>NC_138768.1:729310334-729660334 GCF_965119305.1 Pelophylax lessonae | reverse complement strand
GCATTGATTTCAATGATATGAAGTCCGTGCCGGCCGCTCCGAGGTCGCGGTGCGAGCTGCGCGCCGCGACCTGTGAGGTCGCCCCGGGAAGTAGTGTCGCCCCAGTGTGAACGGGGTCTAAATGCGGAATTCGTACCTAAAGTGTAAAGGACAGTAGGCATATTCCAAGACCAATAGTGTGACAGGGAACAATAACATAGGTTAGTAGGGTAAATCAGATGAACCGGTGCAAATGTAACCCACACTGATGTGTTTGATCATTAAGGAACAGATTCCAAGGCAATTTGACCACTCCCACATTGTGCATGCGACCATGCATTTATATAGTGAGGCATATATTTTTGTAAATGGGCTCAATGTGACACACAATGGAGTCACACATATGCCAGGTCTATACAATGAGTATTGCTCAATCCTTATGGGTGTATGCCTTATAAGGCTAAAATCATATAAACCAATGTGATAGAATCCTCCTCATCCAAGTGAAACGGCATAGAGTAATAAACAACAGTCAAGCCTTCTGCAGTGAGGCTATAATGGAAAAGTTAACTTGCTAGAACTGCGGCAAAGAATAAATTAGTCCTAATAGTGGAAGGCCACATGTTGCAAACATGGAAATTTACAGAATGTCCAGACATGCAAGAGCTGTTGTAGGCAAGGACTTCTTTGTAGAAAAAAAAAAATATATCGCCAGATGTGATAAATTATGCCGGAGTAAGTCAGCTCAACATTCTTCGCCCCACCAAAAAGTTCTGTGGCCAAAAATTCTGTTGCTGTCGCTCCACATATCTGCTAATTAGTATGGAAGTGCCTCAGGAGGTATAGCTATGGTGAACAGCACCAGTTAGTTGTGATTGCCCAGATGGGGAAACCAGTCACAAAGGTTTGTGTCCAATTTCTGGAACAAACTGGCCTATTCCGCAGGTTAAACATTTTGAAAAAATTTAAATTAGAGCCTTTTGGGTTCTCAGGTTTAAAAACGATACTTCATTCCCCCTGGAAGTGAGTATCGTGCTGGGATAGAAATTCGGGGAAAGCATGCTTGCAGAAAATGGAATGCCTTTCTTTGGCAAGGATCAAAGTTGTGATGGGTCTGTAACCTGGCAATGACCTGAAGAAAGCTGGTTGTTGGTTTAGCACACTTTTCTTGTGTCGGCATTTCTTGTGATGCACAACTCACACTTCTGGAATTCAACTCAAAAATCAACTCATACTTACCTTGTAAAGTGATGGTTTTAGGAACCTCGCTCTAAACTGCATCTCTTATGAAAGCTAAAAGAAAGTTTCTTTTTTGCATTCCTCACAATGTTCACTATCCATCAGTCTCCAACAAATGATCCTTTTATTTTTCTTTAGCAGAGTTCGTTAACTACCAGCAAGCCTTTTTTTTCATGTCATCCTCCATGTCTGAGGCTTTGGCTCTGAATTGTTCAGGTTGTGATTGCCTGTCTTTCTCTCGGCTCTTTAAAGTTCTTGTATTACACACAGGCATCAGTAATAGTGTTTAGGTCACTGTTGCGTGCTCTAGATGTAGCCAATTTAGTTTCACTCAGACGTAGCCACTGTTTTTTCTTTATACATCCCTTTAGACACCATCACTCTAAAGGTGACAGCAAAAGCCTTAGTAGAGCTAAACTGGGTGCAAAAAGCTATATTGTAGCTAAATGACATCTAATCCCACATATTTACCTATGTATTGGTGTTTTTTAAATATTTAAAGTATATGTACATTCTAACAATGAAGTATATGTACATTCTAACAATGAAGTATATGTACATTCTAACAATGAAGTATATGTACATTCTAACAATGAACTTATCTTTTTTTTCTCCCCCTTTTGTTCTGATAAATCTGCTATTGATATTGTATTGTTATATTTGTTCAAAACAGCATCTGTTGGTCCTGCCACAAATCCAGTGCTGTCCTGCATCTTGTGCACTCCTCTGTTTATCTCAAACAATGTAATGAACCATTCCAAGTTCTCCTCTGTAAGTGAGAGAAAACCTCCCCTTATATTATGGAAATAAGGAAACGGGGGGGTGTCCTTTAGATCTTAAATTACTTCTTGTCCTAGGATGACAATGTTGCTCCACCATTTACACTATATTACCAAAAGTGTTGGGACGCCTGCCTTTACACGCACATGA
The DNA here is from genome assembly GCF_965119305.1 of Pelophylax lessonae. Classification (NCBI taxonomy): domain Eukaryota; kingdom Metazoa; phylum Chordata; class Amphibia; order Anura; family Ranidae; genus Pelophylax; species Pelophylax lessonae. The sequence continues at coordinate 729,658,186 of NC_138768.1, read as the reverse complement.
ACTTTAATGGCATTCCAGTCTTAAGCCCCGTACACACGCGTCAAAAATTGGCAGGGAATTTTCGGCCAACGTCCGATCGGCCGATTGTCGGCTTGTTAGTATGATGCTTCCGACAACCAACTCCGACTTTTTGGCCGAAAAAAATCTGGTGTGCAGACTATAAAATTTTTGTTGGCCGTCAACACAATGGCCGATTTTCGTGCAGTCAGTACAGATTTTGACAGGGAAAAATCTGATGAGCAAGTCTAGGCATGCTCAGTGAAGAAAGAACACAAAGAAAGCAACCTTACACATGACATCACTTCTGAAGTCGAATTTTGTTGAACGCGAAAATTCGTGTGCAGTCTAGGCACATTCCATCCAACAAAACACAACTCTGGACAAAAGACGGACGATCGGTCGGCCGATAATCGTTGCGTGTGTACGGGACTTAAGTCTGTAGGGTTCAGTATTGAGTTGGCCCACCCTTTGAAGCTATGACAGCTTCAGCTCTTCTGGGAAGGCTGTCCACAAGGTTTAGGAGTGTGTCTATGGGAATGTTTGACCATTCTTCCAGAAGCGCATTTGTGAGGTCAGGCACTGATGTGGACAAGAAGGCCTGGTTTGCAGTTTCTTCTCTAATTCATCCCAAAGTGGATTTATCGAGTTGATGTCAGGACTCTGTGCAGGCCAGTCAAGTTCCTCCACCCCAAACTTGCTCATCCATGTCTTTATGGAACTTGCTTTTTGGAACTTGACTGGCCTGCACAGAGTCTTGACCTCAACCCGATAGAACACCTTTGGGATGAATAAGAGCGGAGACTGCAAGCCAGTCCTTCTTGTCCAACATAGGTGCCTGACCTCACAAATGTGCTTCTGGAAGAATGGTCAAACATTCCCATAGACACACTCCTAAACCTTGTGGACAGCCTTCCCAGAGGAATTGAAGCTGTTATAGCTGCAAAGGGTGGGCCAACTCAATATTAAACCGTACTAACTAAGACTGGGATGCCATTAAAGTTCATGTGCGTGTAAAGGCAGGTGATACAATCATTTTGGTATTATAGTGTATAATGTACAGAGGGTGAGGATTGTTACCTTAGAACAGGAAGTGTGTTAGTATCACTATCCGATGAAAATAAAGGAGAAAAAAGCCACTGAAAAATTATTTAGCCACCACATCCAATGACTTGTAAGCTTCAATATAATAAATATAAAATATCGTTTTTTTTTTTTTTTTTTTGGGCTGACTCTATGTGAATATATCCATTCTGCATGCCTTACATGCCTTGGATATTCAATAATTAAGTGCCATCAGTTCCTCTCATAATCCAATAATTATGCATAAGCATTTCCCAGCATTCCAAAATGAAATAGAACATTGATTTTTAAGGAAACCACGGTTTTGAAACCTCTGTGGCGCTTTATCAAAGAGCAAGTGAATTGTTATACTCTCAACTCCTTGCTTTCAAAGATCTACACTTTGTTTAGAACTTCAGCTCATTTTACATTTTAAAACTTAAAGTGGAACTTGCGGCAAAAATGCAAGGTCTATGTGGTGCTATATAAATCCTGTATAATAATAATGATAATCTATAAAACTTGTGATTCATGTAACTACATAGGGCTTGGTTTACTGATGTGTTGAATCAGGTAAAATACCAAAATATTAACCTGTGTTCATTTCACATATCCAGTCGTCCGCAAGAGAGACTCTGTTGCAAATGATTGGATATCTGTGTTTGTTTTATTTATTTGTGTATTTCAGGTACTTAAATAGTGCCATAAATTTATGCAGCACTTTTCATCTTAATTGTACATTCACATCAGTGCCTGTCATCAAGGGGCTTACAATCTAAGGTCTTTAAGGCCGGCCATAGACGTAGCGATTTTCTTTCCTGCAACCACAGTCAGTATTGATGGGGAATGAAAAAGTAGAAATAATCTGGTGCGCTAATGTAGTGAATGATGTCTGAGTGATATATGGTGAACCACAAGCAAACACCTGTTACACCTATATCATTATATAGGGGGTAACTGCGCTAGATAATAACAAATCAAAGCAGCAACTTAAACTGTGACATACACCCAACAGAAATAATAAAAAACAAGCTGCGCTAAAATTTAACAAATTGTGCAACTTTATATATTTATCACTAGTATTTTTTGTAAATATGACTTTATATGGACTATTGTACTTAACATTGTACCTAATTGCACAATTTGTTCAATTTTAGCGCAGCTTGTTTTTTATTAAACCTATATCATTATTAAACCCAATGTGGTGTATTATGATAACCGGCACTCTGATCAAACTTGTACACTGTTAGAGGATATAAACCATATGTATACATAAGTAACACTTTATGACAAATTTGTAACAACCAATAATCTCCCACACAAAGTGAAATTGAATGTGAAATCCCCAACAAAAGAAAAGGAAAGGAGAAAAAAAAATTTAAATATGAAAGTGTCCAAATAATAATGTCCAGATTGAACTTCCAAAATTTTCAGATTCCGGACCAATCAAAAAACATTAGTGATTTCCACGTGAAGAATTCTAGTCAAAGCGGTGTAGAGCTTAAACCCCAGTCTGTTAAAAGTAGCGGGATGCCCACCACCTTCAGGATTGGCCTCTTACCAGTAAATAGGAATATAAGGGCGAGGTAGCCTTCCCAAGAGAATAGTTCCCTGTGCTGGAAAGGGGATAATGCACTTCACCACCCTTCTTGGAAGAGATAGCCAAAAAAGCCTCTTAGCAGATGGATGTCTTGTAGCGCGTGTATCTGCCCCTTTAAGGGCTTCTCCCCATCCGCCCCAGTGGATCCACACTTGGGTCTCTTATGAATGGTGTTTGATTAGGCTTTTAGAACTCCTTGGACCACATCCCAGGCATTTTCATATAAATGGGATAAAAGGAATAGCCAATGGTGCATTACCCCGAAAACTTTTATTAGTTAATAAAAAGCAGTATTGCACTTACATATTCCATTCTTGAATCAGGCTCGTAAACTGTAATGTCCGCGGCTGCCTGCAGTGCAGACCGCGGAAGCGGTATGTGACGGCACGGCACCTCCTCTCTGACGCTTGCATTTCTTCCCTTTGCGGGCATCAACTGAGATAGGAGGGTGCCCGCGCCGTCACTTCCGCCCTTATGTGTAATAACGAAGAAGCGCTTCCGGTGTCTGCAACACAGACAACGGATGCAGGTGAAATCTCACTCCGCTGATGCCTGATTTCTCCTAAATTCATCCTCTGTCTACTTTGAATGAAAAAGGCTGATAGTTTTGACTACTTTTTAGTTTTTATTTCCATGTCTGCGACTCGGATCTTTGGTTGCAGCTTAATTTTTATTTATCAGCGCACCCTTCACATATTTCCTTATTGATGGGGGAATCCCTCCCGCAGAGCCATTGTGTTCTCCCAGCTGGGGAAGCCCTTTCCGCCAGGAGAACATTTTGAATATTGCTAGCGGCTATAACAAGCTGGTTGTATCCAAATTGATCTATTGATCAACGTAGGTACATTCAGCCTGCCCATACATAGTTAGAATCTCGGCCAGCTTCTGCTGAACTGGCCAAGTTTTGAACCATCAATGGCCAGCTTAACTTACATTCTTACATACACATACTAGGACCAATTTAGATAGGATATAATTAAGCTACCAGCATGCCTTTGGTGTGTGGGAGGAAACCAGAGTACCCAGAGGAAACCTATGCAGGCACAGGTAGAACATGCAGACACCAAGCGGACTGTGCCGTGGTTGGGATTCACCAAGAGAGACTCTATAGCACATGATTGGATATTTGTGTTTGATTTGAACCTCAACTCACTTTACGCTTTAGTACTGAAAGCTGACCTTGCAGAAAAATGCAAGGTCTGCATAATCTATGTAACCCCCCCCCTCCCTATTATAAATAGCCACTCTGTTAACAAAACCTGCAGGGAGAAAATAATAATTCTTACATGTCCTTTGGCTTTCACTCATGCCGCCTAAGTGAGGATGATGTAATACTCCTTCCGTCAAAACTCTCAGAAATGCCAAGTAGCTCAAATCTCACGAGAAAATGTTCCTTGCACTGTGCTGTAGCATCATCTTGCAATAATTGGGCTGTTTTGCATTCGTAACAAAAGCGACGTCACCCCTTTCTAGTACAAAAGCCAGTCAAAAGATAAATATATATTTATTAGCTTTTTTTACCCTACAGTTTGGGTTTTTAGCAGCATTTTGCATTGGAGAGGAGGAAGCATATTTAGTAAGCAGACCTTTCTGCAGTTGCAGTGTCTGTGTTAAGAAATGGAACATCTAATGTTGGGAAGAAATTACACATCTCTGTAATTTTGCTTTTTTTGTTTATTATCATGTATAAGAATAATGTTTCAAGGCTTGCTGAATGGAAAATTACATTAAAATAGAAATCATGTTTCGTCTGTTTATGTAGACAAATACTAGCAGGTCTATGTACAACCCACTTATAAATCATGAGCCAATCATGTAGCCGTACAACAGTGAGAGAGTTGCTGGTTACAAGAAACTTTTTAAGTGACTCAGGCGTCAATTTTAAAGTGGTGCTGTAACTATAATATTGCTTGGAAAAAAAATCCTGACGTTTATAAAGCTCAATAAAGTGCTTAAGAAATGTGCTTTGCACTCGTAAACCAGAAGAGCGTTACTATTCTGTATGAAATAGTGTAAAAAGAGAAAAAGAAGGTGGGGAATCTTAGGCTCCACACCATAGGCAGCATTTTATGAATGAACTGTACAATGTAGGCCAAGGAGTGCTTACCCCAGCAGTGTATAATAGAGATCAATTATCAATATCTGCTTTCAATTTTAAATCTACCCATTAGTGACTGCTGTCGTGTTACAAGAGACTGATAAGAACTTCTTTCAAGTTACCTGAGGTTGCTAGAGACCACCCAGTGTTATAACCTAACATGAGCAAGCTTTAGTCCATACTTTAAATGTCAAGTAAATTGAGACCAAGCCCCGAATCCCAAACTGATGCACTATGTTGCTCTATGTCAACTTTATTGGTCTACATTGTCCACATTTGGAAGTAGTCTTCAAGTACACAACCAACTGCAGGACTCTAGTGTATAGTACTTGCAACATATATACATGTGTCTTGACACACTGCCTGGGAATCAGCAAGGTAATGATATGTATAGCACCAGGACAGGAGTCTTCCAGGCACAGAAAATCTTAATCATTTAATTGAATTGTGCTGACAGTATGAAAAGAGATCTGTAGGTATGCTTGGTGCCTTCTCTGCAGACAAATGACACGGTGTAGAGAGGTGATATTTGAGAGTTGCTGGTTCTTAGTGGACTGTTTCCCTAGATTAACACAGGTTCTTACAGAGTAGACTATTGATAAGGACAAAATGCAATACAGCTGACAGGAAGTCAGAAGTCACATTTACTTTACACATTGTCATACATCGAGAGTTAAGTCCCTGTGTACCACCAGCATTATGGAAGCAGAGGTCCCATGGGATTTATTACATCTAGTATGATACTAAAACAAGGGTAATAAATAAGGTATATCTTATCAATTAGATCTCTACTGTAATAGAAATAACAAAAGCTTTAAGAAGTCATCTTCCAACAGTTTGCTCAGTTCACAAAAGTCTGCTGTGATAAGTACATTTTCACACCTTAGACATTTTTTACAATGTTTTTCATTGTTTGAAATGATAAAATAATGCTCTGTGTTGGATCTTCATGCTTGTCGCCCTTTTTTGTCACTTTTAGAAAGTTGTCCAGATAAACAAAACCTAATTAGAAAAAAAAGTTTTTTTTTAACATTCCTGAATTACTATTATTTCAATTGTTTTATGTTCTTTTGTGGCTACTCAACAGATATGTTTTATTTCATTGGATGCGTTATGAGAATCCCATGTTACCAGTAATGTAAGTGAAAAGAACAGGGGTAGCTTTGTCAGAGAATGCCAGAAGCTTAGCATTCTATTGCGTACTGCATACATTTTCAAAAGGAGATTTGTTTTCTAGTTTTGGATACAGTGTGTTTAAATTAGAACTACTGTTGGCTTTTTACTACTGTCTGGGGCTCCACTAGAGAGATTTCCCCTTACTTCCTATTCTGCTAACAATGTTTTCATGAAACGGGAACTAAGAAAGCATTTGCAACAGAGACACAGACAGAAATAAAAATCTGACGGGGTTCCAGCTTTACCTTACTTTAACCCCTTCATGACTGCGCTATAGCGGAATGATGGCTACAGAGCAGCTGCACTTTGCCGGGAGGCCAGATGTCCTCCCGTGCTCACACTGCCTGCGCGCCCCCTGCAGCTCCCATCTTCAGTGATCTATGATCGGGGCAAAGAGCCAGACACAGCCGCTCTTTACCACGTGATCAGATGTGTCCAATCACAGCTGATCACAATTTAAACAGGATTGTCTGAAAGGGCGTGAGGAGAGGAGAACCAAAAACTGGCAAATCCACACAGGGTACATCTGCACTGACAATCAGGGCGCTGATCATCAGTGTCCTGATTATCAGTGCAGCCCCAATAGTGCCCACCAGTGCTGCCAATCAGTGCCAGTTAGTGCGCATCAGTGATGCCTGTCAGTGCTTATCGGTGAAGCCTATCAGTACCACCCATCATTGCTGCCTCAGCAGTGCAACCTCATTAGTGCCTGCTCATCAGTGCCGCCTCATCAGTGCAGCCTATCAGTGCCCATCAGTGCAGCCTCATCAGCGCACATGACTAAAGGAGAAAAATTACTTATTTCCAAATGTTATAACAGAAACTAAGAAAAACTTTTTTTTTTTTCAAATATTTCAGCCTTTTTTCATTTGTTTAGGAAAAAATAGTGGTGATTAAATACCACCAAAAGAAAGCTCTATCTCAAAAACAAAAGCTAACAGTTTTGTTTGGGTACAGTGCTGCATGACCACGCAATTGTCATTTAAAGTGCGACAGCACTAAAAGCTGAAAAGGGGGGTAAAAGGGCCCAGTAGGTAAGCTATTTTTGTCTCCGATGTTCTTGTAGAATTACCTTTACTTTCTGTCCACCAAAATTCCAGCAGGACAGTAAGTGTGGGTAAATCCCTTTAAAATGGCCTCGAATAGCAGTAAAAACCTAACGCTGTTTTTATCTCTTTTCTACTTAATCTAAAGCTAAGAAAAAAACCTTTGGGCTGGACATATACTTTAGTTAAGTTGTATGCTAGACACAGCACAACTGGTATCCTGTCCAAATGAACATTTATCTAACAACTAGGAACTTCATGATGGATGGTTGAGAATTAGGAAATAGAGCAAGTTCTCACTGTTGGAATTTCAACATATTTTGCTTAGGCTCATCCTTTTCTCTTCAACTCTGCTATAAGCAACAGAGGATTTTTTGTATAAGTATAATACTGGCCTTTGTGAGTATCAGCGGGAGCAGATGGTGACCAAACTGATGGCAAGAAGTAATATGGGCCTGCAGTGTTGGCCACTGTATTCTCCCTCACAGACGAGTGTCATGACATCTATTAAGCTATATTTCCATATGTGTGCCTGGCCTAACATTTGCTTACAAACATTACAGACTGCAATAACAAAGAGATGTTATTCCTTAAAAATCTGTCTACATACAGTATATCATTGCCAGATATTTAATTTTAAAAATTCCAGGATTTTCTAAGATGTAAACGTTAATGAATATTCTTGTTATAGAATTTACAGATTACAGTTTTGCATTCGGGATTTCAACAACAAAAAATTAAAAACAGACCTCAAAGCCCATATCTATAATAAATAGAAAATAAGAAATTGTCACACTCTTGGAGCCCAAAGCAGAAAACTCCTACTACAAATCACTTCTAAAAAAATATCTACAAACCCGATTCCAAAAAAGTTGGGACACTGTACAAATTGTGAATAAAAACAGAATGCAATGATGTGGAAGTTTCAAATTTCAATATTTTATTCAGAATACAACATAGATGACATATCAAATGTTTAAAATGAGAAAATGTATCATTTTAAGGGAAAAATAAGTTGATTTTAAATTTCATGGCATCAACACATCTCAAAAAAGTTGGGACAAGGCCATGTTTACCACTGTGTGGCATCCCCTCTTCTTTTTATAACAGTCTGCAAATGTCTGGGGACTGAGGAGATAAGTTGCTCAAGTTTAGGAATAGTAATGTTGTCCTATTCTTGTATAATACAGGCTTCTAGTTGCTCAACTGTCCTAGGTCTTCTTTGTCGTATCTTCCTCTTTATGATGCACCAAATGTTTTCTATGGGTGAAAGATCTGGACTGCAGGCTGGCCATTTCAGTACCTGGATCCTTCTTCTACGCAGCCATGATGTTGTAATTGATGCAGTATGTGGTCTGGCATTGTCATGTTGGAAAATGCAAGGTCTTCCCTGAAAGAGACAACGTCTGGATGGGAGCATATGTTGTTCTAGAACTTGGATATACCTTTCAGCATTGATGGTGTCTTTCCAGAGAACTTTTTTTTTTTTTACAATTCTTTTACTTATATAAAAGACAACTTCCAAGTTTATTATACAGTCACATTCCACATAGATCAAATGCCAAGATAGTATAGCGTATAACAGTGTTAAAGACATTTCAGTCCCAAAGTTGAGACCTATTACCAACGTAGTAAAAGAGGAATTCTACAATACTTCTGTTAGAGAAGGGCATAACGTATTGGAAAAACCCAGAGCTGTACTTTCCATTTCTACATAATGTATAGCGAAAAAGAGGAAAGACAGAGCAGATGAATAGTGAGAGAAATAAGTGAAAAGAAAGAGAAAGATAGACAGGGACAGATAGGTAGAGAGAGGGGGGCAGAAGGAATTGGAAGGGGGTTGGGGAATGTAAGGGTTTGGCATGGCCAGAGCAGTGGATTTTTATCATCAACGGCATCTGGCAGTATCTATGGCAACTCCGATTTCAACAAGAGGTCTACTCAGAGTCGCCACCTTTAATCAAAGTGCCACACTCATCAGAGAGAACAAACAAGTTCCACTGATGCCAAGTCTTGGTGTACCTTTCCATTTGGTGACGCATAGAGAGAACAAGATTTTCCATTTTATTTATTTCCTCAACTTTCTTGAGCCACATGCCGATATTTGGGGCTGAGTGGGGGACAACAGAATTCTTATAAATCTGGACTGGGATGCTTGAGGCATGGAGAAGAAAGAGAGCGGGGTCATTGGGGAGCGGTTGCTCTATAAACCTCTGAGATATGTCACGTACTGACCAGAATTTTGTCAGTTTAGAGCACAACCAAAAAAAAAATGTAGGAGCGACCCCTGCTCCTCCCGGCATCTCCAGCATTGATCCGTAAGTGTGGGGAAAAACCTGTCTAGTAGGCGTGCGGTACCATCATGTTAGTAGTTTGAAATTGGCTTCCTGAATTTTCATACAGATGGATGATATAAAGGCAAGTTTATCTTGTGGTTTTGCTGAGTTGAGTTAAAGACACAAGTTAGGTCCCTTTCCTATTGAGCTAAAAAGAGAGGTTGGTACGGCCCCTGAGGTGTGATCAACATTGCGTAAGTGTTGGACAGTGTGTGTGATAGTGTTCCTTTCTGAGAACAAAGTTCTTTAAAGGGTGTAAGTCGTGTGCCGTGCTCGCTGGGGGGCTTGCAATGAGTTCAAAAAATGATGGAGTTGTAGTGCCCTCCAGAAATCCAAGTAATAGGGGCATGAGGAGTCCATGAGGTTATTAAGTGTAGACCAGCCTGATGGTGTGAGAAAGGGGGAAGCCTGGAAATAACCAGATTCCATCAAGGACCTGAACACCCTATCCCGATACCCGGGGTTAACTGAGGATTCCCCAACACAGGAGTGGCTAGCGCGAGTAAGTGAGAGTTGTACGAACAATTTCAAGCAAGTTTTGATCGTGTGACCAATAAGGGGATGGCATTTCACAGAATCTGGTAGTGTATGTTGGCACCATGGAGCTCTACAAAGGGGTATGTCACATTGGGCTTGTTCTAGTTTGGGCCAAAGCTTTGATTCCGTATGACGACACCAGTCAATAAGTCTTCCCAGCTGGGTGGCCTGATAGTACCTTCACAAGTCCGGCATTGCCATGCCTCCCAATGTTCTTGGAAGTGAATGTAGTTTTCTACATAGTCTGGGTCGTTTATAGGCCCAAATGAAGTTCACTAGTAGGGTGTCAAGCTGTCTAAAGTAGTGAGAGGGGATGGGTATCAGAAGAGCTTGGGGTATAGAAACTTAGTAAGTACACACATTTTAATAATGTTGCATCTACCAAACCATGAGTAGAAGTCAGTATTCCACTTATGTAGTAATGCTTTGACTTTCTTTAGGAGAGGGGGAAGTGGAGTGCAAATATTTGAGAAAATGTAGATGGGATAAGGGTACCAAGGTATTTTAGCACGGTGTGTGTCCATTTTAATTTAAGGTTCAACTGCAGTTGTTGCAGGAGGGGGTCTGGTACACCTACACCCATAGCTTCAGATTTAGTCAAATTGATTTTCAAATTGGACAAAGCGCCATAGACCTTAAACTCGTGAAGGAGATTTGGTACGGAGATTATAGGATTCGTGAGAGAGAATAGCATGTCATCTGCGTATGCAGATATTTTCTGCTTGGTCGGTCCAATAGTGATGCCCGAGATATTTGGATTAAGACGTATTCTACATAAAAAGGTCTCCAGCGATAAAGCGAAGAGTAAGGGTGATAAGGGGCATCCCTGTCTGGTCCCGTTCGTGATTGTGAAGGGATCCGATAAGACACCATTCGCCCTAACTCTGGCCGTGGGGGTAGAGTAGATCTGTGAGATCCAGTTTAACATGGTGTCGCCTATACCCACATGTCGAAACACTGCAAACATAAAGTTCCAGTTTACTCGATCAAAGGCTTTCTCTGCCTCAGTGCTTAGTAGGATACAAGGCGCGTGGGTCTTATTAGCTATGTGTAAGAGGTTGAGAACATTGGTTGTGTTATCCCGGGCTTCACACGTAGGCATGAATCCAACTTGGTCCAAGTGAATCAGTTGCATCAAATGCCGTTGGAACCTTGTTGCAAGTATCTTGGTGAGCAGCTTAAGATTAACGTTCAACAGTGAAATCGGTCAGTAGCTGCTACAGGAGGTGTGATCTTTTCCCTTCTTGGGGATGACCGAAATGTGGGCTTGTAACGTCTCTTTGGGCAAAAGTGCCCCAGAGCCCCATGTGTTAATCATGTCAACCATAAACTGTCCAAAAGATAGTAAAAGCTTTTTATAATATTGAATGGTAAACCCATCTGGTCCCGGGGCTTTCCCCACTTTAGAACCAGCCACGGTCTCTGTCAGTTCAGCTAGGGTAATGGGATCTTCTAAGGTTTTGCTGTCAATGCTGGATAACCGGGCATTTGGGAGGAGAGCAGGTACTCTTCTGTTGGGGGATTGGGGTTTTTAAATTATACAGCGAGGCATAGTAGGATTTAAATTCCTGAGTAATATGTCTAGGTAACGTGGCTTTTTGACAATCTGAGGAATGTATGTGGCCAGAGTTTGTTCTCTGAGAGAACTAGCTAGCAGTTTACCACATTTGTTTCCTGACTCATAAAATATTTTACGACAAATTTGCATGGCCGCCTTAGCTTTGTAAAGTTCATAGATTTGTTTACAGAGAGAAATGGTCTAGTTCTGTTGTGACATCCATCAGAACAGTCTTGTCTGTACGAAAGTATAACAGGGGCATGGTCAGACCAAGTAATAGAACCTATAATTGGTGTGGCGAGGAGTAGAAGGAATAATCCTGTTCCCTTGGGTGCAACAGGCACGGTACATCTATCAATTGTGTACTGTGGAGGGACTTCGCTATACGTTTGCAGACCCTGGGGGGGGGGAGAGGAAGATCCCAGAGATGTGTCCTCTGAGGGGATCAGGGGGATATTAAAATCCCCTCCCAACAATCAATTGACCCTCAGAGAACTCTAAAAGCTTCTCCATGCCTCCAGCAATAAACACATCCTGCTCGCTGTTGGGGGCATAAAAGGTGGCCAAAGTGACTTTGATATCACCAATATTTCCCTTTAGGAACAGAAATCGGCCATCAGGGTCCTTTAGAATATATGCGCAGGTCCATGGTACCCTATTGGAAAAAATATTAGAGACCCCTTTTGATTTGGCATGTGGGTTGGAGGAATGGTAAGCCAGGGGAAAAATTGTTTTTTAAGTAAAGGGAGCTTATCATCCCTGAAGTGTGTCTCCTAAACAAAGGCAATATCAATTTTAGAACTTTTTAAATAGTTAGTATAGGTCTCTTTTCTGGAACGTTAAGTCCCTTAGCATTAATCGAGAGAATCTTGATGTCATCCATTTGTTAAGAAGGGGGGGGGGGGAGAGGAGGGATAGGGAGATAAGGTAAGTATGAAGAGGACCAGGGGGGAGAGAAGAGAATATAGTTAGGGAGAGAGAAGATGAAGAAGAAGGCCTCAATCTGCTACAGTGTAGCAACAAAATATTGCTAAGACACTCACCAGCAATGAACTGGGGACTGAGCGTGTTCCTATGTGGGCTAGTGGTTGAACAAAGCTAAGGGATAGGTCTCCAGCTCCCTCCGCCCAGCCCATCGGCAATCTTAAATAAAATAGATGGTATATCAGGCATGTATCAAAAGGAGTTCACTTGCAGAATTGTAAGATATGTAATCAAAAACTCAAAACTTAACACCTAGCAAATTCGTGAAACAGGTAAACAATAATATTAGGTGTAGAACAATTTTGGATAATAGGGAGATCTGCATGACATACTGGGACAACAAATCAGGAGTATTTTTCTGTGTCGCCCGGCCCCCGGCCTTTACCGGAGCAGGGTAAGACAGATGGTCCCAGGGACGGACACCACCCCCAGGACCGGTCAGTTAATAGGGGAGGCGCCCCATCACCCCGGTCGTCTCCCCGCAACCAGCGCCACCCGAGCCAAACGCACATGCTCGATCTGCGCACCCTGCCCCATTTTTCTCGCTCTAACGATCGTGGCAATGCCTCACATGTGGGATTTGAACATTATTATTATTATACAGGATTTATATAGCGCCAACAGTTTGTGCAGCGCTTTACAATGTGAGGGAAGACAATACAGTTACAATACAGTTCAAAACTGGAGGAACATCGTTTACATTTGCAGGCATGACTTACGTATGCGTTTTCTTTGATGCACGAGCCCACGGGGAAGGGGCACTTTTAAAGATTTTTTTTTCCTATTTATTTTATTTTTTATTTTCTTTCACTGTTCCTTTAAAAAATAAAATAAAATATCACTTTCATTGCTGTCACAAGCAATGTAAGCATCTCTTGTGACAGTAATAGGCAGTGACAGGTACTCTGTATGGAGGGATCTGGGATCTAAAAGACCCCAAATCCCTCCTTTGCACTTAAAAGTATTCAAAAACGCCAAAATCAATGTTTCTCTTACGTCCTCCGACAGTCCCTGCCACCTCTAAGTCATCACTATTGGGTATTGACTTCCACTCCGCAGGAGTAGCCAGGCATAAGACGTAGTCAAAAGAACAAAGACATTTGCATATACACACCCATGGGGGCTGTCCCACTGGTCAATACCCCCCTGCAGTGACACTCCCAACTCAGTTTGTTTATGCCTAGCGTCAGGAGTAGTTAGGCTTTCCCTGTGCCTTTCTAATCTTTTTTATTTGATTTTCTTTTAAAAATGTCAGTTTTTCTTATTATACTAGCTGTTTATTTTGTCAGCTTTAGTTTTTAGTCGACTCTTCGGATGAAGATGGATTCATGCGGAGCTGGGAATCGGACTGACCGCCCTGGTTCTCCAGGGCAGAGGGTCAGAGGGACCCCCAGCCCGCCATCGAGCGTTCAGCCATGGTTCGTCCTGGCATTATGAACGACCCATCCCTGCTCGCAGCAGGGATGCAGCTGTGAGGTGGCTACCTCACTGGACACATCTGCGATATGCAGTGTAATGTCCTTGGCAAAATGGCATTCCCTGTCAGATGAGGACAGAGGCTTTCCGTTCTGAGAGGCACCCACGCCATCTGGTACAGGTAAGTACTTCTGTGTGGGGCCTCTGTCTGGGGTGGCTGTCCTGTGTTGCTGTGTGTCCCCCATGTCTGTGCCGGTGTGGGGCTCCCTATGCGATCCCTGTGGGGGTCTTCTCTATACATGTGCTGCGATGCGGTGTGTATGTTTGGGGGCCCCTTCCCCTGTGTCACTTCGGTGTGTGTTTGGGGGTGCAGACGTTATGTGTGTGGCGGCCGCAGCGGGGAAAAACCACGCGGTCCACCATCTTTACTTTGGGCAAGCATGTTGGCTTCACTGTGGGCTGTTTAACATGCTGTTTTGGTGCCATCCGGCGCCATCTTGCGTGTGGCAGAACGATCGTTCCATGCACATGTCGGCGGCCATTTTCCCGAAGTCTCCCATTCAGTTCTGTGGGCAGCCATTTTCCCTGGGTCATTTGCAGCTTCTAGTTCAGCCTCTCATGACCTCACTTCTTTTTCCTCTGAAGCAGCGATCTAGGTGGTAACACTCTGTGGGGCTCTGCAGACTGTCTCTTCCATAACCTTCTGTTTTGTCATTTCTGGCTCAGTTTTCTTCTCCTATTGGGGGTCTTTGGTCACTGTACATATAGCGGTGGGCTGCGCACTCCGCAGCGGTTTTAACGGGACAGTACCTTTTAATTGCTCTGTTATTTTCACCTTGGGCAATGGAATCTCAGGACAGCAAATTCCCTCCAGCCCTGGTGGGGGACCCCAGTCCCGCTGTGGCCCCTGTTATGCCTGATTTGGCCGCTGTAGTGGCGTCCTTAGTGTCCAAAATGGAGGTGCTGATGGCTGAACGTGCTGCTAGGAAGAGGCCCAGATTATCTCTCTCCTCTGATTCAGATGGTGATAGCGGCGGGCGTGCCCTTTTCATGGTCTCGCTCATCCTTAGACCCGCTGGGGTCTGAGGGGGAGGCGGAGGTGGAGGGGGTTGATGTTTCTCCCCCGGAGTCACCTGAAGAACGTGCAACCATGGATGAGTTGATTGTTTCTGTAAAAGAAACTCTACATTTGGAGGATGAGCCCAGTCCTCCGGGCATTGTGTCCTCATTTGGGACACACAGGACCTGCAAGTCGGCGCAGGTTTTTCCCTGCCCCGCTGAGTTTCATTACACTGTTAATAAACTGTGGCGCACTTTAAAACGTCCATTCTTGGTACCTAGTCGGTTTAAGTTACTTTATCCCTTTGCACCGGCTACGGAATCATGATGGTGTGTGCCTCCACAGGTGGATCACACTGTGGCAGTATTGAACACGGCTACCTTGATTCCTACTGAGGAGACCCCGGTTTTTCGGGATCCCACAGACAGGAGGTTGGATTCTCTGGCCCGCCATTCCTACACGGTGGCGGGTTCCTTGCTCAAACCGGTTTTCGCGTCCGTTCTGGTGGCTCAGGCGGTGGCTGATAGGACTAAGGTGCTTAGGAGCAACCTCGTGTCTGATTCTGTCCCAACTGCCAGGCTGGATATGGTGGATCAAATTCACCAAGGAGTCATGTATTTGTGCGATGCGGCCTTAAATGAGGCCCCTTTGGTAGCACGCCTATCTAGTGTCGCGGTGCTTAACCGTCGACTGATCTGGCTGAAGAGCTGGCCGGCTGACCAGACGTCACGGAAAACAGTTGCTGATTTTCCCTATGCTGGTTCTCGCCTATTTGGCGAGGCATTGGATACCTTGGTAAAAGGCGTCACGGGGGGCAAGAGCACCATGCTGCCCCAGAACCCGAAACACAAGTCCTTTCGTGGCAAGCGGGGTTCCGCCTCTCGACCCGACCAGGGGTCCTTTCGTGCCTTTCGGAATCAAACCAAGGGCAAGCCCTTCAAGGGCCAAGGTAGCCAGAAGAAGCCCTGGACATGCAAACAGAAGTCCGGCAGTGCCGTGCGGCGGGTCAATCCACCTCTGCCTGTAGGGGCGCCCTCACCCGTTTCAGGGGTGGGGGGACGTTTGCGCGGTTTCCTCCAACCTTGGCTGCTCCGAATTCCGGACAGGTGGGTTCAGGAAATCATTCGATCAGGGTACAAGATCGAATTCCTTTCATGGCCGGCGGACAGATTTTTTCCCTCAAATCTTCATTTGACCCCAGGGCGACTGCAGGACCTGCATCAAGCGGTGCAGGACCTCCTTGCCCAGGGGGTGCTTGTCCCGGTTCCTCATCGGGACAGGTTTCGGGGGTTTTATTCCAATCTGTTCACTGTGCCCAGAAAGGAGGGCAAGGTGCGTCCTATTCTGGACCTGAAAGCTCTGAACCGCTTTGTGCGCGTTCGAAAGTTCCGTATGGAATCTCTCCGCTCGGTGGTGGCCTCCCTGAGTCCAGGGGAATTCCTGGCCTCTATAGACCTGCAACCTTTATAGGGTCCAGGTATCGCCTCATGCTACCAATAGTGACTCTGACCCTATCCTAATGCAAAACTAGTGAAAAACAGTCAGAAAAGATGACTAGAGAAAAAAATGTCTGTGGCCCCCACCTGTAAAACCATTCCTGATTTGGAGGTTGTCTCATTGTTGTCCATCTAGTGCACATGTTGTCAATTTCATTAACACCAAAGTAGCTGAAACTGATTAACAACCCCCTCTGCTACTTCACTGACCAGATCCGTATCCCAGGAGTTTAATTGACTTGATGCTATACTCTGAATAAAAAGTGTTCCTTTAATTTTTTTGAGCAGTATATAAATATATATATTATACAATTGTGAAACAAGTCATATTGTAATTGAATGTTAATAAAAATTACCTTACCCTTTCCATCTGTAATTTACTATAAAATGTAATATGGCAAACTGGAGGTGTTCTGTACACAGATAGTGTACAGAATGCCCCCCATATATGTAATTTCCTGCTTGAGTGATTGGCTCACTGATTTTCCCTGAAATCTGCATTAAAATACAAATCAGATATTGAGCACCCCTTGCAAATGTCATTTTTGGTGAGATATTCTAAAAGGAAATTATGTCTAAAGTGATGCAGACCATGTCACTTTCCTCAGTAAAGTACTGCAGCTGATTGATAATAATAAAACCACCCCAAACAAATTCACTATGCACATGGACACAGACAAACAAACAACTATTTCTTCGAAATAACAAAAGGTAGGAGTCTGAAAAAGTTTGTTAGAATCCCTGTGCTGTACAGTACATTGATCACCTAGAGGGGAATGTTATTTTTTCTCCAAAAGTGGAGTTACTCTTTAAAGTGTAGGTCCACCCTAAAACTAAAATCCCTGCATCTATAGAGATCCATGATCTAACACTAACCTATCTAGCCCTGTAAAGGAGAAATTAGTATACATACCTTTTTGAAGCCGATCTGATCCTGTCTCCAGCGGCGGAAGCTCTGCAGAGGACACGGCTGACAACGGCTCTGAAATGAATGGGAAGTGACGTCACCCATAGACTTTGTATGGGGCTTCTGTTGTCAGATGTGTCCTCTGCACCCGCCTCCACAGCGAAGCCGCTGCTAACAGCTCAGCGTGGGATTGGGTCGAATTGGCTTCAGAAAAGGTATGTATACAGATGTCTTCTTTACAGGGTAAGATAGGTTAGTGTTAGATTGTGGATGCCCGTAGATGCAGGGATTTTAGTGTTGAGGTGGACTTCTATTTTAAGCTTGAAATTTGAAGTTTCCTTTGAAATATAGAACAATTTGTACAAATTTCACACTATCTAGAGAAATACATATATACTTTGTACAGTAAATTATCTGAATGTGTGAGTGGTTTTGATGTAGGAGCTTGTAGAGATTTATACAAAAATATTTTTTTTTTCAGTTACAAGAAATTTTTCGAAAGAAAAATGAAAAGAAGGAGCGTAAAGGAGCAGAAGAGAAGTGTGCACAATTGGTAAAATATTTCACTTTGCACCCTTGATGCGCTTAAAACCTAATTACCATAGGGGTACACATTTGTCTTATGATTACTCTGCTATTGGTGTAAAAGGAAAATGAAATGTTATTTGTACAGTAAACTACAATTACAGGAGATACAGCAAAAAAGCAGATGGTTTATGGTAAGCTTTTTTTATTGTGTAATAGTAAACACTAAAGCATAGCAGCAAGGGTTCTAAATGAGAACGCAAAGTCTGCATCTTTTGCATTGCACCACCAGATTTAAAGAAGCACATGAGAAATTGTAAGGTCCTTTTTACACTTTTGGGCTTAAAAATCTGTGCAGTCTTTTGTCCCCATCTCCATCACTTTAGTAAAAGATCATACTTCGTGTTGCCCCATATTTTACTACTTGCATGTCAATCCCATCAGAGTTATCTAATACGTAACTTTTATTAATTATTATAAAACCTTAATTGAAAAGGTATTTTGTGTTTGTATTTATTTACTTTGCACACTCATTTTACAATTGTAAAGGAAATACCATGTTTCCCGATCTAGATCATTCTCTTCCTCTTCTTCCTCTTTCTCAATAATAATCTTTAGCAGAAATACAAATCTTTCTTTTACATACCCTTATTTTGATAACTATCTTTCTCAGATTTCATCTCAGCTCTCTTATATTTTTCCATTATCATCAATTATTAATACAACAAGTATTAGATAAATTCGAATGGGGTTGACGTGCAAATAGTAATGTATTTCACATCCATCACACAAAGTATTGAACCATTTAAGCCTCAAGTACAGAGTGGAAGTTTTTTTTTTTTTAAATAACAGTCTCCTTCTAGGTAATATAACTGAGAACTAACCATCTAGTCCAAAATTTTCACTGGAAACACACTGGTGGAGATTTACTAAAACTGGTGCACGCAGAATCTTGTGCAGCCATGCATAGTAACCAATCAGTTTCTAACTTCAGCTTGTTCAATTGAGCTTTGACAATAAAACTTAGAAGCTGTTTTGGGTTATTGTCATGCTGAAGACCCATCCATGACTCATCTTTAGTGTTCTGGATGAGGAAAGAAGGTTCTCGTCCAGGATTTGACAATACATGTCCCCATCCATTGGCCCCTCAATGCAGCAAAGTCGGTATGTACCTTTAGCAGAGAAACAGCCCCAAAGCATAATGTTTCCACCTCCATGCTTGACTGTAGGGATGGTGGTCTTAGGGTCATAGTCAGCATTTTTCTTCCTCCAAACATGGTGAGTCCCCATCCTCAAAAAGGTATATGTACAATCATGCCAATAAACATCTAAATGATTCAGAGAAGGATTGGGAGAAAGTGCTGTGGTCAGATGAGACCAAAATTGAGCTCTTTGGCATTAACTCGACTCATCATGTTTGGTGGAAGAAAAATGCTGACTAGGACCCTTAGAACATCATCCCTACAGTCAAGCACGATGGTGGAAACATGATGCTTTTGGGCTGTTTCTCTGCTAAAGATACAGGCCGACTTTGCCTCAGTGAGGGGCCAATGGACGGGGACATGTATTGTAATATCTTGGATGAGAACCTTCTTCCTTCAGCCAAAACATACCGCCAAGGCAACAAAGGAGTGGCTCAAGAAGAAGCACATTAAGGTCATGGAGTGGCCTAGTCAGTCTCCAGACCTTAATCCTATAAAAAATGTATGGAGGGAGCTGAAACTTCGAGTTGCCAAGCGATAGCCAAGAAACCTTAAGGATTTAGAGAAGATCTGTAAAGAAGAGTGGCCTGAAATCCCTCCTGAGATGTGTGCAAACCTGTTCACCAACTACAAGAAACATCTTACCTAATTTATAGTATTTGTTTTATGTGTTTTTTCCAGAGTTTTGGTTTATATTCTGTCTCTATCATTTAAAATACACCTGTGATAAAATTATAGACCCTTCATTTCTTTGTAAATGGGCAAACTTATGAACTCTGCAGGGGATCAAATAATTATTTTCCCACTGTATGTGTGTGTCATTGTGCCTTCTATTAATGCTTATGTTTTTTTTTCTTTAAAATATTTTGTTGTGGTGCAGGAAAGGGCCCCTTCATTGGAGAAAGCACAATAACTAAACCATAAAATGTCAGCTGGGTTGCTGTGCTTCTGACATCTCATTTGGGTTTCATTAAAGCAGCACACATAAGCAAAAGAAAACTCTATTATCTTGGCAGGTTAATGTAAAGGCTTGAACGTGTGTCTGCATGCCACTGTTTATATCTCTTCTTGTCAAATACAAACCAGCAGAAATATTTATCTTGCATACAGTTTTTGTCTTTTCCTGGGTACGTCATCACAGTGAATATTACGTGGATGCTTTATTCAAGCAGCTTCAAAATAAACTGTCTGCAGTATACAAACTCCCTTTGTCATCTATTGTTCTTCGAGGACATTGTTTAATTCACATTAGGACAGATGTCTTATCTCAGAAGAGATTAGCATTTATGCTCCAGCTGTTTTCTACAGTAGCAAAACCCCTGTGAGAAAAGATACTTTTTATTTACCTAGAACAAACATTGAATGTCATTTATATGGGGGGGAAAGGCCTTTTTGTTATACTAAGCATCCATCTCATTCCATTCTCACTATCCGATTACACAAATTTAAAATATCAGCTCTCCAGAATGACTCCATATGGTCCAATATATTCTAGTCCTGAGTCCAATAGCTTAGCAAGTCATTTTTAAACTTTCAGCTCAATTGCTGGCTAACTGGGACAGACACAGACATTCCAACAGAAGTTTTAACTTATTTCCACTATATTAAAAAATTGCTGTTAGCTTTAAATCGCCTACTAGTTTCTTCTTTTTCTCCCAGGAGTTTGCAGGTCTGCAATCTGTTACAGTAGTTAGAAAGGGGTCCCACGGTCTCCTGTAAATGTTTAATTGATATACTAGTGTAATAGAACAGGAAGGGGAAATACTTGTTTCTCTTTCGTTCTTCGACAGACACAGCGCTCTTTAAATCATAACTACTGGGTTATATAGCCTCCTCCAGGAGTAGGACTAGGCAGAACAAAAAACACTTGGCTATGCCTATGGGCTGTACTCAGCTGGTATACTCCCTCCCCCCCCCCCCCCTGCTCTAGGTATTCAGTTGTAATCTGTCTACTCAGGAGTAAGTTTCTAGGCTCCTTGCTGGGATTTCTGGTACAAGCTATTTTTTTTCTTCTTCCTTGCCCCACAGTTGATCCAGAGGATGGCGAAAAACCCCAGCAAAACATGATCCAATTTTCTACAGCAGGGGAAAAAAATTCCTTTCCTGATCATATACATAGTTACATAGTAGTTGAGGTTGAATAAAGACAATAGTCCATGCAGTTCAACCTGTGTAGGTGTGTGTGTGGACGTATTCATTTCCCATACCCCTGAATGTTTTGATCCTTAAGATGTACGTCTAAGAGTCTTTTAAAAGTAGCCATACCCCCCGCAGTTACTACCATTTGTGGCAGAGAATTCCACAGTCTTGTAGCCCTTACAGTAGGGAACCCCCTGCGTTGCTTGAAGTTAAATCTCTTCTCCGCTAAACGCATTGTATCGCCTTATGTCCTCATGCATTCATGCGTCTGAATAGTTTTTTTTCTATGCGCAGATCACCATTGAGGTATTTGTAAATAGCTAGCATGTCCCCTCTCAGGCGTCTCTTCTCCAGGGAGAATAAATCAAGCGCTTCTAAACGCTCTTCATAATTAAGGTCCTCCAATCCCCTAATTAGTTTTGTTGCCCTTCTCTGTACTCTCTCAAGCTCCAATACATCCCTTCTGAGGACTTGTGATCAGAACTGGACAGAATACTCCAGATGTGGTTTTATAAAGTGGTAGGATTATAGTTTTATCTCTGGAATACATCCCCTTCCTTATGCATGCCAATATTCTGCCGGCTTTGGCAGCTGCAGCTTGACATTGCATGCTATTGCTAAGTCTATCTTATACTAAGACCCCCAGATCTTTCTCCATTTTTGATACCCCCAGAGGTCCCCCCCCCCCAGCGTGTATTTTGCTTTTATGTTATTGGTTCCTAAGTGCAATACCTTGCACTTATCCACATTAAACCTCATTTGCCATGTAGTTGCCCACTCTGTTATTTTGTTCAGGTCACTCTGTAAGATTTCTGCCTCACTATGTAAAGTCATTGCCCTGCTTAATTTTGTGTCATCTGCAAAAACTGAGATCGAGCTACTGACCTTGTTCTCAATGCTATTCATGAATAAATTGAACAAAATTGGGCCCAGAACTGAGCCTTGGGGGAACTCCACTTACCACCCCAGACCAGTCCGAGTATGCATTGTTTATTACCACCCTTCGGACACGCCCCTTTAACCAGTTCCGTATCCAAGAGCAAACCTCATGGTCGACGCTTGTCGCCCTTAATTTATAAATCAAGCATTTGTGGGGAACTGTATCAAACGCCTTAGCAAAATCCAGGTACACTACATCCACAGGTCTCCCACCGTCTAGCTCACAGCTAACCTCCTCATAGAATGTTAACAGATTGGTTTGACACGAACGTCCCTTTGTAAACACGTGCTGATTACTGCTGATGATGTTGTTTTCTTTAGCAAACTCTTGGATATAGTCCCTTATCATCCCCTCCAGAAGAATACATATGATTGACGTCAGGCTGACCGGCCTATAATTTCCCAGGACATGCCTCTGCCCTTTTTTTAATATCGGTATCACGTTAGCTTTCCTCCAATCCCCTGGTACAATTCCTGTCAAAATACTGTCAGCAAAGATCAGGAACAGTGGTCTATAAATAACCTTACTGAGTTCTTTAAGTATTCTTGGATGTACGCCATCCAGGCCTGGTGATTTACTTGTGTTAATTTTATCTACCCTTTCCCTATAACCACCCTCTGTTAGCCATAGCGGCAAGTCCTGTGAAGTACTGCTAACCATACAGTCATGGTCAGTGTACCCCTCCTTTTCTTGTGTAAAGACTGAGGGAAAAAAAAAGCATTAAGCACAGTTGCTTTTTCAGTGTCCTCTGAAACCATCCTCCCATCATCGGTAATTATGTGTGCAACATGTTCTGACCTCGTTTTTTTGCTGTTGATATATTTAAAGAATTTCTTAGGGTACTTATTACTATCCTCTGCTATTTGTCTCTTGAAGTTGATTTTAGCCATTTTGATTTCGTATTTACATTTCTTATTCCTTGTATAGCTGGAAAGCCGATAATGTCCCCTCCGATTTATATTTCTTCAAAGCCATTTTTTTTCCCTAATAAGTTTGTTCACATTACGGCTAGGCCAGCCAGATTTGGCTTTGGCTCTTTTAAATGTATTTCCCATTGGAATGCACTACGAGATGCATTTGTTTAATATGTTCCTAAAGCATTCCCATTTTTCCTCTGTGGTCAGTGTTCCTAGGGTTTGGTCCCAGTTTATTTCCTCTATCATTGAGCACTATTTGGGAAAATTCCCCCCGATAATCAATTGGATATTCCCTGAATCAACTTTACCTATAAATGTTAGTACCCAGTTATAGTATGTACACCTGGGAGAGAATCCAGGACTTTTTTAAAGCAATCTACTGAGCTTGCAGAACCACCTCTGGAGGGAGTCGATTCCACATTTTCCCCACCCCTTATTTTCCTTTTGGCACTGCGTTTGAACGTCCCTGTAGTTATGATTAATGGAGCTGTCCATCGATGAACGAAAGAGAAAATGGGATTTTTTACTCACCATAAAATCCATTTCTCTGAGTTCATCAACAGACACAGCATCCACCCCTCTAAGGAGTTTTGATACATCTAATACTGCTTACTACTAACCTGAATACCTAGAGCAGAGAGGGGGGTTATATACCAGCTGCGGACGGCCCTTGGGCATAGCCAAGTGTTTTTTGTTCTGCTTAGTCCTGCTCCTGGAGGAGGCAATATAACCCAGTAGTTATGACGCTGTTTCCGTCGATGAACTTAGAGAAATGGATTTTATGTTAAGTAAAAAATCCCATTTTTATAGCAGAGGGACCGAGGCCCCAAAGTGGATGGGAACAAAATCAAATACATTTCTGGCAGGATGAAAGAAACTGTCTGCTAAGTTATACCAGCATGTTCTACCTGTAGCATAAACATTACTTTTCAGTGATATGTCCCTACGTCATATTTTATAATCTGAAGCAGTTCAGCTGGGTCTTGACATTTTCAGGTGAATACTGGATTTTAAACTTGATCAATAGCTATCTTTGCACTCCTAAACTGTCCGTGAGCTTGTATTCCCAAGTATAGTATAGATAGATGTAGGCAAACAGCTAAATAAAGGAACAGAAAGAGTTGTAACTTTCATACATAAAAATCTGTCACATATATCCCAGAGATCCAGCCTATACAAGCTTATTTGGCAAGTAGGTTGCAGCCAAGCCTGCTATTTGCGACCACCCAGCATGTACTAATGTTGTAAACCATCTGAGCAGTACAGCAATTAGCTGGTGCTTAATAAATGCTAGCGCAACAGTTGTGCCCATGTTAAGCACCAAACGGTCAATAACATCACCTTCCTAAACACAACAGAGAGAAAACATAACTTTTCTCCAAATTTGAGAAATGGGATTCATATGAAACACTGGGAAGAAGAGCTTTTATGTCATTTTATAACACTGGGATGAAATTGCTATTATTGCCTGAATATGTAAGATTTCTTCTATCTATTCTTGAAGACTTAACTCAACATTTAAAGGAAATTCTTTCTGAAAAAAAAAAAAAAACATGTAGACTGCCATTGCTAAATTATCTCGCTTTAAATAATAGCGCCCAGGCTTTCATGCTGAACTTCTGGCTTTAGCATGTTGAGTTACACACCCAAATTATGTGATGGGTCAGTGACTGAGAATATTGAAACCAATTGATTAACATAGCAACCAGTCAAGTAGCATTTTTAGAGGGTCAGAAATGGCAGCCCCTGTCTCATGACCCTTAATAAAACAGGCATTGTGATTTTTTAATGGTAAAAATTGCATTATCTAAGGCCTAGTTCAGCCTGTCTCAGCTAGGGTGGCATCAAATAACATTTCTTATGACAATGTAACACATATGGGTGGCGTCACAAAAGTGCGCTTTATTCCATGGTGCTGCAAACCTGTTTGTGCTGGGAATGCGCTAAATTGCATGCCCAAGCATGAAGGCACCAACAGCTTCTGGTCTAAGAGTAACAATCATGTTAACACTGTGATAGCCAATACCATTGATCACTAAAAGTAGAACCTGCCCCTGTACTGCTTCTCTTCTGAGGAGTAAAATATACATTTTATCTTTTTCTCCTCACTAGAGGAGAAGTCTGTGCAAAAAGACAAAAAAACATTTTGTTAAAAAAAAAAAAAAAAAAACAAGTTGAGATAGATTGGTGTCAGTGTTAGGGCTATTGTCAGTGTTAGTGTTTTAGATAGAAAAAAATGTGCTGGGTGAAAGTCACATTTATCCCCCAAACTTTTTTTTTTAGAAATAGACTCTTTAATTTCAGTGTGTTTATTTTAGGTAGGATAAAATGGGCAAAATGCATTTTTTCTTGGCCCTACTAGTGGCATTTTTTATTCATTTTTTTGGTGGTGTGTATGTCATGGTAGTGGCAAAAAAATACAGCTAAAGTTTATTTATGTATTTTTTTACTATGTGGGCCAGGTTTTATTTTAAAAAACCATGAGATGTTCACCACCAAATGAGGGACTTGTTTGCCCTGAAAAAAATATAAGTCACCTGGAGTGCCTCTAGATTTTGCATACTGTCAAAGGGTGCTGTGGCGGAAAAAAGGTTGAGAAATGCTGCTCTGGACACTTGCTATGAATTTCATTGTAAAATTCTCCTTTAGATTTACCAAAATCCATATAATATGAGGTCAAACCTAAACAACACTTTCAATTTGTATTCAATCAAGCAGACCCTTGCACTACATAGTTGAAGGTAAATCTAAAGGAGATTGTACAGAAATTGTACAAGAAAATCCATGGGTGGAAGGAAAAAAAATCACTTGATTCCCCCTTCAATACAGTGTTGTTGGGGGAATGTCTCCCACAGCGCTGTTTGGTTCTGGGGAGGGGGGTGGTGGCGGGACGCAGGGAACCTTTTCAGCTGGCAGAACACAATGACTACTGCTAGCGGCCCATCCGACAGTCTGTTTGTACCCAGGTCGACCAATGGATCAACTTGGGTACAATCAATCAATGGATTAACTTGGGTACAGTCAGCCTGCCCATAGATGGCTCAAATCTTGGCCGGTCCCTGCTGAACTGGCTGCATTTTGATCCATGTATCAAGTCATTTACCAATTAGGATAACCCCTCCTTCCCAGTTATTGGGATTTTAGCAAGCATGTAGCCAGGAACAGAAGTCCCTTGGCATTTACAGTTATAAATTAAATGTGTAATTACAAATAAAATTATGTTCACATCATTTCAGCAGATATAACCTGCTTAACTACCTGACCAGGTTAAAATATTTGTGAGGCCTTTAGCACTATGGACTGGGAAAAATATAACACTGAAAATAGAAAACCCCAACAACCCTCCAGTGTGCACAATGTCCCTGACAGTAAAATGGTTGAAGGAAAATTGTGATGAGAGAAATAGAGAGACTGATTACTTCCTTTAGAAAAGGTAGTTGCCAGACAGTACTGAATTCTTCGATCTTTAGTACTGTCTGCGGCACCTACCTGGAACATGCATGCAGCCATTAAACTCTGAAGCAATGTCAGCAAATCTTGGATTTTATGGCTGGATGTAAAGATTAACTACTGTATATAAGGTGATCCGCACTACATTTGCTCCCCATTTTGTTGGATGTTGGTTTAGATTGTATCTGGGACAAGCCAAGATATTTCCAGCACCTATAGATGCGGTTCCAGGAATAGAAGAAGGCTGGAGCAGTACATTATTATCCTGGGTAGTACTGAGACCATTAGGTCAATTAAGAGTCTGGCAGTCAGCAGGGACAGGTTTTCCCTAAAATTAACCTATTTGATGTGTATTATTAGCTTTTGCTTTCATTTACATGTGAAATAAAATTGCATATATATTCATTGATACCTTTTATGTACATCTTCACACACTAATCTTTAGTGATACAAGCCTATCTCATACACATTACAGCAACAGTATTGTACCATTAGCCATCACAAAAGTAGAAGTTTGGATTTAGGGTGATACCACTTATTGGCTAACTAAAATGATTTTAGTGCACAATTCTGTGGCAAGTTTACCTCTTTGTTAGTCAATATACAGTATTACCTGGCCATTGTACCTCGAAAGCTTGCACTACACTGTTTTAGTTAGTTAAAAAATGGTATCACCCTAAATCCAAACTTCTACACATACAGACTGCAAAGCAAATTGAAGAGTAGATTAAAAAACACCAGGAGGAAGGCTGAAGCCTTCCTTGGACTCCACAACCACCAAATCCAAACCATGCTTATCCGTTGAAGAAATATAAGATTTCTTGCAATGGTATAAACTCCCACTACACATAGTTCAGGACTTGTATGACTACATTCCAAGACGAATTGAGGCTATCCTGGCAAAGGGTGCCTGTACCATGTTGGGGTTTTTGTATAGACATATTTTTCAATATAAGCTTCTGCTTTGCTATAATTGCCACTCTTCTGTGTAAAAATGTAAAAGGTACTTGTATGATAAAAATTGTTGCAACTTGACTAAAAAGGGGGCATAGCCTGAAGACGAAGACGGGCTTCTGATGCAAACTCTTCTATCAAGGCACAAAAATATCCGAGCATACCTTTGAATTAATGTTCTAGTGATTGTTTCCGTATTTAAATGCTATGGTATTTGCTCTCTTTAATTGCTAAAAATGTATATGAAATATCTAGTGATTCCAGCCCTTACTAGTGTAATGAAATACATGTTGGTCATGTTGTAAACTGTGCTGCATGTTTCTGTTTTGTGTTGTCAGTAAATAGTGAAAGATGTGCATGCCTTAACCTATTCTGTTTGTCTTCTTTCCTTTCATCCGGCTGCTCACGACTTGACTCTGAAATGTGACACTTCACTTGGGCCTTGTTGGTGTATGTAAGCGTCTACAACTTTATGGATACCTTGCAACAACTAACGGTGTATGTACATGTGCTTTAACATGGTCTATACACGCTTTACTCGTGAAAGCTGACACTGTCTCCTAAAAAATCCTTGTGCTGTGTTGATAACATCTCCTTCTAGATCATGATTGTTTTCGATGACATGTCTATGTTTCCACTTGTAATCAGTTTTTTTAGCATAGGGCAAAGTCCCTGATTTATTAAATAAAAGTGTAGGATAGTATAATGTCCATTGCGCTCAACAGCCAGTGAGATTCCAGGTCGCATTCTTAAAGCCCCACTTACATAAGGAAAAATGGAAGCGGTTTGAGAGTTCTCAACAGTTTATATCAAAATGTGCTCCTAGTAGATTTAAAAAGATATTTTCCAATTTGAATGATTCCCCAATCATAGGATGCGCTAGTGTAAATCTCCATGTCACAAACGTTATTTTCCGGTCTTTTGATTATTCTCCAGAGATTGGTCCTGGGTTGTCTGCTCAGGTTAGGGATTACTAATACAAGCATAACTGATCCAGCTGTTGACTGGACCAGGCAACAGTCTGCTAACGTCTCTGAGTACCTTAAGGCCCCTTTCACACATGCGGACCGTTCAGATTGGCCTGTCAGTTTTTAGGCAGATTTGAACGGATGCCCTATGCATCCCTATGGGGCAGCAGATGTCAGCGGAGACATGTCCACTGACATTCGATCCGATCCTGTCCGTCAAATCCGGACGGATGGAAACCCTATTTTCCATCCGTCTGGTGGATTGGATCAGATGGGATCGGATGAGAACAGACAGGCGGTCTGTTCTCATCCGATTCCCCCATAGAGTACAGCGGGGACCTGACATCTCCGTCTCCACACACAGAGCGGAGACGGAGCTGCCATCTGCCTGCTTAGCGGGGGGAACGGCGGATCGATCCCCCGCTGAGAAAAACAGAGACTGCCAACGGAGCAGATAGTGTGATAGGGGCCTAAGGAATGACTGATCTGTCCCCTCCCCATTCCTTCTTTTACATTTCGACATATTTTTTTAATTGAACTGATTTTCTGTGCTGTACTTCTGTATTTCTCACCTAGGTGAGAATTATGTTAGATGTGCTAAAATTTGGAGGTCTGGATAGGGACCTTAAAGGCATCTGTCACCTGCAACTCATATCTATTACTGTGTATTGTGTTAATTCACTGGGCTGATTCTTTAGCGATTAAGAATTATTATTAAATGAACACTTGCTAGGAACAGCAAAATGGTTAGAGAGAGAATGTTTAAAATTTGAATGTGCAAGTTTGTAGCCTAGGCCAATTTTTATGTACTAGATTTTGGCATTGGCATCTACAGTGTATTTGAGTACAATACAATTTTGAAGAAAAATTTCATTTCACAATAGATTTTTTTTACTGAACTAAAACTAAACATTAGAGTAGAGTAGAGAAGATTTAAAACCCTTTTAGTTTAGTTTGTGTTTGCTGACCTTAAGGGAAGGTGCTGTGGCTGTCTGAATAAAATAGCCGGCAGTGGAGATTCCTCAATGAATGCAAGGCTAAACGAGGAAAATCCAAATATGTATAGCTAGTCTTACTGTTAGAAGCCTGTCACACATGCTTTGAGATTCAATAAGCAGACAAGCACAACCATTGTTCAGTGCTCCTAAGCACAGAATACATGTAATGAGGAAATATGGCTGTGTAGTTTTATATAAAATATATTTTTATATAAATATATATATATAGATAGATATATATAAATGTTGCAGGTTTTCCAGGCATTGGGCCTGATATGGGTCTGCCATTGTTACCGGTAACACTTCCAACACATTTAAGTTGAATACCCCATTGTGAGATTGGAGTCAATGACCATTCCGGCATCTTTGGTTTGTTTTGGTTATTTTGTAATGGGGATGGGAGAAGGGAATGAGTGGGATACTCATCTGGCTCAACTAGGTTTAACTTTGGACTGCTTACAGAAAAATGCCTGTTAGCACTGTTTTGACGCCAGCTGAATGCCGACCAAAGCTTCCTAGTGCTTGAAGATACTGTTTTGCTGAACTGTGCTAGAACTTCGACTTTAACACTCTGGTTAACTCAGAAGATCCAGGACTGTAATACACTTGACTCTTGACACTCTGTTTAGCTCAAAAGTCTGGTGAACAGCTCCCTCCAGCCCTGCACTGGCTGAGGTAGCTCCTTGTAACTGCTTGTGCTCCTGCAACTCTCAACACTGCACACTGTACACTTAACTCTTCAGGGCCTAACCGCTGGCACCCCCTTTACACTTCAGGGTCCTCTCACTAGGCACCCCCTCTGACACTTCAGGGTCCTCTCACTAGGCACCCCCTCTGACACTTCAGGGTCCTCTCACTAGGCACCCCCTTTACCGCTAGCTAGCTCCTGGATCCCAGGGACATTCACCAGAGTGGTCCCCTTTAAGCTGGGAAGACCCCTAGAGGTAGTTCACAGTACTCACGAACGTGGAGTGCTTTCCTGGAACTGAACCCCTCTTTCTCCGCTGGTCCTCGGCACACCGGATCCTCTCTGCAGCTCAGCTCTCTCTCTGTACTCTCAGGCAAGCCACCCGAGACACACAATCCCTCTGACACGAGGAGAGACAGCCATACTCTCCTTCCTGGGACTCGGCTTCCTGCCAAAGATGCTGCATCATTCGCTCCCATCAAACTTATACCCACTCCCAGAATCCTCTGCGGCAGAATCTGCCTTCTGGGGTAGATACACGCCTGAATGTGTCTCTGATTGGGTTTCCTCCACTACCCAATGAGAATCATCTCATGGAGCCAGCAGAGAGACTCCCCTCTCAGCAGCCACACCTGGGAGACATGACAGCCCAGCTGAAAATCATGGCCCTGCTATTAGGCAGCCAAGGCCCACTATACTTTGCTAGCACCTATCTTGCAGGGTAATGAATGTAATGTGTTTAAAACCATTGATTTAGTTGTTTTTAAGGTAAAAACACCTTGTTGCAGCTTTTTTTAAATAGAATTTTGCATAATTAGTATAGAATTACGAGTTTCCTGTACGTCATCAAATCTAGTATCATGGAGAGATTACATAATTTTGGTAGCCTGGGAATGCCTTGGAAACCCTCCTAAAGGACTTGGGTCTGTTGCCAGGTAATGGGACATCTAGGCGGACCTGCTCCACCTGGTAATCCTAAAACCCTGACTAGAAATAGTAAATGCAGGACAAGAGATAAAGTAAATTAGGCGTTGCAGAACAGTTTTCAATGCCACCATGAACATAGGCAGGGGTTACCATCAGTAAAAACTGCAAGTCAAAATACTCAGTAGATTGATACAAAGATATAGTCAACTAATGTTATTTAAATATCTCAACTTTTCCTATAAAAAGTAAAATTTGGCTTTTCCGTACCTGTCTCCCAAGCCTACTTTTTGATTAGCCTGGTTGTCTATCACATTAACCACTTTACCCCCAGCCCTATTTCGGACACTTTTTGTTCACAAGTTAAAACCAGTATTTTTTCCTAGAAAACTACTTAGAACCCCCAAACATTATATATATTTTTTTAGCAAAGACTCTGGAGAATAAAATGTCGGTCATTGCAAAAATTTTTGTCACGCAGTATTTGCGCAGCGGTCTTTAAAACGCCATTTTTTTGGAAAAAATTTGAAAAATCACATTTCACTGCATTTAAAAAATACTAAACAGTAAAGTTAGCCCATTTTTTTTGTATATTGTGAAAGATGATGTCACGCCGAGTAAATAGATACCAAACATGTTACGGTTTAAAATTGCGCCCCCCCGTGGGATGGCGACAAACTACGGTCAATAGAGATCTCAATCTGCGACGCTTTAAATTTATTTAACGGTTACCAGTTTAGAGTTAGAGTGTAGCTCTTTTTTTTAAATTATTGCCCACACTCTGGCGATCGCGGCGATACCTCACATGTGTGGTTTGAACAGCGATTTCATTTGCGGCTCGACTTGCGTATACGTTTTTTTTTTGTGCGCGAGCTAACGGTGACGGGGGCGGCTAAATTTTTTTTTTTTTTTTTCCTATTTATTTTTTCTTTTTTTTTAACTTTATTACAGTTTTTTAAAAAAAAAAAAAAATCTGATCACTTTTATTGCTGTCACAAGCAATGTAAACATCCCTTGTGACACCAATATGTGTGACAGGTACACTTTATAGAGGGATCGAGGGTCTAAAAGACCCTAGACCCCTCCACTACACTTCCCTGTATGCAAAATGCCGAAAACGGCATTTTTGCATACAGCCGTTTTTCAAATCTGCCGCCTTTTGCAGCACAGTAACCCGGATGTGACGTCATGGACGCCGCCTCCGGGTTACGTCATCGGAGACCCGATCGATGCAGTTTCCGGCATTCATCGGGACTCCATCCAGCCGGCGAACGCCCCAAGCAAAGCCGCGGAAGGCGGCGGGAGGGGGGGGACGTCCCCTCCCGCCCCCCCGGGTAACGATCGAGCGGCTCCCGAGCCGCATCGATCGTTACCGACGGAAAGCCGACCGTCGGCTTCAAACAACGGTACCGGGATGATGCCTCTAGCTAGAGGCATCATCCCGGTATAACCACTCAAAGTCAGCCGACGTAGATCTACGTGGCTGGTCGTTAAGTGGTTAAAGGACCAGGAACTTGAAAATAACTGCATCTGGCTTACAAAATTAGCTTTACTGACAATTAACAGGTGTGTTTAATCTGCCGGGTGTGTGAACTAGTATGAGGGAGCTACGGTCCAAGTTCTGGAAAAAAGAGCAATACTGTCTTATTTGGGCAATATCATAAAGAAGTATGGGTATTCCCTATTTTGGCTTACTGCATTACAAAGAATAATGCCTCGTAAACACGCATCTATAGTTGGCCGTGAATTTTCGGCCAACGTCCGATCGGCCGATTTTCAGCTTGTTAGTATGATGCTTTCGACAACCGACTCAGACTTTTCGGCTGAACAAAATCTGGTGTGCAGGCTATAAAATTTTTGTTGGCCAACAAAGAACGGCCGATTGTTCCTCAGTCAGTACAGATTTCGGCAGACAAAAATCCGATGAGCAAGACTGGGCATGCTCAGAGAAGAAAAAACACACGGAAAGTAAACCATCACATGACATCACTTCTGAAGTTGGTTTTTGTTGGCCGAGAAAATTCGTGTGCAGTCTAGAGCACATTTCAACCAACACAACAACACTGGACAAAAGACGGCCGATCGGTAATCGTTGCGTGTGTGCGAGGCATTAGGAATCATGTTCCATAGTCTCATACAAGCCCTACTTCTGATTCTCTTTTTTTTAGGATTAGTTAAGGGTGTCTGCAGTCCATGGATAAGGGAAAGAGAGCCCATGATCTTGGATGGATTGCAGGCTTTTCAAAAATAGTGCACACATAGACTAGTAAATGATCCATAGGGCAGATTGGTTCATCAAGCAAAAAAAACTTCTGCTTACCATAATCAGCCAGATTTTCTGTGAATCTAGGTTGGTAGAAATCATCTGACCATCACTCGTTTTGATCTGGTTTTGTTGAAAGTAACCTCAGAGTATACATTTTCTTTGGAAAATTAATATTGTGGGGTCCCAGAAAAAGAAGAAGATGACATTTGTGGCTCCAAAGTGCAAAAGTGTGCTAATCTGCCCAAATATGTAGTATACGTGGATTTAAACTCATTTATTTTCAGGAAAACATCCCTTTAAATGAACAGTTACTCCTGGAAATGTGCAAAGGTCCCCAACCTGCCAGTACATGTTCCACAGATGTCAAAAGTTAGTGTTGTTTTCTTCCTTTCTCTCTTGTCACTGGAGCGTTCTTTACAGTCCACTTTTAAGTGTTTTTGAAAATGGTATTTAATGAAGATATGTCAATATTTTTACTGTCACTAATTACTTGTTATTTTTACACAGCAGGGTGCTCCTGCTTTCAAATGACATCCGTAGAAAAGGGCACATTTTTTTATTGCTATTTTCCCCACTCAAATCTTTGTTATGAATTTGGTACTTACACTACTATTGAAATACATGTGTGGACTGTCCTAGTTTCCAGTATTGTGCTTAAAAACAATGGATGGTCATTTCAACATTTACAGTATCTAGCAAAAGTGAGTACACCCCTCACATTTTTGTAAACATTTAATATATCTTTCTTCATGTGACAACACTGAAGAAATGACACTTTGCTACAATGTAAGGTAGTGAGTGTACAGTTTGTATAATAGTGTAAATTTGCTGTCCCCTCAAAATAACTCAACACACAGCCATATATGTCTACACCGCTGGCAACAAAAGTGAATACACCCCTAATTGAAAATGTCCAAATCAGCTCAATTAGCCATTTTCCCTCTCCGGTGTCATGTGACTCGTTAGTGTTACAAGGTCTCAGGTGTGAATGGGGAGCAGATCTGTTAAATTTGGTGTTATCATTCTCACTCTCTCTTACTGGTCCCTGGAAGTTCAACATGGCACCTCATGGCAAAGAACTCTCTGAGGATCAGAAAAAAAGATATGTTGCGCTACATAAAGATGGCCTAGACCAGTGATGGTGAACCTTGGCACCCCAGATGTTTTGGAACTACATTTCCAATAATGCTCAACTACACTGCAGAGTGCATGAGCATTATGGGAAATGTAGTTTCCAAACATCTGGGGTGCCAAGGTTCGCCATCACTGGCCTAGGCTATAAGAAAATTGCCAAGACCCCTAAACTGAGCTGTAGCACGGTGGCCAAGACCAAACAGCGGTTTAACAGGAAATGTTCCACTCAGAACAGGCCTCGCCATGGTCGACCAAAGAAGTTCAGTACATGTGCGCAGCGTCATATCCAGAGGTTGTCTTAGGGAAATAGACATATGAGTGCTGCCACCATTGCTGCCAAGGTTGATGGGGTAGGGGGGGGGGGGTCAGCCTGCCAGTGCTCAGACCATACGCCTCACACTGCATCAAATTGGTCTGTATGGCTGTCGCCCCTAAAGATGAAAGATGATGCACAAGAAAGGCTGCAAACAGTTTGCTGAAGACAAGAAGACTAAGGACATGGATTACAGGCAGAAGGTATTTTTATCCTAATTCATTCTATGCATTAAAATAAAAATACCTTCTGTGTGCAGCAGCCCCCTTCAACCCCTCCAATACCTACTGAGCCTGTCTTTATCCAACGATAGTGCAGGAGTGTCTAGGCTGCCTGGGACTCCCCGCCTCATTGGCTGAGACAGCAACTCTGCGCGATTGGCTCCCACTGCTGTCAATCAAAATCATTTAGCCAATTAGTAGGGAGAGGGGGTAGGGTCTGTCACGGCTTTATGTCTGAATGGACACTGAGAGCTGTGACTTGGCTCAGGTGTCCCCATAGCAAGCTGCTTGCTGTGGGGGCACTCATCCGGAGGGAGGGGCCAGGAAGCCGAAGAGGAACCCGAGAAGAGGAGGATTCGGGCTGCTTTGCGAAAAACCACCACCATAGAGCAGGTAAGTATAACATGTTTATTCTTTTTTAAAATAAAAAACGGGACTTTACAATCACTTTAAAGGCTAAGTTCACTATTGCAGAAACAAATCATAAATGCACATATTTTTTTTTCCTGCAGGAGTCTGGAAAGCATTGTAATTGCAATCAATAGATCATGGATGCAATGTGGATGCCTGCAGACATGTCCTCTGGCCCTTCAGCCCAAACCTCTGTATGGGCTCTCTGTTTGAAAGCTGGAGGACATGTCAGTGGACTACGAGAGCACTCATCAGTGCCCCACAGCCCATTGAAAGTGGTACTTGTAGTTTATTTTATTCATTTACTGGAATGAATAACATGGCGGCATGGGTGGAGTCCCACACAGCCGCGCTGTTTTTAAAAAGTGACATCTGAAAAGTGCAGGAGCTGGCCCATGTACAGGTTTCTCCTTAAATATTAGTGGAACATGTAACAAGTTCCAAAGGTGAACTTATCCTTTAAGGGCTTGTTCACACTTGCGGTAGCCCTCGTCACCCTCTGAAAAGCAATCTGTGGTGGATTGATTTTCAGAGAACAGGTGGCTGGGAGGCGATATGTCACCTTCTCACCGCTTGTTTTAATCCTGAAAGGCCCAAACCCCTGCTTCGCAATTGCACGTTGTTGCAGGGTGGTCGCTGCATGGCCTCATTCACTTGAATCGGTCACATTTGGTGGGGATATAATTTGTGTACAACCCCCGGCTACTGTTGCAGCTTAAGGGGGCAGTCAAGGGTGATAAAACTGTCACCCCACCACCTATTCTTATTCACCACCTCCTGCTGCCCATATGAATCAGCCATTACCGGATCACCACCAGGCATTTCTTTGATGAAAGTTTAATAATTAAAATGAATGAAAATGACTTTTGAATTACATTTTAGTTTAATCTTGATTTTCATATTTTCTGTCTACTCTACCTGTATGTCCTCTGGAACAAGTAGTTATATCAGGTTCATGGCTGCAGCCGCCATAATTCTGATATCAAAATTTGCCAGCAGCGATTGGCTGTCAAGTAAAAGTGATCTGTGTAGCTCTACAAGGACCCTATCCCTTTATAGGGCTCAGAAAAGTGCCCACCACCCCCCTGCCCCGGTGCCCATCCTGGGACTACTACACTCTGTTGGGCTGGCTGCAGGAAGAGGAGAAGGAGGAACATCCTTTCCTCCTCTTCCTCTGTGATGAATGAAGCCAGAAGCAACAAGGATTTCATCACTTCCTGTTTTTTTTTTTTTTTAATTCATCCCTTCCTGTTTTAGTTCTTTGTTTACTGGCCGTTACTGGTCAGTAAAGCAGCCAATCCTGCCGAAAAAGCATATTTTTAAATACAGTATATATGAAAATTTTCAAATTTGCCCCGGATGGCAAGTGGTTAATGTAACAGAAGGAAATTAAATTAATTTTAAAGGTTATATGAGATTTTAATATTTGGGTTTAGATCTGCTTTAAGAGAGAGGCTGAGTCATTGCAGTGTCTAATCCAGCCTACGCCTAGATGGAGATGAGGCCAGTTTCACCAGATACACTTTTTGTGGTGGACATGAGCTAAACCAAATGCACTCAGCTCCTCTGGCCTAGAATCATTATGTGGACAATTCTCACTGAATCATTTACACGTGCATACTCTATGGCCAATTACAATACAAAAATGCATCAAATTGTAACCAAGGGGACACGGGTTGTGTATGAACTTTGGTGTGGGGTTCTGTTTAAACTTTGTGATTTTTTTAAAGCCCAGCTCTTTCCCATTTACCAGTTTAGGTAAACCACTGTATTCCTAAGGGACCCTGTGGAGTTTACTGTAGCCTGCAAAGCAGGTATACTCATACTGAAAAAGAGGCACATTGGCATGCGCGGGCTATTATTGATATTCGGAAGTAAGAGACT
This sequence comes from Pelophylax lessonae, assembly GCF_965119305.1. Taxonomy (NCBI): domain Eukaryota; kingdom Metazoa; phylum Chordata; class Amphibia; order Anura; family Ranidae; genus Pelophylax; species Pelophylax lessonae. Next base: position 729,620,979 of record NC_138768.1, on the reverse strand, counting down.
CTTACAGTAAAAGTCACATTAGTTTAGCTACAAATAAAGAAAAAAAAAACATGTACCTGATTCTTCAATAAGGAATCCTTTATATTATCCATTCAATGAGTCTCTTTGTGGTCATAGTTTCATTGCACACTTCAGCTTTCCCAGTGCTTGTAAGTAGCTACAAAGTGGTGTTCAGTGCCATAGGATCATGTTGTTGTCAGAAAGCCAAAGTGGGAATGTGAATGCCTTTTGTTCCATACAGCTCACTTTGTGCTACTCCTTATTGATGTCATAGACTTTGTCCAAGTCATGACTTTAGCTGTGCTCCTCAGCAATGAAATAGTATACCAATATGTCAAAATCTAAAAGTCTTTGTCTCATTGTAATAATCCTTTCCTATTCAAACTTGCACATTACAAATTTTATTGTTTTTTAGGTTAGGTAATTGAAAAACAGTAGTTTGCAATCATACTGTAATCATTTTGCTAAGTATTTGTAACCACTGTAACATTGTTAGCTACTGCATTGCTACAGTATATATATGGGGACCTCTTAAAATGGCTGTAAAGGCTCATGGTTTTTCTTACCTTCATGCATTATATGCATGAAGGCAAAAAAAAGAAAAAACCTGCTGTGTGCAGCAGCCCTCAGCCCCCATAATACTTACCTGAGCCCCATCTCGATCCAGTGATGTGCACAAGAACATCACCCCCCCCCCCTGTTCTCTTTCTCCTCATTGACTGATATAGCAGGGGAGCCATTTGCTCCCAGTGCTGTCAATCATAGCCATTGAGCCAATGAGGAGGAGGCGGGTCCAAGCTGTGTTCTGTGAATGGACACACAGAGCAGCGACTCAGGAGCCCCCATAACAAGCTATGGGGGCACTCGGCAGGAGGGAAGGGCCAGGAGCGCCGGTGGAGAACCCGGGAAGAGGGGGATCGGGGGTTGCTCTGTGCAAAACCACTGCACAGGGCAGGTAAGTATGACATGTTTTATTTATTTATTTATTTTTTTAATCTGCTTTAATATCACTTTAATGTAAGTCCACCTAATAAAGGATATTTAGGTTTTAGATAAATACTGTTTCATTTTCAATTAACTTCTAGCTCCCAGTAGAGCTAAAGTTATATGTTCAAGTTCTCTGCCAGTTTCTATAGCTGAGAATGCGGCTAGTATGCACATTAGCTGATCTTCTAAAGCATACAACCAGAAGAAATTTTTTTTTGTACTAGTAATGGCAGCGATCAGCGACTTATAGCGGGACTGCGATATTGCTGCGGACAAATTGGACACTAACTGACTTTTTTGGGAGCCAGTGACATACAGTGGTCAGTCCTAAAAGTATGCACTGTCACTGTACTAATGACACTGGCTGGGAAGGGGGTTAACATCTGGGACGATCAAGGGTTAACTGTGTGCTAATCCAGTGTTTGTGTACTGTGTGGGAGGTGCTTTTACTAAGGGAAGACATGGATCCTTGTCTCTGCTTTGCAAGAACACAGAATTCATGCCTTCCCTACTGACAGTATGGCAATCTGCCTCGTTTACACAGCCATTCTGCCACTGAAACAAACGATTGGCAGGTACCTGCGGACATCGAGTCCACGGTACCCGCAGATCGGCTCCCAATGTGTATAATGACAGGGGGAACTAGCCACCGATGGCACGCAGTCGCGCCCACTACCCAGAAGTGCGGGATCGTGTATATATACGTGATCTTGCGCACAGCCGCCAACCTGTATTCGTAAAACTGCTATAGGGCGGTTGGCAAGTGGTTAACCCCCCCGGCGGTATTCCCGAGTGTGGCTCGGGTTAACTTTCAGTACCAAAAGCGGTAACCCCGAGCCACACTTGGGATTACACCAGAATGTTACTTACCTTCCCTGCAATCCCCCGCCGTCCTCCCTGGCGTCCTCCTCACACTCTCTCCCCGCTCTGTGCACGGCCGATTGCCGGCACTTGCCTTCCGGTTCCCTTCCCTGCGAGCATTGCGGTGCAGGGGGGTGGAACCAGCGGCAAATTCAAAAGTGTAAATACCCAAATGACATGATACAATGCTGTGATCCTAACAGATTACACTGTATCATCCCATTTCACCACAGGACTGCACCTGGTGACTTTTCCAGTGCCCTGCCTGTGCTTTTCCAGTTTTTGTGCCTGGAAAATTGAGAACGACCACGGCGTCCAAAAATCGTTCTTTGTGCGCAAAAGCGCTTTTAGATGAACTGGAAAACAGTGACAGCGAAACGGAGTTACTTGAAGAACTGAGCGATAGCGATTTGTGGGAAAATTCGTCATCAGGTATGGAAAGGACATTCTGATGTCTCTTTCTGGCATATAGTTTGTGGAATTTGGGAAGTTGGGAAGTATATCAAATGATTCTTCAGAATTTCCAATGAAACTCTGTTTCGCTGTCGCTGTTTTCCAGTTCGTCTAAAAGCGCTTTTGTGCAACAAGAACGCTTTTTGGACGCCAGTTTTCGTTCTCTATTTTCCAGGCACAAAGAACTGGAAAAGCACAGGCAGGGCACTGGAAAAGCCACCAGGTGAAATCCTGTGGTAAAATGGTATAATACAGTGTATTCCGTTAGGATCAAAGCTTTGTACCATGTCATTTAGTGTATTTACACTTTTTAAGGGAGGGAGAGGGGGAGAGAAGACAGCACATTACATGATAAGACCTACCCCGAAAATAAGCCCTACTGTGTCTTTTGGTGCCAAAATGAATATAAGACCCGGTCCTATTTTCGGGGTAACAAGGTACATGAATGTCAGTGGTCAATAAAATGACATGATAGGTTTTGTAATAATCTGCTTAATATCTCAGTTCCTTTTATTGTGTAGGGTTTGTGTGCCCAGATACTTCAGGGTAGGTTTAGGTATTTAGGAACAATGATCTGTTTCTTTGGGATAGGGTTTTCAGCCTTGGTAGGTATCAGTATACTTGTGAACACAAACCCGTACACAACCACATATATCACTTTGTTAATTTGTGTATATATGATTATGTTAATATTTGTGTTTTGGAGTGTTTTTTTTTACTAAAATCATGTTTTACCTATGCTAACAGTTACCACTACTAACACAACTAACACAATAATTACAGTTAAACCAGCACATTTAACATACTTCCACATTCCTTCGTTCCCAGGCTCTACTAATCTTTTTTAAATAACACGCATGCTTTTCCTCTTCTTTTCCATGGGAGGGAATGCAATACAATAGCGACTTTTCATGCGTCTTCATAGAGGATCTCATGTTTGGGATACCTGTGGAAATATCTGATCTAACAAAAGACTATTTCATAGGAGTCCGTGTCCATCATTACATTTTTTTTACATACAGATCTATCGATAGAGGCCTTAGGTTTGACTGCTCTTGTTTTCTACAGTCAGAATAATAATTTTTTAGTATAGTAAAGAATTAAACAGGTACACATTAACTCTAGAATGTCCCTTAGTCAACATGTATATTGTCTTACAAAAGCCATGGCTTTGAACGTGGCTTTATATCATATATCAGCTAATTCAAGCTTTAAAATTGTATTCAAAACCTGCCTTCTGCAGTATATGAATCAGGAGTCACACACAATTAAACCATAGAGAAAAGTCTGGGATCTTAGAATTAAAGTGGTAATAAACCCAAAATGTAATGTATTGCTGCTTAACAATCATTAGATTTGGTGGCTGCATTCCTTTTCCTTTTTTAGACGTTTCCCCTGGAGATTTGGCTAGTAACACACCACCTATATTAGTGTCCCCACTCTGGATGAATGAGCACATGGGACACCTTTGGACAGCAGAAATTTCAGTCTGGGGGGGAGGGAAAAAATCAGATGTTCTCGCAGATTTAGATACATTAATAAACTCCAGCTCACACTTTATAAGCAGTTATAGAAAACAGTTTTTTGGGGGGGTTAAAGGTTTTAAATGCATAAAACTGATTACTGTATGCACCTCCTCAATTATAAATGGTTTACCCCATCCCTGTAAACCAAGAGTCCCCAAACTATTGCCCTCCAGTTGTTCAGAAACTACAATTCCCATCATGCCTAGTCATGTCTGTAAATGTCAGAGTTTTGCAATGCCTCATGGGATGTGTAGTTCCACAACAGCTAGAGGGCTGTCATTTGGAGATCTCTGCTGTAAGCCGAAACGTTCTGGAGAGTTTGTTCTTTTGAAAAACAACAGACATACTGGTTGGATCACCAGATGAACTAAAGGAAAGAAAGCCTACAAGAGAAAATCAATGCAACCATGACATCTAAGAATTAGTAAGCTGCAATATAATAAATGTTGGCTTTGGGGTTTATTACTGCTTTAATTATTACCAGGAAACCCTGCATATGTGTACAACATAAATAAATGGCGCTATATAGTGCTGGACTCCATATCAGCTAGTAACATTCAGAAACCAAATGTGTTTTTAGCTGCCCTTTGATTCAGCATGTTTCTTCTTTTCAGATTATTTATAGCTCCACCCTTTTTGGAATTTTGAGCAGGCAAATTATTCTCAGGACAGCAAAATACTCAACCTTGTAATTAGTATTTACTTTTCAACTTGTTCCCAGTGGCTTTTATAGGCTTTTGTAGCATCCCTGTGTAAAAATGAAATGACTCATGTTTTCCTTGTGTATCGAAGGTTTAGACATTTGGAGGCCCATCTATAAAAGTATTTTTAACCACTTCTGGAGCGGAAGGATTTTCCCCCTTAATGACCAGGCCATTTTTTTGTGATTCGGCACAATTGTTACTTTAACGGACAATTGCGCGGTCTTGCAACGCTCTGCCTAAATAAAATTGATGTCCTTTTTTTCCCACAAATAGAGCTTTCTTTTGGTGATATTTGATCACCTGTGCGATTTTTATTTTTTGTGCTATAAACAAAAAAAGAGCAACAATTCTAAAAAAAAAAAAAAAAATATTTTTCTCTTTCTGCTATATAACATTCCCAATAAAAAAAAAAATGTAAAAATCTATTTTTTTTCATCATTTTAGGCCAATTTGTATTCTGCTACATATTTTTGGTTAAGAAAAAAAAAATCCCAATAAGTGTATAAACTAGGGGAAAGATTTATGTCATTTTAATTTTTTTTTACTAGTAATGGCGGCGATCAGCGATTTTTAGCGGGACTGCGACATTGCCGCGGACAGATTGGACACCTAACTGACACTTTTGACACTTTTGGGGGGACCAATGACATTACTGCAGTAATCAGTGCTAAAAATATGCACTGTTACTGTACTAACGACACTGGCAGGGAAGGGGTTAACACCAGGGGCAATCAAAGAGTTAACTGTGTCCCTAGGGGGTGCTTTATAACTGTGTGGGGGATGGTCTTGCTGCATGAACACAGAGACCTGTGTTCCCAAATAAGAGGAACACAGGATCCCTGTGTTAATAACTGACAGAACAGCGGTCTGCTGTGTTTACAATGGCAGACTGCCGTTCTGTCTCCATGGGGAGCGATTGCTGGTGTCCGGCAGCAATCGCAGCCGCCAGACCCACTGATCAGCTTCCCCTTAGGTGAATGGCCACGTTTGTGCCTCCGCTAGCAGTCCCACAAAGCGACATGCAGGTACATCGTTTCACGGGACAGAGCCGATCTGCCGCAGTAAAACTACGGCGGCTGGATGGCAAGTGTTTAAGAAAATACCCCTTCACATTTGAAAATCTAAACATTGTGCTTAGGAGATAATGCAGGTGAAATCCTTATTTCTCACTCTCCCGGCAGCTGGCGCACTTTTCTTCTGTGTCCGCCCATACAATAAAGAATTGCTGGTCCTGCATTGTACAGGTATGTGATGTCAGAGAGCTGTGGCTGGTCAAGCTGCACAGTGGGGTTTTCTCAGTATACCAGTCATATGGTGAAGAGGAAGCTTGTGAGAGTCAGTCCTGGTTCACACTGGTGCGGTGTGGGAAACCCTGCGATTCAGTGCCGGTTCCCGCATCGCACCAGAATTGCACAGTGGTTCACACTGAGATCTTCAAATCGCTGGGGGTGTCAGTGTAACATTAATGACACCCCCAAATTGGTTTGCAGATCGCAGTGCTAACTGTAAAATGGTGCAGGAATCTGATCATGTAGGTGTAAACACCAATGTGATCTGATTCCAGTACGAACCTATAGAAATGGGTCCTGCACCATTTTGGTGCGAATGCGGTGCGATTTCAGCCATACAGTTTGTATGGCTGAAATCGCATCGCACAGACATATCTCATGTGATCTGCACAGCAATGCGGTACGAATCACATGCAATGTCTGGCATCGCACTAGTGTGAACCGGCACCGAGGGATAAAGTATTTCACCTTGTTACTTTGCACCCTACGCAAAACAAGTAATTTACAATTTACAAAAACATACATGTATGAAACATTGGCACCATAGCTCACAAACTCACTCATACCGGTAAAACCCAAACATACACCTCACTCACAATCCAGCTATATAAGCCAATGACCATATATATTCATATTCCAATGATTAAAGTGTATAGCTATTAGGGATTGAGTGACATAATGATCCCAAAGGGTCAAATATACATTGGATGCTTTAATTCATAGATTAGGTGATCACATATTGTGAGTAATTACATTTGATGAATCCGCCACCTGGGATAGAAGAAACTAGAATAGTTCAAAACCCAAGTCTACTGTATATGGATAGAATGTACATACAGTTGCAGTGGTCTAGAGGTAGCTCCTAGTCAAAGCTATATAAATTGTGAACCAACTGGTTCTGCTAGTGCAACAAACGCTCATACTTGCATGGTTGCATGGTACTGCCAGAGAAAGTCAATACATACTTTGATAGCCCCCCTTGCACTGTGAATCAGAATAGCACAATATTCTAAGTCGTATTTATATGGGCTCAACTTGGATGCCCACAATGGTATAGTATGAAGTCCATATAGGCTCTATGATGGAACCTTGGTCCATGCTTCAACACCCAGATACAAGTTTATATGATACTTATCAAATCCAGATCTCCAGAGTGGGCTCTATGAGGGACCCATTGATAAATCATCCATTATTCAAAGCATCCTGTTCCAAATAGGTGACTTAATGGTCATACATGAGGGCGGGTGGTGCCCAACTGCTAGGTAAATGTTTTTAGCTGACTGGAGCTTAGTTTGACATTCCCATCGATAAGTGGGAATATTCCAAAAGTTGCACATGTAATGGCACAAAGTAGGCAATAAATATTATTTACAAAATAATATTTTACTTCTGTGTTCCACTGCACCAAATTTCTCAGAACACTGGAAACAGGGATTACAATTTAAAGGCAACTAGTAACAGGTGAGTTTATATAAGCTGTTGAATGTTAAAATGAATAAAGTTGTGCAGTGTTAAGCTGGCCTGACCATAGCCATACACTAGTGGAATTTAGTTAACCTCCCTGGCGGTATGATTCTGTCAGGAATTACATACCAAAAGCGGTACAATTCTTTTCATGGAAATTTGGCGTTATGTATTATAGGCCTACAATTCTTAGTAATTACTGACTTAAACCTGACCAAAACAAGACTCTAGTAGACATCCCAGATGTGATAAATTTGAAACACAAACGCATGAATTATAATCAAATCAATAATATAATTTTATTATTTAATATATATAATAAAATTATATTATTGATTAGATTATAATTCATGCATTATATATTATATATATATATGTGTGTGTGTATATATATATATATATATATATATATATATATGTAATATATAACGCATGAATTATAATTGAATCAATAATATAATTTTATATATATATATATATATATATGTGTGTGTGCATATATATATATATATATATACATATATACACATATATACATATATATATATATATATATATATATATATATATATATATATATATATGCATATATATATATATATATATATATATACCGGTGTATATATATATATATATATACCGGTGTATATATATATATATATATATATATATGCATATATATATATTTTATATATATATTTATAATATAAAATGTGTTATGTGTTTGTGTTTTGTGCAACGTTTTTTTTTTTTTTTAATTTCCCTCCCTAGTTCCGCTCCCATGCAGCATTGCTGCTGCAGGGAACGGAACTAGGAAGTCATCACACCGACGGAGGACGGAGGAGCGGCGGGACTCTCGGCTGGCGGTCACAGCAATGAGAGATCATCGCTGGATCGCCAGGATAAGGTAAGAGAACACCGCTGCGCTCTCTGCACATCCACCCCGAGCGTGACTCGGGGTTACCGCTCCTGATAGAAAAAATCAACCCCGAGTCACGCTCGGGATCACCGCCAGGGAGGTTAAAAAAATATTTGTTTTAGGAACGGTCGTTCGATTTTCTAATTATTAGTGGGTTCAAGTTTACTTTTTTTTTTTTTCTTTTTTACACAGTGATGAGAAAATTAAAAGAAGCAGAATGGATAATTTTTCTCAAACAAATTAATTTCTAACAGTGAATGTGGTTTTCATTGGGGAAGGTCCATTCACTCCAAAATTGAATGTGAAAAGCAAACATTTTTTTAAGTACTTTCAAACGACATTCATGATGTCATTGAATGTACTGATGGGAATTTTCACAGGGAAGTTTGTACAGACATTTGTTTGAAAATCAACTACTGATTTTTTTTTTTTAACCCTTTTGTGTGATAAAAAAAAACATATTTGCCAATGTTTTATGCAAAACTTTAATTAAAAATTTACTAGTGTATGGTCACCTTAACTTGTGGAAGATTTCAGTATATTATATTTAGCTTTGTGTCTGTCTGAATCCAACACTTCAGGCTATGTTGGGAGTCACCTAAAATCTGATATCTACTGCCATATCAACTGTGGGCCCTGAAGTTTATAGGGGAGAAAATGTCAGAAGACCTTTCACCCCTGTTGTAAGTTGAAGAGTCAGACTTAGAGTTAGTAAAGCTAAATAAAGGAACCTCCATTCTGTTTTAAAGTGGGATTCAAGCCTAACACTCTTCCCCCTGCCTACCCTGTGTAAAAAAGATCTGTATACTTAACTTTATTAGTTTGCTCTGATCTGGTCACATGATCCTGCAGCTCCTGCTCCCCAGTGTCAGTGAGCGTGTCTGCAGGGGAGAAGAGGGAGCACCGACAATGGCTGGGCCACGAGAGCCATGTGGGTGATGTCCCAGATTCGAAAATTTCCAGCTGTTGTCATGCACATGTTAGGCTTCAATTCTTCTTTAATTTTATTCTGATTCTTACATCAGTAAATCATGGTTGATTCTCTTAGCTCTAATGAGTGGTGCTATTCACATACTATGAAGGAATGAGAACGTATAACCAGCACAGTACAATACAATAAAATAGACCTTACATAAAACACGCTACTTGTAACATTAGTGTTAAATGACTACACTCTCATGAAATAATCAGATCGAAAACATTTGATGTATGTATATATCATTAAGTATTGTGAGATTGAATCGTGTTTTAATGTAACAAGTGCTATAAAAGTGGAGAGTTTAGCTGAAGAATGACTTACCATGAAAGAAATGTTATACAGTACATCTTTTGGTTCCTATACCAGAGACATAGGGGTTGATATACTGAAGGCAAATAGGCTTTTCACCTTGCAAGTGAATTTGCCCCAGGACTTAGTAAATGTGGTGACGTTTCACTTTTCAAAAAATATCCAATCACATGCAAGGAACATAAACAGCAATTTTGCTTGCACATTATTGGAGGATGGAAGTCAGAAGAGCTTCTACTCATTTACTAAGCTCAGGGGCAACTTCCCTTGCAAAGTACAACTTCCTTTGCAAAGTGCAACTTCCCTTGCAAAATGAAGAGTCTATTTGACTTTAGTAAATCGACCCCATTGAGTCCTATAGATTACAGAACTGCATTCCTGCCTTTGATGAGGTAAGGCACATTATGGGGCACATTTTCTACCCTGGGCCCCAGAAATATTAATCTGTAGCTTTAAATTAAAGTATATATGTCAGCAATGATATTGACTAAATCCCTTTGCCATGGGAACATTAGTAAATTATTAGGTTTAGTATTAGGTAGGACTACAAAATAAGAGATATGTGAAAGGCAAAACTTATGAGGCACATCTAAGTGGCTATTGATGTGATATATTCGAAAGTCGTATGCATAATAAATGTGTAGGCAGAAGTAAATGTAATATGCAAAACCATTTACCTAAATCATCCAGTCTAATAGTTTAAAGCCCTTTTCTCTAATTCAAAAAGTGATTTTTCTTCTAGCCAAGCGTAGAAATTCCCATTAGATGTTTTGGGCATGATCACTAAACAAGGAAGCAGAACAACAGATGTATAAAAACATGAAATACATAAATTAGGACTCTGAAGGAGTGAGAAGTTAAAATACTGTATTATCAAATGCCCTCTTTGCCTTTCAATTCTGCAATGAGAGGAGTGGTCATTTTGGCTAAAATCATGCCACTAGTGTATATGAAGAACAAAAATATAGAAAGCATATTAATTAAAAAAAAAAAAATAATGTTGTAGATACTGTCTCTGCAAGAATTTACATTTCTCTTTAATAAGGTCTGTTATATCTTTTTCAATAACCTTAAAATAGTGCTGTATAAAAATGCAATTCCAAGTATTTACATTTCTTAAAACCTCTACAGGTACATAAAACAGATGTAGAAGACCAAAATCTCTCCAGGAGCTATTGGGATACACTGAGACGTAATACAAGCCAAGCCCTCTTTTCGGACCTTGCAGAGGTATATCAAAACCTCTCTGGTCCAAGAAACACTTGTTACGTTCCATTGGATTACATTTTCATTATCTCAAATTATCAGTGTTATTTCCACTCTTAAGTTATATCCATTTTTAGCATGCTATTGTCTTCTATTTTTATTTTTGTTGTATGTCACATGCTTTCTTTGTTCTGTTCTCTGTTTAATTTCTTGTGAAATTCTTCAACACTACGGAAGAGAAACGTCTATACCAGTGGGTGTTTATATAAGTAGTGTGTGGCTGTGTGTATGTTTTTTTTGCATCTTAGTAATGTACCCTTTTAGAAATTAAGTGATTGTATGCATCATTTAGTAGTTTTTCCAAGCTCCAAAGGTTCTGTGCTTGATTTACAACATTGCCGATAAAGGTGAATTTTTAAGGTTATCAATTAAAAGGCCAGTTGCATCCCCTGATCCTTACCTGCTATACACTCAGGTTAGTCATACATATAGGCCTGTTCACAGAGTGGTGACGGTAAATGCATTCACTGGGGTAACAGAGAGCTGTAAAGACTCTGTAGGTTAGCAAACATTGTCCCTGATAACCCAGAATGAAAAAATCTGGTTAAAAAAAAAAAACGTTCTTGTGTAATTATTAATTTGCTTTCAGCATTAATTATTTACATAGTTCCATAGTTGTTGAAGTTGAATAAAGACAACAGTCCATCCACTTCAACCTGTGCAGGTGTGTGTCACGGACATGTATTCATATACCCATAACCCTGAATGTTGTGATCCTTGAGATGCATGTTTAAGAGTATTTAAAAAGTAGCTATACTCCCCGCAGTTACCACCAATTGTGGAAGAGAGTTCCACAATCTTACCGCCCTTACAGTGAAGAACCCCTTACAGTGAAGAACCCCTTACGTAGCTTAAGGTTAAACCGCCTCTCCTCTAATCTCATTGTGTGGCCACATGTTCTCTTACACTCCTTGAGACTAAATAGTTTTTTCCTATGCTGAGGTCACCATTGAGGTATTTGTAAATCACAATTTTTTACATTTTATTAAAATAAGATGGAAGATCTTGGGAGCTTGAAAAGAAGGTACTGCTTATTTTATCACACTGCTCATAGAAATAGGTTTCCAGCCCTATGAAAAGACTTAACTATTTAAATAATGTAACATATTTGCAATAAATTAGCATGATAGTCCTTTATAGATGCGTTCCTACAAATGTCCACTGTAGATGTCTTGTGACATAGAGTAACTGCTGATATTCTATCTAAAGGGCATGGATGAGCTCTCCAGTTCAATGATACATACCACACTGCTTGTGCACTTTTTTGGGAAGAAAGGGAAAATCGAGCTCACCTTTGAAGATTTTTACAGGTAAGTTATATATGTAGGCAACCTGGTAGCAAAACCAATTGAGGCCAGTGGCTATTCTTTCTTGTTTTCAGCCCATGTTGGTGTGAGAAATCTCACCACTGGCAAAATACCTAATAGGTATCCAAAAAGGAGGGCCATATTATCTGTCATTCCTCTATTGTATATTAATGAAAACAATAGCTGATCCCCATCTCCTCCCTTTTTGCACGCAAATAATCTTAGTGGTAGAGACAGAGTATGAGGGAGAGGGGATCTTACCAGTATACCAGATCCAACAACAACCTTGTTTTTCTTCTTTTTAAAGCATAACCGTTTGATACATACATCTGCTCTGGGGAAGCCATATTGTGTTAAGGTCTAAGTTTAAGCAGAGGAATGTTGCAATATTTTTTTTTTATTAGTAAGGAATGTAAAATTTATTAGAACAGCGTGCACCTTATATACTGCAATAAAGTGCACATGAACCCCAAATCTAATTTTTCATTATGTTTGGCAGCATGATTCACTGTACAGTAAACCCCCCTCCATTGCGGGGGTTACGTTCCGGACCCAGCCGTGAAAAAGTGAAAATCCGCGAAATAGAAAAGCCCTATTAAAATGCATTGTAGGCATGTTTTTTTTACTGTCACTGTACATGTAAAAGCATTTTAAGGTCTTTAAACACACTTTTAAAACAATAGAAACTCATTTAAACACATAAAAGATACTGAGAGACATAGCAAGAGCTATGGAAAACACAAAAATATTTTATTTTTAATGATTTATATAGTAAAATAACATTACAAAAAAACCCGCAATATACCGGGACCGCAAAAACTGAACCGCGATGGAGCGGGGGATTACTGTATACAGTTTTCCTTAGAAACTCATTTTTTTAATATGTTGAAAAGTTTCTTGCACTGGGAAACTGTAGTAAAAGAACTTCCTGTTTGAAAAGAGCATTTCAGTTGGCCGTTGGGCTGCCAATAAACTCTTCCCAGTGGCATGCTAAGGAAATGTACAAGGCAGACTGACATTGCTGCTGCTAATTGCAAAGCAGTGGCTTAGTGTTGTTGGCCAGAAACAGAAAATTATCTTACTAGCATGGTCTCCAGGTAAGAAAAATGACAACAGATCCAGAAAAATAAATTTGATCAAGAATACTATACAGTGAGCTGTGATTCTAAACATAATGAAAAATTGATTTTAAGTTTAAAGCATACACTTTAGATTCTATTGTGAAAAGATGCTTGGTTGACACAGGTATGAGAGAAATGGGATTTAGGGGAATTAAATAAATAGCCTCCATCCTTCTTAAAGATAAGAAAATCATGACATTCACCAAACATTCACTGCAAGTGAATCTTCTTGGTGCGTATGTTTTAAAATACAGTGATGGTATACCACCAGTGAATGTTTGGTGAAAGTCACAGTCGCTGCTTTATAAATATGCCCCTAATGTTACATGCTAGTCAAATGTTGATCGAGCTACTTTTCTGTTGTAATAATGCGCTGTATGCTTTTTTGTTTTATTTTTTCATCCCATAAGTAAATCCATTGGAAACTCAAATTAAATAAATTACAGATGCATGTTATTATTTGCAGTTTAATGGGATATACAGAATACTTAATTCATCCCAAAGGGAAATTGTTGCGACACACTTAACAAAGACAACACGATATCACAACAAGAAACTGCACAAGATACAAAAACACAACAAATTTACCAATAACAGCCATTAGCACCAAATTAAAACTATACTACAAATATCCATCTATACAATTAAAATACAGCATAGAATAAATAACACAGTTTAAAATACCAGACAATCAAACTACCAAATGCAAATAATACACCACTTTCTCCAACACCACCCCAAATAATAACCAACACAATACCAACATACAATAAAAACAACACAAAATCCCGATCATAAACCAGAATTAAATCGTCACCTCCAGCCCTCACAGAGAAAAATGATATAACTTGATCACCACAGGCAAAAATGATTTCCTGTGTCGCTCTGTGGTGCATTGTGGTTGTAACAATCTGTCACTGATTGTACACCACAGACTGACCAGCGTATTGTGGAGTGGGTGGGAGGGGTTGTCCAAGATTGAACGTAACTTGAACAACATTCTCTTCCCCAACACTGTTGTAAAAGACTCCAATTTCAATCCAACATCACTGGCCTTGTGAATCAGTTTGTTGAGTCTGTTGGTGTCAGACACCCTAAACCTGGTTCCCCGGCATGCCACTGCATACAGGAGAGTGCTGGCCACCACAGACTCATGAAACACCTTCAACATCGTCCGGCAGATGTTAAAGGACTTCAGTCTCCTCCAAAAAGTAGAGGCAGCTTTGGCCCTTCTTATAGAGCACCTGAATGTTCTTGCTGCAGTCCAGCCTATTATCTATGTGTACCCCCAGATACTTGTAACTCTCTATTACCTCCACACCCACTCCTCAGATGGAGATTAGCATCACTGGTGGCTTCCTCTTTCTGAAATCTACAGCCAGCTTCTTTGTCTTTGTCACATTTAGATACAGATGATTATCCTCACACCATGTGACAAATATGAGTTCTACATAGGCACACAGTAACCCGTGTGCTCAAGGCCTAATACAATACCCAAGTGTAACATTATTTGTTTAAAATATGTGCCATTTCTGTAGCAGATGATGTGTGCAATGACTTATAGTTTCTATACAATAAATACATATTCTTGCTATAAAAATTGGGTTATTTTATTTCATTTCTTAGATTCATGGATAACCTTCAGACTGAAGTACTTGAGATCGAGTTCCTGTCCTATTCTAAAGGCATGAACACCATCAGTGAAGAAGACTTTGCCCACATTCTTTTGCGCTACACAAATGTGGAAAACACTTCAAGTTACTTGGAGAATGTACGTGTACGATTACCAGAAGAAAAGGTAATTCTTTTCAGCATGTCTGCAAAACATATGAATTATATACTATTTTGTTACCTTACAAGAAATTTACAAAGCACATATGGCATATTACTGTCAGGCTTTACATGTTAATAAAGTAGACTTAGGTTAGCTGCAGATCATAAGCTCACCCAGGTCATGGGTAATTTGTGTATGGTTACCATAATTGTACACTGCCTTGAAAAAGTATTCATACCCCTTGACATTTTCCACATTTTGTCATGTTACAACCAAAAATGTAAATTTATTTTATTGGGATTTTATGTGATAGACCAACTCAAAACTTTTTATAAATATATATCTGAAAAGTGTGATGTGCATTTGTATTCAGTCCCCTTTACTCTGATACCCCTAACTAAAATCTAATGGTACCAATTGCCTTTCATTAGTCACATTATTAGCAAATAGAGTTCACCAGTGTGTAATTTAATCTCAGTATAAATACAGCTGTTCTGTAAAGCCCTCTGAGGTTTGTTAGAGAACATTAGTGAGCAAACAGCATCATGAAGGCCAAGGAACACACCAGGCAGGTCAAGGATAAAGTTGTGGAGAAGTTTAAAGCAGGATTAGGTTATAAAAAACTATCCCAAGGTTTAAACATCTCATGGAGCACTATTTATTTCATCATCCGAATATATATGGCAAAACTACAAACCTACCAAGACATGGCCATCCACCCAAACTGACAGGGAACTGACTGGGGGACACAGCAACATGTGGAAGAAGGTGCTCTGGTCAGATGAGACCAAAACTGAACTTTGTGGTCTAAAAGCAAAACGCTATGTGTGGCAGAAAACTAACACTGCACATCACCCTGAACACACCATCCCCATTGTGAAACCTGGTGGTGGCAGCATCATGTTGCGGGATGCTTTTCTTAAAAATGGAGTGGGATACAGGGCAGTCTTTGAAGAAAACCTGTTAAAGTCTGCAAAAGACTTGAGACTGGGGCGAAGGTTCACCTTCTAGCAGGACAACGACCCTAAACGTACATAAAGTCAATGATTACATGGCGCTCTCTGATGTTGGTGGGTGGCATACCATGAGGTAAAGAGGTAAAAATATAGAAAGTAAAAAATGGTAGAAAAATATAAAAAAGGATGAGGTGGAAGGGGGGAGGGGGCCCACGAAAGCGGCTGCCAGCTGGAGCAAGGAGAGGCTCTGAGGAGAATATAGAAAGAAAGCAGCGCCAGCTTAGTGAAGCATAAGGTTTATTAATACAAATATGGTGCATGGAGGCTGTTGTCTGGCAGCCTGTCTGATGGTGCTGTGTTTTAGTTTTAGTCCCATTTTAGTCATCTGCCATTAATTTAATTTTAGTCGACTAAAATCGCCTGTACATTTTAGTCGAATAAAATCATTTAGTTAAATTGTAATGCATTTTTAAAGTTGTTAACCCACTGTGACAACTTTATATATTCGTCTGTGTCTTGTTAAGCATTTCTATAAAATTTCCAAACTCAACCCTGTAATGCACACAGTGCTCTGGACATGGATAGTCTGAAGAGAAGGCCTGTAATGCATTGCACAAAGTGCTCTGGACGGTGGTCTGAGGAGGCTTGTAATGCTGCACAGTGTTTTGAACAGTGGCTGTAATGCTACGCAGTACTCTGGATGGTGGTCTGAGGAGGCCTGTAATGCTGCACAGTGCTGGATGGTGGTCTCAGGTCTGAAGGTTGGCCTGTAATGTGCAGTGCTCTGGATACCAGTGGTCAGAGGAGGCCTATAATGCTGCACAGGGCTGGATGGGGGTCTAAGGTCTGAGAGAGGGCCTGTAATGCACAGTGCTGTGGATTCCGGTGGTTAGTGGTCACTGGTCAGAGGAGGCTTGCAATGCTGCACAGTGCTGGATGGTGGTCTCAGGTCTGAGGAATGGCCTGTATTGCACAGTGCTCTAGAGGCCAGTGGTCACTGGTCAGAGGAGGCCTGTAATGCTGCACAGTGTTGGATTGTGGTCTCAGGTCTGACTGGGATGGCCTATAATGCACAGTGCTCTGGATGCCGGTAGTCAGAGGAGGCCTGTAATGCTGCACAGTGCTGGATGCTGGTCTCAGGTCTGAGGGATGGCCTGTAAAGCAAAGTGCCCTGGATGCCGGTGATCAGAGGAGGCCTGTAATGCACACAGTGCTCTGGATGGATGGTGGTCTGAGGGGAGGCCTCAGGCCCGTAATTGTAATGTACACACACTCACAGTGGGTGCTCTCTGCTCTGGAGGATCGTTGTCATGACTTATGAGTCGGGAGTGGGACTCTTGTCGGGACTCGGGAGGCCTGTAATGCACAGTGTGGCTCTGAACGGTGGTCTGAGGACTCGGAGGCCTGTAATGCTTGCTGCACAGTCGCTTGTTTGCTGGGAGTGGAAACAGGCGGTGCTCCGTGGAAACCGGAAGTTAGTTCACGAGGGTAAATGTCCCTGCCTCACATTTTCATTTCGTTTTCATTCGTTAGCGAAAGTGGAATTGATTTTTGTCATAATTTTCGTCAGTGGATGAAAATGTGGTGTACTTTTCGTTTTGTTTTCGTCACTGTAAAAATGCCTCTGATGAAAATTTTGACGAAAACGTTTTCGTTGATGAAATGAACACTGCTTTTCATAGTTGTCAATGTTTTTCATCCCAAGTTGCTTTTTGTTTAAGTTTACTGGCCCTTGCGTTGTTGACTCAAAACTTCTGTGTCTGAACCTATGCAAAATGTGCTAAAGATTGAGATTCACAATGTTAAAGCTGAGCTCCAGGCAAAAATCTAAATAGACAGATGATATATAATATATTTATCATAAAAGTGATATAGTATTTAAAGATGGTGCCTAAGGAGGTCAGTTTCTGGCTTCTTGTATGTTATGGATACTCCAGCAGTGAGATCCCCCCAATATTATCCCTTTCTTTGTTCCTGTTCACATTTGACATTTTGGGTGCTACTGTATACCCTTGAATGTTTGAGCACTTCCTCTATGCATTCTTCATAATATAAAATTGATAGCAGCTTCAGCATGTAAAGTGGGGACCACAATTGCCAAAGGGTCTAAGGGACTGAGATTTCAACAACAGAGTCCCTAAAACATAAATGCATTATCGGTTTATCGGTTGGTTTAACTCTATAGCATCTACTAAAAATTTCAGTTTTGGATGAACTGACCTTTTAAACTATTGTATGTATCTAAATTAGATGTACAAGAACAAAGGATGCGTTTTTTTTTTTTTTTTTTTTTGGAGGTGAAAAGATAGAATTTCACTTTGTACTTCCAAGTGACAGATTTGGTCTCCTTTTTGTTTGGAGACATGTAGGTTTTATTGATGAGACTGCTCTGCTGCCAAGAAGAGAATTTCAAAGTCTTCTGAATAACTGATGGGTTTCTTAGAACCTTGTGTATCTAACTGGTTCATTTCTTGTGTAACAAATGCATTGTATGACTGGTACCTGTGCAATAGAATTACCTATTGGCAAAAAAATGCCTCAGTGCAAACAAATAGGGCTGATGCTACAAGTAGTCCCTGAGGCGTGGGATGTTTGGGATGTATTCTTCTGTTTGTATTTGTGGTAGGATCAGGTTAATCTGTATTAAGGAAAACTTGCAAACAGTTTTGTCTTTGCCTGTAATGGTTACACTTTGGCAGTGTTGACAGTGCTGCTTGTGGACTAGAAAAACTTAAAGTGTACTTAGAGCAAGACCTATTGTTACCAAGACTTTCATCTTACTCCCTGGTCGAAAGCTGAATGGCCTTTAATTGAGCGCTGTGTCAATGGTTTCTCATCGCATCTCACCATATAAAAACAAGTATTGTTGTATCATTTAAGAAAGTATGTGAAACATACTATTTATTGGCTTTCACCTACATTTAACACCTCTTTGTTTTATTTCTCTGTTGTAATGTAAGCACAAGGGTCGTGTTTGAAATGTTAATGACTGAAGACTGAAAGTTGTCTGTTTGTATTGGGGATATGTATGGCAGCCCATGTATCTAGGTATAAGGTGATTTACGTGAAGCAACCTCCCGCCACACAATTATACAGACTTTTTCTACACCGATATGACAGGAGGCATCCATACGTGTTTGCAGTAGTCTTTATATTTGTCTTCTCACTCTATTGGAATGGTTTAAAACTAGGAGCACTGTTATGAATCCTGGCTTGGGAAGGTCAAGGGAGTTGTCATACCCCCTCCCTTGATATGTGCCTTAATGTACTCTGTTACCTACTTAAACAGTGTAGAAAAGGTGTCTTCACATAGAGTGCTGTGTAAACAGTTATATCCAGCCTATCTATAGGAGAAACAGAGCATTATGGGAAGGTTAACAGGAATGTAGCATGGGAGTTCACTGCTAAAGTTGCAGTGGGCAAGGACACAATTTTGCAGAAAACGACGGATGTGGGTGGGCATCTTACCGTATGGAAAAGGTTTAAGCCCCGTACACACGTACCGATCGTCGGCCGAATCTGTTCGGTCACCGAACGATCGGCCGATTTTCGGCTTGTTAGTATGATGCTTCCGACAGCCGACAGCGCACTTTCGGCCGAACAGAATCTGTCGTGCA
Source organism: Pelophylax lessonae (assembly GCF_965119305.1). NCBI lineage: Eukaryota > Metazoa > Chordata > Amphibia > Anura > Ranidae > Pelophylax > Pelophylax lessonae. The sequence goes on along the minus strand of NC_138768.1, from coordinate 729,601,447 downwards.
AGCATTAAAATTTTTGTTGGCCAACACCAGAACGGCCGATTGTTCGCCAGTCAGTACAGATTTCGGCCGACAGACAGCAGATTTGCAAGACTGGGCATGCTCAGAAAATAAAAAAGACAAGGAAAGTTAACCATCACATGACATCACTTCTGCAGTCGGCTGTTGTTGGCCGACAAAATTCATGTGCAGTCTTTTGCACTTTTCAACAGACACGACAGCCCTCGGACAAAAGACGGCCGATCGTTCGGCCGACGATCGGTACGTGTGTACGGGGCTTTAGATGTAAAGTAGTCCACAAAACGTAATATTTACATATTCTACTCAAGCAATAGTACATAAGTAGTTATCACTCATACCCTCTTATGTAGAAACAGGACGTTTGCTTGAAGAATAGAATTTTCAGCAGCCTGAAAGATCTGAGGTCACTCCCAATTTCCTGATCAAAGGTGGATTTCTTTTTTTGCACCATACCTGACTAGACATGATCAAGGCAGATTCACCAAACTGTCAAATTTAGGTGTCTGCTGCAAATGAAGTTCACTGCTTTTAAGTGACAGAGAATCTTCCTTCTGCCTCTGCCGATGGAGAGATTTTATAAATAGAGGGGTGTACAATTTGGTGCACAATTCAGAAAGACAGTAGTGAATAACTGCAACACTACGTGATTGTTTGTGACTAGAGGTGAGAAAATGGATTTGCAATATTCTAGGATTAAAGTGTGCCAGGGATTGGACAAGTCTGATATTTTCCAGCCAGACCATTTTTATTTGCCAGGGTGACAATTTTAAAAAGGTCTCTAAACAAAATGCTGATACACATTAACAAGTACCTATCCCACAGTTGTCTTTCTGTACATTTTCAAAATACACAGGTGGTGGGGGTGCCAAAGTCTATATAAATATCAGCTTTTTGAAAGTATTTTTGTTTTCTGCTTGTGGTTGTTTTGAACCCTGAGAGGGCTCTGCTGGGGCTAGGACACATTGCGCACACCATGATTCTTTTTCTTTGTAACAGCTGAATGTATTTAGTACCTTGGTGATTCAGTGGATTGCTATGTCATTACTCCTCTCTATTTGCTTTCCCATCTCACAATTCTAGACGCTGCAGTGACAGGTAGGCAGATGGAAGTGTCCATGCTGCAATGACAGGTAGGCAGATGGAAGTGTCCATGCTGCAATGACAGGTAGGCAGATGGAAGTGTCCACGCTGCAATGACAGGTAGGTAAATGGAAGTGTCCACGCTGCAATGACAGGTAGGCAGATGGAAGTGTCCACGCTGCAATGACAGGTAGGCAGATGGAAGTGTCCACGCTGCAATGACAGGTAGGCAGATGGAAGTGTCCACGCTGCAATGACAGGTAGGCAGATGGAAGTGTCCATGCTGCAATGACAGGTAGGCAGATGGAAGTGTCCACGCTGCAATGACAGGTAGGCAGATGGAAGTGTCCATACTGCAATGACAGGTAGGCAGATGGAAGTGTCCACGCTGCAATGACAGGTAGGCAGATGGAAGTGTCCATGCTGCAATGACAGGTAGGCAGATGGAAGTGTCCATGCTGCAATGACAGGTAGGCAGATGGAAGTGTCCATGCTGCAATGACAGGTAGGCAGATGGAAGTGTTTTCAGTGTTTCAAGTGTTGGCGGAAGTGTTTTCTAAGCAAATCACAGTTGCCAACATTTGAGAAATGTTTAAAGAGTTACTTTGCTATCAGACATTTATCAAGACTGGAGCCGACAGAATTTGGGGCAGCTGTGCATAGTACTCAAATAGCTTCAGTTAAAGCAGAACTAAACCCTCCTATCCTTTACAGCCAAGAAAGCTGTTATTTAGCCTTGGTTTGATCTGCAGTTGCCATGGTGCTGCACCAGTGATCAATTATGGCACCAGCCATTTGATGACTTGACAGTTTGGTTGAGAGCACAAGCAAAAGTGAGTTTTCATTTATGGCAGTGTAACTATTTTGGAAAATTGCTAAATCGATGGGTGTAGTTTTGCTTTAAGTTTTGAAAATGAAAGCTAGAAGCCGATTGGTTTCAATGCACAGCTGCTGAATATTCTGGCTGCTCCAATTTTAACAAATTTCCCTCCATGCATGGGTATTTCCTGATTTTGTTGGTTGTTGTGTCAGCTTTTATGTCTAGTGATTTGCTGGGCATAGCATGTTCTTTGTCAAGCCTGGCTTGTCTATAGTCAGATCGTTAACAATGTGTTTGCTTACATGTTGACCCAGTATGCCTTTCATGTAAGTAAACACTATTTTTACTTTACAATGCCTTTAAAGTTTTATTTTTTCTCTCCCTGGCTCGTAAATGATGAAAATACTTGTTTAGTTTCATCTATTCAGTCCTTCCACAATTAACCCTACTTACTGGATAGAGAAATTACTGTTTTGGTTCAGTCAGAAAGAGGAATAAAAAAGAGATCACACGAAAAGTATGAAGTGATTTATTTGAAAAGGATTTGTCCACATTTCAGTTATAGATCAAACCCACTGGCACCTTCTTGGAGCTCCCTAAAGCAGCTGCCTCCAACTGAAGTTTTGGGTGTTCCTACACCACCTGCTGCATTCTTCATACTATATAGTGGAATAAACATTCTATGAGGAGAATGGAGCTTATTGGCCATGCCAGGTGCTTAGGCCTTGAAATTCAGGCTCAGAGATGTTATTAACCCAGGAGGCAATGGAAGCTGGAAACTAGGGGGTTTAACTCCAGTACCCCCCAGAAAATACTGACAAATACTGTATTTCACCATATATCAAATAAACCCAGCAGTCTATTGCACCTAGTGCCTGCTCCTTGTTGCACACAGTGCCCAATGTTTATCTCAGCCAGTGTTAAACAATGATAGTTTGATGCATGGGAAACATTTAATTGCTAAAAAAGTACACATAATGTCAACTGCCAAATTAATATTAGTGATGCAATGTTCAATGATGCAATAACAATGGATGCAACAATACGGCCACAGAATTTAACTAAATCATTTGAATGTCAATACCTGTCCCCCCTTTAGATTACACTCAGTAACTAAAGCAGCCCAAAGATTAGTCTTTTTTTTTTTTTTGTTCAACCAGCGGGTTGAACGAAAAAAAAAAAAAAATTCTTGATTCCCCCATCCACACACTCAATGTGGATGGGGGAGTCCTCCCCACTAAGCTATTGTATATTGATAGTTAATGTTTTAAGTCACATGACCAAATTCATACTTTGTGGGTGGTGGAGATGCCTGCACTGCTTCTCCCCACCTCTCTCCTTAACATGGAAATGGGGATTTAATAATGCACCACTCACTAGATCAGGGGTGTCAAACTCAATTTTATCGCAGGCCACAACAGCATTATGGTTGTCCTCAAAGGGCCGGTTATATGTGTAAGATTAGATGTCCAGAGCACCCCACGCCCCCTTACACCCTTACATGTGATGTCAAGAGCCCCCTCCCACAATCAGAAGTCAAGATTCACCCACCCTTCCTTACATCACAATGCACCCCTTACCTTGTGCTGCTGCCAGGAATAAGATGCTTGTGGATCTGGAAAGAAGTGCAGACTCTGGAGGAGAACCAGAGGAGGGCTGGAGTCTGCTGAATGCTGAGACCGGGGGGGGGGGGGGGGGAGAGAGGCAAGGTGGGGTTGCAGCTGCATAGAGAGGTGCAGGATATGTACGAGGAGTTCTGCCCTCCTCTTTGCTGCGAACTTCTGAGAAGAGGGGGGGGTGGGCAAAGGCAAGCACAGAGGAGTGCAGGATCTGGTAAAGGGGTTCTGTCCTCTCTGCCGCTGACTACAGAGACATGGCGGGGCAGAGAAAAGGGGGGTGCCGCATCTGCAGGAGAGGTGCAAGGGCCACATGAAATAGCCTGGGGGGGCCACATTCCGCCCGTCGGCCTTGTGTTTGACAACTGTGCACTAGATGTCTGAGGGCGGTCATCTCATGCTACATGCCTGATGGACCTTTGGTGACTATGGACAGGTATGCTGTCTCATTACATTATCGGGACTTCTGTACAACATCAGTGACCCTTGCTTCTATACTATGCAGGGATCCATAACTCTAGCTAAGAGCAATTATTTTATTCCAGTCTGATAAAGATTAGCTGCATGTACAATTAGATATTTAAGTACTTCTACAATCCAAGAAATGCAACACAGGAGAGACATAGAGCCACTGCCAATCGCCACTGTGGAGCAGGAGGAGAGGCATGTCCCAGAATTTTGTATAGTTTTAGTACAGAACAGGAGCATGCATGTAAAGGGGACTCCCTTAGGATTCCATATGTCGCGGGGAACAGGAAGAACATGGAGTGTGTCAATGTGGCTGGGGGACACTTTCAAAAGTAAAAGAGCAGGAATTTTTTTTAGAAAAAATAGCAAATACATACAAGTTATAATATTATCTGTTTCATGGGAAAATAAAGTAATGTCACTTTAAGTCCAGTACTCCACTATGTTTTCTTTATTATGAGTTCCAAAAGAAATGTGTAATGGCTTTGTACATTTTTGCTTTTTCTTTTTCGTCACCTAATATGAAATATTGCATATTAATGTTTTTATTTGTTTTTAGCCAGCAGGTGGAGCTTTAGTCTCCTTTTTGCAAGCTTTCATGAAACTGTTTAAGGCTACATGTACACTGGCCACCCCTAAACGTAACTCTCCTGGTAGCAGAAAAATGCTAAAAGCACACTATTTTGCCGCGTTTGCGTTTTGTGCCAAAACGTTCCTCTCCTGAACGTGATTCTTCTGCATTTAGGAGAGAGACGTTAAACTGCCCCTAAACTCTGCTTCTCCTCAGCTCTGATGAAAGCTTATGTGTACATGGGCATTAATAGTCTAATGTAAACAGCCTGTTTACAGGGTTTCGTAGCTAAAGCTACAATTTAAACACATAATGTTCTGAATTGCTCATCCCAGTGCCTCATCCATTATTAAAGGACTTAGTTCAAAGTTGCCTTCAGACAAAGCCAGTTGTGAGTGCAGGCTGATATTGCTGTGCTGCCTTTTTAGGTAACCCATGGTGCTCTAGCAATCCTTTGTCATATGCTAAATGTTTATTTTTAAAACAAAGATTATATATGCATATCGCAAAAAAACAACATAAAACATTGGTTTAGAAATTTAAAAAAAAAATTGTCCCAAAATCATTATATATTCCTTCAGTTCTATGCAGCACAGTCTCTCTAAGTACAGAGGGTGATGCTTTGAACCAGGTAACACTTAAAGGATAAGTTTATCTTTGTAACATGTTACATGTTTCACCTGTTTTAAAGGTAGGTACATGTAACAAGTTCCAGCATCTGCACCCCGCACGGCTGATCCCCCCTTCCCTGTGACAGCGGGCGGGGATTTTCTCCCCACACTCGCTTTCACAAGTTGACATCAGCGCAGCCAAGGAGGGCTCCGCCTACACGATTACATCAATCAGTCACAGTTTCCTGTGAATGGATAGACTACAAGTACTGGCAGCCATTGCGGCTAACGTCTTGCAGTTCTCAGTGAACTCTGAGGGCACTGGTGAGCACTCTGGTAATTCATTGATTCTTCCTGCTCTCAGGTAACTGCTTACCCGTATGATGTGATGTACAGACAGAAAGCTATCTTGAGCGCCTGCAGGAGCCTGAGATTGCACCCATAAAATGCTGATCGCGGGTGCAATGCTCTGCAGGCTCCTTAGAAAAAAAAAATAAATGTACATTTTTTACAAGCAAAAAATGTGCATTTATTCTTTTTTTCAAAAGGTGAACGTATCTCATAAATATTGTTCAGCAGGCTTTATTAATGTTCAATATACAGTATTTCATTTAAATCTACAATACACCTATCATTTTCTTTGGAACAAAAAATGTGTGTTTGGTTTCGGTGAGGAGTTATGATCAAAATGTAATGTAATAAAACGCTTTGGAACTATTTACATTGTGCTAAATGATCTGAAAAACCTGCATCAAAAGCTATGCACTAAAATGAAGTGAGCGGAATTTCCTTGATGCGGTAATGACAGTAATACACCGAAAGATCTTCCCACCCAAAAATATACATTCTATTTTATGGTAGATTAAGATTGGCAGATGGAAGAGTTAACCCTTTCATGGCCAAGGGCCATTGCCCAGGCATTTAGCAGTGTAAGCAGTAACTCTATGAAGCATATTATTAAAGCAGAAAATGTGACAGTCAGCAAATATTCAATGCATGCGAAGGATTAACCACCTGAAAATGTTTAGTGCAGGTCACATTCACAATGTTAAAAAAATGCCCCATGACATATTTGCACATTTAAATATATATATATATATATATATATATATATATATATATATATATATATATATTTACCCCTTCAGGTGGTTATATATACACGCACACACACTATATTTTCTAAAGTATTGGGACGCCTGCCTTTACATGCACATGAACTTTAATGGCATCCCAGTCTGTAGGGTTCAATATTGAGTTGGCCCACCCTTTGCAGCTATAACAGCTTCAGCTCTTCTGAGAAGGCTGTCTACAAGGTTTAGGAGTGTGGCTATGGGAATGTTTGACCGTTTTTTCAGAAGTGCATTTCTGAGGTCAGGCGCTGATGTGAACGAGAAGGCCTGGCTTGCAGTCTCCACTCCACTTCAGCCCAAAGGTGTTCTATCAGGATGAGGTCAGGACTGAAGGGCAGTCAATTTCCTCCACCCGAAACCCGCTTATCCATGTCTTTATGAACCTTGCTTCATGCACTGGTGCGCAGTCATGTTTGAACAGGAAGGGGCCATCCCCAAATTGTTCCCACAAAGTGGGGAGCATGAAATTGTCCAAAATGTCTTGGTATGCTGATGCCTTAAGAGTTCCCTTCACTGGAACTAAGGGGCCAAGCCCAACCCCTAAAAAACTACCCAACACTATAATCCCCCCTTCACCAAATGATTTGGACCAGTGCACAAAGCAAGGTTCATAAAATCTTGGATGAGCCATTTTGGGGTGGAGGAACTGACTGGCCTGACCTCAACCCCATAGAACACCTTTGGGATAAATTAGAGCGGAGACTGCGAGCCAAGCCTACTCGTCCAACATTGGTGCCTGACCTCACAAATGCTCTTCTGGAAGAATGGTCAAACATTCCCAAAGACACAATCCTAAATCTTGTGGACAGCCTTCCCAGAAGATTTGAAGCTGTTATAGCTACAAAGGGTGAGCCAACTCAGTATTGAACCCTGGGATGCCATTAAAGTTAATGTGCGTGAGAAGGCAGGCGTCCCAATACTTTTGGTAATATAGTGTTTAAATACATATATACAGTGGGTACGGAAAGTATTCAGACCCCCTTAAATTTTTCACTATTTGTTATATTGCAGCCATTTGCTAAAATCATTTAGGTTCATTCTTCTTCCTCATGAATGTACACATAGCACCCCATACTGACAGAAAAAAACAGAATTGTTGACATTGTTGCAGATTTATTAAAAAAGAAAAACTGAAATATCACATGGTCCTAAGTATTCAGACCCTTTGCTCAGTATTTAGTAGAAGCCCCCTTTTGATCTAATACAGCCAGGAGTCTTTTTGGGAAAGATGCAACAAGTCTTTCACACCTGGATTTTGGGATCCTCTGCCATTCCTCCTTGCAGATCCTCTCCAGTTCTGTCAGGTTGGATGGTAAACGTTGGTGGACCGCCATTTTTAGGTCTCTCCAGAGATGCTCAATTGGGTTTAAGTCAGGACTCTGGCTGGGCCATTCAAGAACAGTCACGGAGTTGTTGTGAAGCCACTCCTTCGTTATTTTAGCTGTGTGCTTAGGGTCATTGTCTTGTTGGAAGGTAAACCTTCGGCCCAGTCTGAGGTCCAGAGCACTCTGGAGAAGGTTTTTGTCCAGGATATCCCTGTACTTGGCCGCATTCATCTTTCCCTCGATTGCAACCAGTCGTCCTGTCCCTGCAGCTGAAAAACACCCCCACAGCATGATGCTGCCACCACCATGCTTCACTGTTGGGACTGTATTGGACAGGTGATGAGCAGTGCCTGGTTTTTTCCACACATACCGCTTAGAATTAAGGCCAAAAAGTTCTATTTTGGTCTCATCAGACCAGAGAATCTTATTTCTCACCATCTTGGAGTCCTTCAGGTGTTTTTTAGCAAACTCCATGCGGGCTTTCATGTGTCTTACACTGAGGAGAGGCTTCCGTCGGGCCACTCTGCCATAAAGCCCCGACTGGTGGAGGGCTGCAGTGATGGTTGACTTTCTACAACTTTCTCCCATCTCCTGACTGCATCTCTGGAGCTCAGCCACAGTGATCTTTGGGTTCTTCTTTACCTCTCTCACCAAGGCTCTTCTCCCCCGATAGCTCAGTTTGGCCGGACGGCCAGCTCTAGGAAGGGTTCTGGTCGTCCCAAACGTCTTCCATTTGAGGATTATGGAGGCCACTGTGCTCTTAGGAACCTTAAGTGCAGCAGAAATCTTTTTGTAACCTTGGCCAGATCTGTGCCTTGCCACAATTCTGTCTCTGAGCTCTTCAGGCAGTTCCTTTGACCTCATGATTCTCATTTGCTCTGACATGCATTGTGATCTGGAAGGTCTTATATAGACAGGTGTGTGGCTTTCCTAATCAAGTCCAATCAGTATAATCAAACACAGCTGGACTCAAATGAAGGTGTAGAACCATCTCAAGGATGATCAGAAGAAATGGAAAGCACCTGAGTTAAATATATGAGTGTCACAGCAAAGGGTCTGAATACTTAGGACCATGTGATATTTCAGTTTTTCTTTTTTAATAAATCTGCAACAATGTCAACAATTCTGTGTTTTTCTGTCAGTATGGGGTGCTATGTGTACATTCATGAGGAAGAAGAATGAACTTAAATGATTTTAGCAAATGGCTGCAATATAACAAAGAGTGAAAAATTTAAGGGGGTCTGAATACTTTCCGTACCCACTGTATATATATATATATATATATATATATATATATATATATATATATCTTTTTTTTTTTTTAAGACATATAAGGCTTTTATTTAGTAAAGTGTTTTCCTTTTTTTTATATAGACTGACAAATGAGCAACCACTGTGGTGCCTACTACAGTGATGTTCAGGTTTCACGGGGATCAGCAAGGTATGGAACATACATACTTACATTAGTCCAAGCTGGACCGATGTAACTAAGCAAAAATATCCATACCTGCAATTCAGCGAGCTGATGCAGCCAGCAGTGCTAGATTACTGGAGCCTGGAAGCATTGCATTATGCTATTTCTGCTGGCTGCAGTGCAGAGAGATCTGAAAGTTCAGTTTGGTACAGGAAATATCAGGTTGCATATTACAACCTTCTAAATGACTTTTATTCATCGCCTGCTGATACTTTCATCTACTTATCTAGATAAAATCATTAGGAACTAATCTTGGCTTTCTGCTCTGCTTCTCAGGGAATCTCGTTTGATGACTTTAGATCCTTCTTCCAGTTTCTCAACAATCTAGAAGATTTTGCCATTGCAATGCAAATGTACAACTTTGCAAATCGATCAATTGGCCAAGGTGAGCGACTATGATGTCACTAAAAATAAAAAAAAACAATCAAACTGTATGCTTCTTCTGTTTCTAGACGTGTTCCACCCATTTACAAAAAAATCAATAAATACACCCATATTGAATAAAGCATTGCAATCATGATCAGTGGACCGCGGTTGCACATGTTCCTGCAGATTATTAATCTAGCTTCCTTTAGTTATGGAGCTGGAGGGCATATCAATGGACATAGCAATCTTAGATCACCACCCTTGTGCTTAATTAAGAAAACTTTGCCTCTACCACAGTGACAGATGGGACTTGTAGTCTCTGCATTCACATATCTCTGTGAATGGATGACATGACTGTGCAGTCAGTGCCACACACAGCTGTGCCAAATTCAAAAATTGAAACCAATGCCTTCAAGGAGAAGAACTCTGAAATTCAGGTAAGTTTGGAGGGGGTGGTTTGGGGTTAGGGACTGAATAACAGCATTGTGTTACACCCTAAATATGAGTGTTACATGACACGTGATGTGAAAGATAACTTGTCTGTCAAACAAAACCATGCAAAGTTGCAAAAAAGGGTAACAGGTCAATAAGTAATATGAAAGTTGTCAAAAAATGGAAAGTAAGATATTTTAAACATATGAAGAACTAAGTTTTCCTTTCAAATATAAAAATAGAACTTGTCCCAAAGGTAACCTTTAAATGAGCGCAACATAGACATACAAATTTCCCAGGGACTTTCAAGGCAATATGCAATCCAAACACAATTTATCTAAAAAAAAAAAACCTGTAGTATCCACTTTATTTACATCACATATTAACCTCCCCAGCGGTATGATTCTGTCAGGAATTCTGTACCAAAAGCGGTACAATTCTTTCCATGGAAATTTGGCGTTATGTATTAAAGGCCTACAATTCTTAGTAATTACTGACTTAAAACTTACCAAAACAAGACTCTTGTAGACATCCCAGATGTAATGAATTTGAAACACAAACACATGAATTATAATCCAATCAATAATAGAATTTTATTCAATAATGCAATGAAAAATAATTAAATTTGTCAAAGATATTCAATACACATCCTGAGTGTGAAACAGTTTGAAGCATGGCACTAGACAAAGTCCGACGTTGCAATCTGGACAATAGTACCTTGTTTCCTTTCGGACTTTTCTTCCATTGCCATCCTTCTTAGAACAGCAGACCATACACATCCTGGTAGGCGCCAACTTTTTTGGGGTGGGCGGTACAAAGTCCACAAAATGACGGCCTGTCAGACGCTCTGGATTGCCAACGTCAACAGCACGTCGTCCGGGTCTGTTAGCAGATACTGATGATGGTGTCGGGTGGTTGACGAAAATCTGCTCAGCCACCTTCCAGATAAAGTCCGAATGAACAAGGGGTATGGCAGTGTTGGCTTTGTAAAGAATATAGGCGTTCCAAAGGCACTATTCAAGGAGATGCCTAAAAATCTTTTTGTAGTATTTTTTTTGTTGCTTCCGCATCGCCGGGTAAAAGGTCATTGCCTGATCGGCTCGATCGACACCTCCCATCGTGTGATTGTAGTCGATCACGACGTGCGGCTTCAGCATATCTGTTCCGTGTTTTGTGCGGACCATGGCAGTGGAGGTGCTGTGCACGGTGCTCATGAGACACACGTCCTTTTTGTCTCGCCACCGCATTGCCATCATTTTACCCTTTTGAAAGGCAACCATCTCTCCTTTTTTTAGCTTTTTCCTGATAAACATTGATGGCATGTCCCGCCGGTTTGGCCTAACAGTACCATACCCATCAGTTTTGTTTAGGAGCAAAACTTCATAAAGTTCCGGAGAGGTATAAAAGTTATCTGTTGTCACTCAATATCCCTGGTTCAAAAGGGGGTCCAGCAGTGAAAGGACAGAGGATGTGGCCATCACATAGCCGCTGTACTTGGGATTGAACTTTTTACCTTTCCCGATGTAAATTACAGCATTCCATATATATCCTGTGGACGACTCACAGAGCATGTAAAATTTGATCCCGAACCGTGCTCTTTTGGATGCAATATATTGGATCCAGCTCTGGCGTCCCTTGTAGGCCATGAGACTTTCGTCCACACTAACATCCCTGTCTGGCACATAGGTCTGCTGGAAGTTGGTGAAAATCATTTGGCACACCTCCCAGATTTTTTTGAGTTTGGGCGCAGGATGCGTGGCCTCATCAAACTCCTCGTTGTTGGCAAAATGCAAATTTTTCATGATCAGAGAAAAACGGTACTCGGACATCACTGTGCCAAAAAATGGAGTGGCCAGCATCTTATTCGTGGTCCAATACCATTTCTGGAGCGGTTTCCCCACCACCCCCTGAAGGATGATGAGTCCTAGAAACTTCCAGATGTCCTCTCTACTGACCGGTTCCCATTTTCTGGATCGGGAAAATCTGGCGCGCAGCGTAGCGGACTGCTGCTCATGGTAGCGGTTGGTTTCAGCGACTATTTTTAAAATTACCTCCTCCGTTAGAAATAACTTGAGGTACGCCAGGGGGTTGTCACTCTCCACATCAACCTTCATCCCAGGAGATCCAGTGAAACGGAATCTCGGGGGCGCTGCCTGGTCCGCATCGCTGTCTAAAGGGCACCAAGTGCGCACATCACTTAGGTCAGGTGCGGGATCATCGGCGTCACTTTCTCGATCAGTGTCGGTGTCAGAGTCAGATGACAGATCTCCGCACGACTCACTGTCGCTCTGTTCTGCGAGCAGCTCTGTGTCGCTGTCGCAGTCGCTCATCTCATCCAAAAGCGCATATGCGGGACAGCGCTTTTTTGATGCCATTTTCAAATTATTTTATTTCACACAAAGTGACAATGGCAAGGGGCACTGAGAGGGCACTGTGACTTTTACCAAAGTAATACAGTGTAATCCTCTCAGATTACACTGTATCACCTCCTTTTTATATGTTAGTGTTTTGTGTTACTTTGAATTTTACTCCCAGTTCCGCTCCCATGCAGCATTGCTGCTGCAGGGAACGGAACCAGGAAGTCCTCCTACCGATAGACGAGCGGCGGGGATCTCGGCTGGCGGTCACAGCAATGAGAGCTCATCGCTGGATCACCAGGATAAGGTAAGACACTCTGTTGCGCTGTCTGCACAGCTCTGCACATTCACCCCGAGCGTGACTCGGGGATACCGATAGTAGCAGGAAATTCCTACCCCGAGTCACGCTCGGGGATACCACTAGCCTGGTTAAAACATAGATGACATTTTCGGCTGGCTTGCTTAAATGTATACACAGTAACTTCAGTTACAAGATACCCCATTGTCCATTGTTGGAATGCTAACATGCATTCTCCATAGTGCTTAAATGTATCTGCATCGTTGCTAAATCTTTCCTCAGGGGTAACTAGAGTATACCATATCTTCAGTATACAGTCAGGTCCATAAATATTGGGACATCGACACAATTCTAATGTGTTTGGCTCTATACACCACCACAATGGATTTGAAATGAAACAAACAAGATGTGCTTTAACTGCAGACTTTCAGCTTTAATTTGAGGTTATTTACATCCAAATCAGGTGAAAGGTGTAGGAATTACAACAGTTTGTATATGTGCCTCCTACTTTTTAAGGGACCAAAAGTAATAGGACAATTGGCTGCTCAGCTGTTCCATGGCCAGGTGTGTGTTATTCCCTCATTATCCCATTTACAAGGAGCAGATAAAAGGTCCAGAGTTCATTTCAAGTGTGCTATTTGCATTTGGAATTTGTTGCTGTCAGCTCCAAAGAGCTGTCACTATCAGTGAAGCAAGCCATCATTAGGCTGAATAAACAAAACAAACCCATCAGAGAGATATCCAAAACATTAGGTGTGGCCAAATCAACTGTTTGGAACATCCTTAAAAAGAAAGAACGCACCGGTGAGCTCAGCAACACCAAAAGACCCGGAAGACCATGGAAAACAACTGTGGTGGATGACCGAAGAATTCTTTCCCTGGTGAAGAAAACACCCTTCACAACAATTGGCCAGATCAAGAACACTCTCCAGGAGGTAGGTGTATGTGTGTCAAAGTCAACAATCAAGAGAGGACTTCACCAGAGTGAATACAGAGGGTTCACCACAAGATGTAAACCATTGGTGGGCCTCAAAAACAGGAAGGCCGGATTAGAGTTTGCCTAGCAACATCTTAAAAAGCCTGCACAGCTCTGGAACAACATCCTATGGACAGATGAGACCAAGATCAACTTGTACCAGAGTGATGGGAAGAGAAGAGTATGGAGAAGGAAAGGAACTGCTCATGATCCAAAGCATACCACCTCATCAGTGAAGCATGGTGGTGGTAGTGTCATGGCATGGGCATGTATGGCTGCCAATGGAACTGGTTCTCTTGTATTTATTGATGATGTGACTGCTGACAAAAGCAGCAGGATGAATTCTGAATTGTTTCGGGCAATATTATCTGCTCATATTCAGCCAAATGCTTCAGAACTCATTGGACAGCGCTTCACAATGAAGATGGACAATGACCCGAAGCATACTGCGAAAGCAACCAAAGAGTTTTTTAAGGGAAAGAAGTGGAATGTTATGCAATGAAAATCACCTGACCTGAATCCGATTGAGCATGCATTTCACTTGCTGAAGACAAAACTGAAGGGAAAATGCCCCAAGAACAAGCCGGAGCTGAAGACAGTTGCAGTAGAGGCCTGGCAGAGCATCACCAGGGATGAAACCCAGTGTCTGGTGATGTCTATGCGTTCCAGACTTCAGGCTGTAATTGACTGCAAAGGATTTGCAACCAAGTATTAAAAAGTGAAAGTTTGATTTATGATTGTTAATCTGTCCCATTACTTTTGGTCCCTTAAAAAGTGGGAGGCACATATACAAACTGTTGTAATTCCTACACCGTTCACCTGATTTGGAGGTTTCATTTCAAATCCATTGTGGTGGTGTATAGAGCCAAAAAGATTAGAATTATGTCAATGTCCCAATATTTATGGACCTGACTGTATATATAGATATGGTAAAAATTAACCAAAAAATTTTCACTAAGTGACAGATAAGAACGGCTGCACCTAAATCACAGTCCAGATACAAGACGTGCAAATACAATCCAACCATGGGTTCACTTTCCCCTTAAAATTTCATAAATCTTTATAAATAATTTAAAAAGTGATATAAATCCATCGGCAATACATATAAAAAATGAATAACCACAATTACAAAAACAGGTGTGCTACACCATTAAAACTCACAGCTTCAACCATTAAAAATTGATATAGAGCAATTCATAATAAAAACAGTGTGAAATATACAAACAATGATCAATAATTCACAAAAATAAAATTAAATTCATAAAGTGCTATTTAATAAAACAACAGAGGAATAATTAAATTGATAATACATAAATATAAAGTGCAATAAATAAATAAAAATTATTCATAAAAGTAGTCCAATATCAGGAAAAAAGTCCCCAAAGATAGCTAACTTCTGGGTGAGACAGATATAAATGTAGTGCAACAGGAAGGAAAGGTGCCACAGGACCTCTCCACCAAATCAGTTGGGTAGGCTCCTTACCATAACTAAGATCATAAGGCTTCTTGGTGCCCTGCAGCACCACACACTCTGGCTTTGGGAATCCAGCTCCTGAATCATGAATGGATGGGCTGAGCAAAAGGAGGGGTTAAAAGCAAAGAAGGAACCACTATAGTGCAGTAATATTTAAAACTGCTTCTGTTTAATAAAGCAATATTACTTATAAAATGTATAAAAATAACAGCGATATACACTGCCAGATCTCGTGGCGACGTGCATGATGACATCATGTGTTCGGCTCCACCTAACGCATTTCTCTTCAACTTATTCTCCTAGCAATAGCAGTCTTCAGGTCCTTTTCGGGTTTTTTTTAAGCTGAACTCCAGGCAAACAACTAAACACACAGTGTGATAAATATACAGGGGTTACCTTACTTACTAATATAATTTGTACTTCTGTCCTTCCAGATTTAAGAATTACAAATCTGTGCCTGGGCAGGGCAGGAGACCTGATTTTACGAGTTCTTTCCTTTCCCTAGCCTTTGACTATGCAGTGAAAAAAGAAGTCACCATATTGATGCGCTCATCTTTCTGTCACTCTGCTCTCTCCTGCTATCAGTATTTCCATATTCGTAAATACGAACTACAGAACAACTGATGGGCACTCTGTGCTATTTCTCCCTTTCCTATTCAATGTTTTCTGTACTAGGGATTGCATTAAGCTAATACCATGTCAAATTGGAAAAAATACACTTAACCTTCCTAGCGGTATTCCCGAGTGTGACTCGGGGTAAGATTTTAGTGCCAAAAGCGGTAACCCCGAGTCACACTCGGGGTAGCGCTAAGAAGATCGCTGGATGCTGGAGGAGGTTTTACTTACCTTTTCTCCGGGATCCAGCGATGTCTGCGGGCGGTATGCGGCGGCGGAGCTCTCTCCCGATCGTCTGCGAGCCCCGGCTTCCGTCTCCGGCGACGTGACGTCCGCCGGGGGGTGGAACCGGCGGCAAATTCGAATGTAAAATGCACCAAACACACTGATATCGTTCAAAATAAAATAAAATCACATTACATTACCCCCCAGTGCCCTTTCCTGCAGTTTTACTGTACTTTTTATGTAAATATATGTATATATATATATATACATATATATACAGTATATATATATATATATACATATATATACAGTGTATATATATACATATATATATATATATATATATATATATATATATATACACACACACACATATTATATATATATATATACACACGTAATTCTTGTGAATGAGCAGCCCAAACCAACTGTATACATTATATATATATATATATATATATATATATATATATACGTATATATATATATATATATATATATAATATATGTATACATAATATATGTATACATACATATATATATATATATATATATATATATATATATAATATGTATAATAAATGTATACAGTTGGTTTGGGCTGCTCATTCACAAGAATTACATGCTTTCAGCACCTAAAATAATGGTACCGCTTTCAGCACCTAAAATCCAAAAGAATCATACCGCCAGGGAGGTTAAATAAATTTTAGTGCAAAAAAACACAATATAATGCCCAATTTTTGGTCAAATATAAAAGATGACATTACGCAGATTAAAAAAATACCAAACAGGTCACGCTGTAAAATTGCACACACTTGTGGAACGGCAACAAATTACGGTACAATAAATTATCCATATGCAGCGCTTTGAAAGCCCTTGCAGGTTAACGCTTTAGATTTACACAGTAGGTCTGGTGCTATAATTTATGCTCTGGTTGTGGCGTTCGCGGTAATACCTCATATGTGTGGTGTGAGTGCTGTTTACGTGTGCGACCGACATTTGCAATCGTCTTTGCATGTGAGCATGGCAGGGATGAAGGCGTCTGAAGTTTTTTTTTATTATCTTTACTTTTTTTTTATTCAAATTTATTGCGATCACCAGGGAGGAACAGTACCCCTTGTGACTCTATACTGAGAGATCCGGGGTCTATTAGACCCCGGATCTCTCCTCTGCCCTTAAAAGCTTCAGATCAAACCAAGATTGGTTTGATCTGATGCTTTCACAGGCCGGAAACAGCTTTTTTACATTAGACCGGAACCAGAAATGACAAAATACTTGCCGCTTCCCGTGGGATAGAAGATCCTGGGAAGGCAGCATGAAGGGGGGAACCCATTTCCTCCCACCTGTAAGAGCGATCCAGTGGCTAATTAGCCACTAGGATCACTTTTACATTAAAGCCCAGTATGACCCCTTTAACCAGACTACGTACTTGTACGTCGCTGAGGCTGAAGTGGTTAAAACTATATTTAATGATGTAATAATAAATACAATGCTGCTGAAATTTGATTTGTGTCTTTTTTTTATTTTTTGTCTGTTTGGAGTTTAGCTTTAGGCAGTGGAGGACATAGGGATTCTGCACTTTGCAGGAAACAGCTGTAGTGTGAAAGGGTTATAGTGTAGTTCTCAATCTAACACCCGTTCCTTCTAAGCTAAAAGAGAGAAGAGCTGTATGGTATGCTTATATAGTAAACATATCTACCTCTACCCTCAGAATGCCGTTGTTTGTGTCGTGTGTCATATTTCTCCTCCATGACCAATTAGGATTTAAGAACGCTCAATGAAAAAACAAGATGGGAGCTTTTCCTCCTATAAGCATTGCCTTTACTCTTTTGATGTGTGCTTTCTCCACAGATGAGTTCAAGCGTGCCGTATATGTAGCTACAGGCCTGAAGCTGTCTCCGCACTTGGTGAACACTGTGTTTAAGATCTTTGATGTTGACAGAGATGATCAATTAAGCTATAAAGAATTTATTGGCATTATGAAAGACCGTCTGCACCGAGGGTTCAGGGTAAGGATCTTCCTTGTAACATTTAAGTCTTTCTCGGTAGTCACTACTGCTGCATAGTACTGCAGATTTGTCTCAATTGGGGATGTACAGTGGAGAAAAGTTGCAAATATGTTGCATTAACTTAAAGCGGAGTTCCAGGCTCCTTCAGAAAAAATGTAAAGTCAGCAGCTACAAATACTGTAGCTGCTGACTTTTAATATTAGGACATTTACCTGTCCATGAATGCTGCTGTGTCTTCACCCAAGCTAATTTTTCAATCGGCTCTCGGGTGCTGCAATCGCCATCTTTGCTAAGGGAAACCGGCAGTGAAGCAAAGGAGGAGGGGGGCCGAACTTCCAGATGACTTCACCACAGCAAATTCAGCCAGACGTGGGAGCGGGTTCATGTCAAAATCAGGTACCCTGAAAGGTGTCAAATGTGGTAGCGGAGGGGGAGTGGAGGCAAATAAGCCGAGCTTCCCCTTTTCGGTGGAGCTCCGCTTTAACCAAAATTTTTAAGGGCAACCAAAATCAACGTTAGCATCAGTTTACACTGTCCTGAGTATACTTCCCTTTATTTTTGATGGCATTAGTGTGTGTTGCAGAAAATTAAAGGAATTCAAAAGAAACATTCTACCCTTACAGTGGTCTGCTTACTTATTTTCATTTTTCTTAACTGTTTCGGTTCTGTTTTGTGATTCAGCAGCTTTGGCAACCCTGTTTAAGGGAGCACTTAACAACGGCTATGAATTCTGGGAGCCACGATGTCACTCATAAGCTCCCATGGCCCAACCATTGTTGGCGCTCCCTCCTCTCTCCTGCAGCAGCTGCTCTCTGGCACAGGAGATCTGGAGTTGCTGGATCACATGACCAGACCATCTTCTTATAAAGGTTAGGCAGGATAGGTAGAAGTAGGGGGGAGGGAACTTTTTTTTTTTTTTAAGTTCGGTGTTTCCTGTTATGTCAAGGGATTACTCAGGATGCTGTTTCACTTATGTGATTCCACGCTCCAGACGGCTTCAGCACTTTCTACCTCTGCCCAATGCTAAAGTCTGTGGGTGGAGCCTCAGCATTATCACATACAACAGGGACATTACGATATTGTACATTTAAGAGGTCGAAGTGTGATCGGAGCCAATCGCAGCTTACAGAGCAGTCGCAGCGCTGGTGGGACACTGCTGGAGAGAGGAATAAGGTAAGTATTTACACCTTAATCCTGGTACCTTAGACCAGTGGTCCTCAACCCTTGTCCTCAGGGCCCACTAACAGGCCAGGTTTGCAAGCTAACTGAAATACATTCCTGGTGATATAATTTGCTGCTCAGTGATTGCAGTACTCTAGTCTGCATCTCCCCAAGGTAATACTTAAAAATCTGGCCTGTTAGTGGGCCCTGCGGACCGGAGTTGAGGACCACTGCCTTAGACTAAACTGGACTGATTTTAAGAAACCAAATTATTGAAGTTGTGGTGAAACCAATTGAAACTAGCACAGTGCCAGAGAATATCTTTTCAGATCGTATTTGCTCACTTCAGAGCAGAAAACTGTAGGTGAATCGCTGTGCTTTTTAAGGGGCTATTATAGTCTGCTGGAACTCATTTGCCTCCGCTCCTGTTCTCTGATTATGCTTACAATGAAATGTCACTAACACATTCATACACACCATAGGACCTTCATACACACCATAGGACCTGTTTGGCATGGAGCCAGTTAACCTACTAGTATAAGTTTAATGGTACATGGAAATCATGGAAACCGCTTAAACACCGTGACGGCCAGAAGAGCCTTGAAACCTCAATAGAATTAGCAGTGGGGTAGATCTTATTGTTGAAACATGAAAAACATCAAAGCCAAATCCTGTCCTATTTCTTCTTCATAGACTATAGAGAATCCCCCATTGGGTGGGATTTTTTAGGCACTGAATATCTCATAACGTTGTTTTAGTAAAAGACAATTTATTTATGTTACCACAATACAACCATTGTAGAAAAAAGTACATGGAATGCAAATCTCCAATTACACCAATGTATACAATATTTAAAGACTGTCATCCTCCCCGACGCGTTTCGGTGCTTTCACAGCTCCTTCTTCAGGGGTGTGGTAGGCATCAACCTTACATGTGACAATGATGTAGAGAGCATTTCCATGTCACATTTAAAAACATAATCTCAGGAGCTCTGCCAATTTCGCATAAAGGTACATTTGGTATATATGATGTGCATAGCTGTAGAATAGACAGTAATGCTGGAAATTCTCTACCAGACCGATGCAGTCCAAGGCCACTGAGGCCTGACAGACAGGTCCTGTACGGACACATTCTGAAAATATATACTGTATGTCCACTTTAGTAGTTTATGTGTACATTTTCAAAAAAGTTACCAAGTGCCAGTGCAAATGAAGTGACATATCTCTCCTGGAGCACCCAATGAGGAATTCTCTATGGTCTTTAGATTTAAGGATGTGGCACATGTAGGGAGGTCTATCACCAAGTTTGCTTAATTATTTCTGATCTTTTGTTAAATTACACTTTAAATTTAAAGGATAACTCCACTTATTTGGGATAAAATAAATTGGCAAATAAAAAAAAAATGATATAGCATATACAATTGCAATTCAAGTCATATTGTAATTGAATGTTGTTAAATATTACCTTTCCTTTTCAATCTGCAGAACTGTAATTTTCTGTAAATGCAATATAGCTATCTGGAGGCATTTTGTATGCAGATGGTGTACAGTACATCCCTCAGATATGTGATTTCCTGCTTGTGTGATTGGCTTACTGATTTTCCCTGAAGTCTGAACTAAGATGCAAATCCGATTTTG
This sequence comes from Pelophylax lessonae, assembly GCF_965119305.1. Lineage (NCBI taxonomy): Eukaryota > Metazoa > Chordata > Amphibia > Anura > Ranidae > Pelophylax > Pelophylax lessonae. The sequence goes on along the minus strand of NC_138768.1, from coordinate 729,580,781 downwards.
AGCATCCCTTGCAACAAAAATGTCATTTTTGGTGAGATACTCCCAAAGGGAAATTACGTCTAAAGGGATGCAAGCCTTTCCAATTTCCTCATTAGAGCCCTGCAGGTGCAGCCGCTGATTTATTATTATAAAACCACTCCCATTAGATTAACTCTGTATATTGACACAAACAGCTTTTTCTTCAGAATATCAAAAGGTAGGAATCTGCAACAAAGATTGTAAAATACCTTGTAATGTACATTGATCATCCAGAGGGGAATGTTTTTTTCTACAACAATAGTGGATTTACTCTTTAAACTACTCTTTAAACTACTGTTGTTGACAAGAATAAAATCAGTCCTCCATCTATATGCATTCCAAGGATTTCTGGAAACTATGTTGCAGACTCTTACCTGCTTATAGTAGTAGCTACTGAAGCATTCTATTGCAGTTACCTTCTTAAACAAAAATGATTTGATGACACTAAGTGTGAGGGTTAGTGAGCCAATCATATGGGTATGACTTGACATTTCCAGAGGAGTTTTGTATTTTAATAATGGTAAATTTCAAAATGGCTTTTGTAAAAGTGATAAAACATTTTAGAGTGGAGTTGTTCTTTATGATGGAACATCTGTATGTAAAGCAGCTGTCCTTTTCATGAGTGAATGATAAAGGGTAATTACACATTAGATATCAGAGTGATAGTTGTGCAATATTTTTAGATACAATTATATCCTAGTAACATTTTGGAAGCATTCGTTGATATTTGCATTTAAAGTTTTAGATATGTTGTGCTGCCCTCTGCTGTCCAGATACAGAGCAATCCAGTCTTATAAAAATTGTTTGTGAGAATGTGCAGTATACTTTTTTTGAAAATAGATGTACATTTAAATGTATTGTGCAAATGAAGGAGGTTCAGGTGTTCAGCCAGTATGCAATATGCAAACCCAACAGAGTGTGCAAACTCCTAAAATTATTTTTTGGTTAGACAGTATGCTTTTAGTTTATATAGCCTGGCCATACTTAGGAATCTAGGAGGTTTATTTGGTGCATCCCATTGACTCTTCTCAGACATGTATCTGTCTGGTTGAGATTCCTCTGTTACCCATGTTGGAGCACCACAAAGAGTGAATGGAATTTTATGTCTTTTGCATTTAAAAAAATGTTCAAAAAAGTTAAGTGTCTGTAAGTACAGCAGGCACCTTTTATCAGGGCCGGGACAAGGGGTGGGTAGGAGGGGGGATTGTCCTGGGTGCAATGGTTTATTGCAGGGATTGGGGGGCTCCTTGACCCTAACCCTAAGGGAAGGGGGGGGGCGCAGTTTGGCATCCTTGCCCTGGACACTGGATGACCTTGTTCAGGCACTGCCTGTTATTAATGGCATTCTTTTTAAATGTCCTGGAAGCTGAGCCTGCAGTATACCTTCACTTCATTGACAGCAAAGTCTTTAAAGGTTTATCACTGAATTCAGTGCAGACCACACTATCACACCCACTGAAATGTGCATGAACTAGTAGATCATTTGTGAATTGTCTAGACCAGGGGAGTCTGATTTAGGCAGGTCTCTAAAGCAGACCCTAATGTATGGGGGACTCTGATCTAAAGAGGGACTTTGATGGGGACCCTGATGCTAGTTGGTCTCTAATGGGGACCCTAATTTGAGGGGGCCCTGGAAGTAAGGCGGGATTCTGATGGGAACCCTAATTTAACTGGTCTGGGGTGGTAAATGTGGTCCCCCAAGGCTCAGTCCTGGGACCAACCTTGTTCAATTAATTCATAAACAGCATTGAGGTCGGGATCAGTAGTTCAATATCAGTTTTTGCAGATGACACAAAATTGGGCAGGGCAACAACTGCACAGCATGAAGCAGATATCCTACAGAATGACCTGAGCAAAATAACAGAGTGGGCAACGACATGGCAAATAAGGTTTAATGTGGAGAAGTGTAAGGTTTTGCACTTAGGGACTAAAAACATAAAAGCACAATACACTTTAGGGGGGAAACCTTTTGGATAGACTAAGCAATAGCATGCAATGTCAAGCGGCCGCTGCCAAAGCCGGCAGAATATTAGCATGCATAAAGAAAGGGATGCAGAGATAAAACTATAATCCTACCACTTTATAAAACTCTGGTCTGACCGTATCTGAAGGACCTTAATTATGAAGAGCGTGTACAATCGCTTAATTTATTCTCCCTAGAGAAGGGACACCTGAGAGGGTACATGATTGCAATTTAAAAATACCTCAACGGTGATCTCAGCATAGAAAAAAAGCTATTCAGTCGCAAGGATTGCATGAGGACTCGAGGGCATACAATGCGATTAGAGGAGAAGCGTTTTAACCTCAGGCAACGTGGGGGGTTCTTTACCGTTAGGGCTACAAGATTGTGGAATTCTCTACCACAAGAGGTAGTTTCTGCGGGAAGTATGGCTACTTTCAAAAGACTCTTGGATGTACATCTCAAGGATCAGAACATTAAGGGGTATGAGAGATGATTACGGCCATACACACCTACACAGGCTGAACTGGATGGACTATTGTCTTTATTCAACCTCAACTACTATGTAACTTAGGACTCAGATGATAGGAACTCTGATTTGAGGGGGGACTCTGATGATGGGGACCCTGATTTATGAGGGGACTCTGTTAATGTAGACCTTGATTTAAGAGGGAACTCTGATGGTGGGGACCCTGATTTAAGGTGGCCTCTGATGATAGGGTACCTTATTTAAGGGGGACTCTAATGTAAGGTGGGACCCTGCTGGGGGCTCTAATTTAAGGAGAACTCTGCTATAAGATGGGAGTTTAATGGGGACCCCCAATGTAAGGCAGGACTCTGATGGGAACTCTGATTTAAGGAGAATCCTGATGGGGATTTTTCAGCCTGCAGGTATTTGTAAATTATACAATGTGACTCTTGTATGGAAAGGTGTGGCGACCCCTGGTCTATACCAAATGCTTCACTTCTTGGGGAGGATGTGCTTATATTTTAGGGTTGGCTCGTTGCAATGTATTTATACTGCCTAACATTTCAATAATGGGCAAGTCTGAGAAATAGACTGCACTGTCCAGAAATGTGGATGGCAATATACCCAGCCATTTATCTAACCACTTGTAGTGTAATCACAAATGTTGTCCATTCTCAACACTTAAAGATCCCCTAGAACACCCCAAGTTATAGAAAAGTTACCCTAGTCTTGCACACAGTCCTAGGATACTGCATGTGTTCATTTTAGGGATCGACCGATTATTGGCAAGGCCCATATATCGAGGGCCGATATGAACTTTCCCTGTTATATTGGAATCGGCCCCAGAGGTTACCGATATTGCCGGTATTACTGTATGTAATATTAGTGTATGTAAAACCCTAGCATCCACCTTATTAGTGTTTTATATTATGTCCAGTGTGTGTTTTTGTAATCTAATAGTGTGAAATACCTTCATTACATTGCTGCTCGGCCCTTCCGTGACCCCCATCTGTCAGTGGGGGAGGAGAGAAGGACAGCAGAGCGGGAGATGTAACGAAGGTATTTCTCACTATTCTAATCTAATACCCGGCGCTTCTGTGTACACTGCAGAGAGGAGGGGCTGAGATCCTCCTCTGACAACTATGAGAGGAGAAAACCGCAGAGTGGGAGATTAGCGAGCAGAGCCCGGAGCAGCGATGTAATGAAGGTATTTCCCACTATTCTATTACAAAAACACACACTGGACAATATATAAAACACTAATAAAGTGAATTCTAGGATTTTAATGACACTAAACTAGGTTCACATGGGATTCCTGGCAGGCAGGGAGGGAGGGGAAGACCGCACATTACAGCTAAAAGACCTACCCCACATGTTCAGCGCCAGATTTGTGTCAAAAATTGTCTTTATTTTTCAAAAGTTTAAACGTTCAAAATATCGGCCGATACCGATATGCAATAGCCAAAATATCGGTATTGGTATCGGCAACGAAAAACCAATATCGGTCAATCCCTACTTCATTTCCTGGCAAGGATCTAGTGTGTATATGAATATGCCAGTGATAATGTTCCCATTGACATTCCATGATGGCCATTTTCTTGCTATCGCACAATCCTTTATAAAGTTGAGTCACATATTAGTGCAGGTTGTATGAAAACAGACTTACACGCTGTTAAATGTGTTCTATTCAACCCTTACTGTCTTAAACCTCAGAACATTCGATTTCTTTATGCTGTTGTTCCAATAACAGGAAAAAACTGTAACAAGGCCATGTTTGTTTACACTTGAACCAATAAGAAAAATTGTTCTATTTTATTTCATTCTATTTTATTCCTAAGGTCTGTTTACTGTCACACGTAACATGTTTTTCTTCTCTGAGAAACTAACCAATCACCTATTTCTGTATTGTATTTTTTGCACTCTTCTGTGGCTGCTTCACCATCTTTGCACCTGCACCCATCTCTTCTGCTATGCAGGGTTACAAAACTGAGCAGAAATATACCACTTTCAAAGCCTGTCTGAAGAAACAGCTCAATAGTAGATAAGTAAGTCACCTCTCTGTTTAATCCAGTCTGCAAGTATATTATCAGTTGCTGTAACGTATAGAATTACCATATACTGAGCAATTCAAGGAGCCTGTTGCTGGTGTAAAGAAATGGCTCTGCATAGACCTATAATCAGTCAGACAATATATAATGAGTATGCTGGATACCAGAAAATATTTATAATATACATTTATACAATTATGTTTTTTTACTTTACAGTTTTATAGAGGAGACATGACATGTCCTGTTCTGGCGAAGAGTGTTGAGCGTATGACAGTGGGCAGTTTGTACAGGAGAAGAGTGCAGAACGGATGACAGTGGGCAGTTTGTACAGGAGAAGAGTGCAGAGCATATGACAGTTGGCAGTTTGTACAGGAGAAGAGTGCAGAGCACATGACAGTGGGCAGTTTGTACAGGAGAAGAGTGTTGAGCGTATGACAGTTGGCAGTTTGTACAGGAGAAGAGTGCAGAACGGATGACAGTTGGCAGTTTGTACAGGAGAAGAGTGCAGAGCACATGACAGTGGGCAGTTGGTACAGGAGAGGAGTGCAGAGCATATGACAGTGGGCAGTTTGTACAGGAGAAGAGTGTTGACCGTATGAAAGTGGGCAGTTTGTACAGGAGAAGAGTGCAGAACGGATGACAGTGGGCAGTTTGTACAGAAGAAGAGTGTTGAGCGTATGACAGTGGGCAGTTTGTACAGGAGAAGAGTGCAGAGCATATGACATTTGGCAGTTTGTATAGGAGAAGAGTGCAGAGCATATGACAGTTGGCAGTTTGTACAGGAGAAGAGTGCAGAACGGATGACAGTTGGCAGTTTGTACAGGAGAAGAGTGCAGAGCACATGACAGTGGGCAGTTTGTACAGGAGAGGAGTGCAGAGCATATGACAGTGGGCAGTTTGTACAGGAGAAGAGTGCAGAGCGTATGACAGTGGGCAGTTTGTACAGGAGAAGAGTGCAGAGCATATGACAGTGGGCAGTTTGTACAGGAGAAGAGTGCAGAGCATATGACAGTGGGCAGTTTGTACAGGAGAAGAGTGCAGAGCATATGACAGTGGGCAGTTTGTACAGAAGAGGAGTGCAGAGCATATGACAGTGGGCAGTTTGTACAGGAGAAGAGTGCAGAGAATATGACAGTGGGCAGTTTGTACAGGAGAGGAGTGCAGAGCGTATGACAGTGGGCAGTTTGTACAGGAGAAGAGTGCAGAGCGTATGAAAGGGGGCAGTTTGTACAGGAGAAGAGTGCAGAGCGTATGACTATGGGCAGTTTGTACAGGAGAGGAGTGCAGAGCATATGACAGTGGGCAGTTTGTACAAGAGAAGAGTGCAGAGTTTATGAAAGTGGGCAGTTTGTACAGGAGAAGAGTGCAGAACGGATGACAGTGGGCAGTTTGTACAGAAGAAGAGTGCAGAGCATATGACGGTGGGCAGTTTGTACAGGAGAAGAGTGCAGAGCATATGACAGTGGGAAGTTTGTACAGGAGAAGAGTGCAGAGTGGATGAAGGTGGGCAGTTTGTACAGGAGAAGAGTGCAGAGTGGATGAAGGTGGGAAGTTTGTACAGGAGAAGAGTGCAGAGCGTATGACAGTGGGCAGTTTGTACAGGAGAAGAGTGCAGAGTGGATGAAGGTGGGCAGTTTGTACAGGAGAATAGTGCAGAGTGGATGAAGGTGGGAAGTTTGTACAGGAGAAGAGTGCAGAGCGTATGACAGTGGGCAGTTTGTACAGGAGAAGAGTGCAGAGTGGATGAAGATGGGAAGTTTGTACAGGAGAGGAGTTTAGAGCATATGACAGTGGGCAGTTTGTACAGGAGAAGAGTGCAGAGCGTATCACAGTGGGCAGTTTGTACAGGAGAGGAGTGTAGAGAGTATGACAGTGGGCAGTATGCCTAAAAAGAAAAAAAAAGAGGGTGCACCCGCCTATCGCATTACCTTTGCAAAAAAGGGGTTTTATTTAAAAATGTATGCACATCATACTCACAAATAAGGAAGACAATTCAAGCAGATTAAAGTATTAATTAACCCAGATCTCCACCTGGCATGGCCTGCAAGTCAACGATAGTCATGGAATGGATATCTCCAAAGGAAGCTGACGCATTTCGAGGGGTATCCCCTCTTCCTCAGAGCCAGCTTATCTACTATTGCTCTGCTTGAGTTGTCTTCCTTATTTGTGAGTATAATATGCAGACATTTTAAATAAGACCCCTTTTTTGCAAAGGTAATGCGATAGGGGGGTGCACCCTCTTTGTTTTTTCTTTCTAGAGTGCCATTCAGGTTTCCCCTGACCTGTTGAGAGTGGCAACACAGCCCACGTGGCGCCTGTGGTAGTGGACCTTCAGTTTCCATCCGTCACATTACCACCTCTCAGGCGCAGGAGCATTTTCTTCTTTCTTCAGTGGGCAGTATGTACAAGGGATGAGTGCAGAGGGAAGGACAGGAGGCAGTATGTGCAGGAGAGGAGTGTAGGGGGTATGACAATGGGCAGTATGTGCAGGAGAGGAGTGTAGGAGGTATGACAATGGGCAGTATGTGCAGGAGAAGAGTGTAGCGCATATGACAGTGGGCAGTATGTATAGGAGAAGAGTGCAGCACATTTGACAGTTGGCAGTATGTACAAGAGAAGAGTGCAGCGCATATGACATTGGGCAGTATGTACGGGAGAGGAGTGCAGAGCACACACAGTGGGCAGTTTGTACATGAGAAGAGCGCAGAGCATATGAAAGTGGGCATTATGTGCAGGAGAAGAGTGCAGAGCATATGGAAGTGGGCAGTATGTGTAGGAGAGGAGTGTAGAGAGTATGACAGTGGGCAGTATGTACAGGAGAAGAGTGCAGAGGGTAAGACAGTAGGCAATATGTGTAAAAGAGAAGTGAAGAGGGTATAACAGTGGGTGGTATGCGCAGGACAGAAGTGCAGCAGAGGATATAACCGCAGATAGTATGTAATGGAGAAGAGTTCAGAGGGTATGATAGAGGGCAGTATGTGAGGGAGAGAAGTGCAGAAGGTTTGACGGCAGGCAGTATGTGTAGGAGAAGATTGTGAAGGGCTCCTTGTTTAAAGACCAAGCTGTCAGTGACAGCATTTGTCCTTCACTAAAGTTCAGGAACCCCTCCAATTGGTTCCCAATCATCTGTTCACTACGATAGCCAAAACAACCTACTGGTTCAGCTCAGTCATTGTGCCTCAGCAGGCTGCAGCTAATAAAGTGAAGTGAAATACACACTGAAAAATAAAATGAATTAAAAGGTAAAGAACTATATAAACTATTGAGGGCAAATCGCATTTTTTAAAACATTTCGGGGGAGATTTACTAAACCTGAAGAGTGCAAAATCTGGTACAGTTCTCAACAGAAACCAATCAGCTTCTGGGTTTTATTGTTAAGGCTTAGTAATTGAATAGGGGGGACTCTGTAGTCAAAATGCCTGGCACTTCCCTCATACAAATGAATACATTGGAAGAAAGGTCCCCACATCTCTCCAAAGAGAAGAGGTAGTGGGAAAGGGGGGATTTTTAAGTGCCAAAAAACAGGATACTACATAAATACACTATATTCTAAAAACATTATACATTTTATTAGTACAAAAATCATTAAAAACATATTTATCATCAAAACATATTGAATAGTGCATCAAACAGGTATTATGACCATCCCGTGCAGACAATGCGTAGACTGATACATATAGCTCAATGCATTTCGCCCGAATCGAGGGCTTCTTCAGGATCCACATTTCAATTTTTATAAACTCAAATGCAGATCACCAAAAATGTGATCTATTCACTGCACCTTAAAAGACCATAGTCAAGGGGGGGAAGTATGTGTTCACAAACATGCTATAGCGGCATCAGTCGGACTATCACAGTGTTGGATTGCTCCTCTCTGGCCATACTGGAACCTGGGATGTTTTTTCCTTTTTGGTTCCCATTTGGTTAAATTATTTGGATCTCTGGCATTGATCTCACACCTTTTGGCTTGTTCTTGGATGTTAATCCTCATCTCATTCTAATCCCAATGTTTTTGGTCGTACTTTTTCTATAATCAGATCTGATTGATGGTGGTCAGCCACTGGCTATTTTTCGTTTTGTTTTAAGGAGCATTTACTTCCCCGCTTTGACTATGGTAATTTAAGGCGTAGCGAATAGGACACATTTTTGGTGATCTGCATTTGAGCTTATCAAAATTAAAACGTGGATCCTGAAGAAGCCCTCAATTCAGACGAAACACGTTGATTCATATGTATTAGTTTACACATTGTCTGCACAGGATGGTCATAATACATGTTTGATGCTCTATTCAATATGTTTTGATGATATATAGGTTTTTAATGATTTATGTAGTATCCTGTTTTTTGGCACTTAAAAATCCCCCCTTTCCCACTATCTCTTCTATTTGGAGAAACATGGGGACCTTTTTTCCAATGTATTGTCAAAGCCTAATTGAACAAGCTGAAGTTAGAAGCTGATTGGCTACTAAGCACAGCTGCATCAGATTCTGATTGTACGCATTTTAGTAAATCTTGCCCAAAGGTGCCCAATCAACAGCTTATAATAAAAAATAAAAATGTATAGAATTTATACAGTATGGAAAATAACACACTTATACAGTATATCCTTAAAAACAAAGTATGCTTTATGTAGAAGGGAAAATAAAGATATTATCAAGCTAACTGCTGCATATTGGTGCTGCTAAATCTGGCCTGTTCACTTAGGTTACGTTACGTTAACCTCCGGTCATTAAAGTCATAAAATTTGCATAGAATGCTTTACTCTAAGTATGCTCAGCTTGTAGAGCATTATGAAGAAATAGGAATCCCAAGTAAAATGTCCATGTTTTTAGTCGGAAGACACAGAGATGTGGAATATGGCACGTGCGAGTCTCAAAAGCGTTGTACTAATCCATGTGTCTTTATTACTAGGATAAGTCAAAGCACGGACTGAAGGACTACTATACATGTGTGAGATCCGTCACCAGGCAACACTTCCGAGAGCTATTCCAGAGTCTTCGGCAAAGGGATAGGCTGAGATAAAATGCTGTTACAATATTTATTTATCTATACTGCGTGGAAGGCATGATCACAAGCAGACAAAGTAGCACCTCTTATCATTTTATCCAATGGTATTTATTGATTCATTTTTGTGCACTGATTCTTTCACTAGCTTGATTTTTTAAAATGCACAGAAGTGCAGCAGCAAAGGGCATGTTTTTATTTATTTTTTCATATTTATATTAAGTTAAAGGTATATTCACGGATATTTTATTTTAGCACGTGTTATGCACCTTTATGTTATTCTTCCAAGACAGCAGAAAAGTTGCAGCAAGCCTTTATTTAATTGAGTTTTGTCTTTTTGTCTATTTGTTGTATAGGTACTTTTAAACATGCACAGCTTGATACCTGGTTCAGCCTATAGCAATGATAAGCATCCATTTATTTCTGTGGGTAAAAAGAATTGTCATATATGTGCAGCACAGTTCGGTGTTGGAGCAGCCTTCTGCAAACAGAAAGACATTGTATGCTGCACCTTTGTGCCTGACAACACCTAACTGCACTGAGTGTATAAAGGCATGACAGTTCTCTTTACATAGAGGTGTATGGAGGCTGTTGGACATGTACTGAAGTTGATCACTGGTCAGAGCTGAAGTCACCAGTACGTAGGTGTCTATGTACAATGGGCATTGGCATAATTACAGCTGTTATTTGAAAGCTTTACATGTGCTTCTATTCTGCTGCTAGGTGATAAAATGTAGACCTGATATAATATTTATAGAAGAAAAAAAGTGCCTGCCATACCCAATGCCGCTAATTATATACAGATTAGAGAATCTGATTCATTTGTAGTGACACCTCCACTGTTATACATCAGGTGCTGAGGTTGGAATTCTATAGGCTAGTCTAGTAATAGTAATGGTGTTGTAAATAACCATCCAAATGATTAATTAAGTGAGATCAAACTAACTACATTTTAAAAAGTGAATGCAAAACAATCTTCAATAAACACCCCACTGCCCCACTACTACATAACTAGAGCAAATTAGTTAAAATAAAGGGCAAATGAGTAAAAATAAGGGCAAATAAGAAGAAATCAGCAGTTCATCCTAATACTTCATGAAGTAAGGCCAAAGATGAATAAATAGTCCCGATTCCGCACAGAATAAGGCTTCACGTTCACACTCACAATTCTTAAATTTAGATGTATTACTGTGCTTCACCACCAGCCAGCATGCACACTCACCTTAATGTTTGACTCATACAGGTTATATAGAACTCCAATTAACCAGCATCCAAGGTGGTCTTCCCCACTCCAGCTGTCCCAGGTTCCAGATATGGGTCCCTTATAAATATCACTTCAACTGATAAAGTGGCTCAAAAACAAAAAAGACAATTTCCATAGTGTAGTAAGGTTTATTAGATAATTAAAAACTCATTAAAAAAAAACACCCACAGGTACTGAAAGATTTAGACTCCTAATCGCATGTAAGTTGTACCAATATGGCTGACTTCTGGTCCAGACAGGAAGTGTTGTCACCTGGCTTCCACTCCTACGCGTTACATCACATATTACGTGACTTCATCAGTATTATTTCAGCTCTGACTGATTGACCTCTTATCTGATGGTGAAGAAAAGAACATGCAAGCTTGACACTTCAGCGCTCAGAAATGGTTGAGGCACCGGTCCAGTGAACCATAAATCTTAAAATCACTCAGCAACCCAGACTGGAAAAAGATGGCGATGCAGCCCTCCTCAGGGAAATCCAGTACTGCACAAAACACAGAGAGGGCACAAACGCCTTGCACATTATCTTTTAACACTTTATCAAAGGGTATAAGAAAACATTATATACTCACAAGCCAAGTAGGCCAAAGGCTTATACTGTATATGCACAAAGCACAAAATGGCAAACAGGAGAAAGGATGACCATGCACAGCTCTGAGAAAGAGGGCCAGTTCCCAAAACATGTAAGCTGCCATTGTCATCCTTCCTACTGTTGGAGTTGGAGAGCGGACTTTGTAATTTTGTGCTTTGTGCATATATATGCCTTTGGCCTATTTGGCTTGTGAGTATGTAAAGTTTTCTTGTCAAAAAATGTGGGTATATGAGACTTTTAAGGTGCTAATCCTTTTACCCTTAGAAAAAGAACATAATATACCATATATACATAATATATTTTGGTATATTATGTTATTTTCCTGAGGGTAAAAGGATTAGCACCTTAAAAGTCCCATATACCCACATTTTTTGACAATCCCCAACTTTAGGGATGTGGTTCTGAGGTTATCAAATATACCCTTTAATCTTGTTATATAATGTTTTCTTATATTCTTTAATAAAGTGTTAAAAAGATAATGCGCTAGGTGTTTGCGCCCTGTCTGGTGCCTTCCTAATTTCAAGGATAATGCCAATTGACAGATTCAACAGCATAACTAATGGTCTTTTTAGCTGTCTGTAAGGATAGCAATCTTGCCATTACTGTGGCCAAACTACAGGCATTCTTACCACCTACCACCAATGTAAATTGTATTTTTCACACTGCCTCAATGATTTGGTTTTAGCAGCAGTTCCCTAAGACCTAAAAATTTCCTCTAGGGTAAAAAAGCGAGTGTATGTATACAGTATCTCACAAAGTGAGTACACCCTCACATTTTTGTAAATATTTTATTATATCTTTTCATGTGAAAACACTGAAGAAATGACACTTTGCTACAATGTAATGTAGTGAGTGTACAGCTTGTATAACAGTGTAAATTTGCTGTCCCCTCAAAATAACTCAACACACAGCCATAATATCTAAACCACTAGCAACAAAAGTGAGTACACCCCTAAGTGAAATTGTTCATATTGGGCCCAAAGTATTACATTTTTTGTGTGGCCACCATTATTTTCCAGCACTGCCTTGAACCTCTCGGGCATGGAGTTCACCAGAGCTTCACAGGTTGCCACTGGAGTCCTCTTCCACTCCTCCATGGCGACATCACGGAGCTGGTGGATGTTAGAGACCTTGCGCTCCTCCACCTTCTGTTTGAGAATGCCCCACAGATGCTCAATAGGGTTGAGCATCTTGGTCAGTCCATCACCTTTACCCTCAGCTTTTTTAGCAAGGCAGTGGTCATCTTGGAGGTGTGTTTGGGGTCGTTATCATGTTGGAATACTGCCTGTGGCCCAGTCTCCGAAGGGAGAGGATCATGCTCTGCTTGAGTATGTCACAGTACATGTTGGCATTCATGGTTCCCTCAATGAACTGTATGCAGCCCCATACCATGACACTCCCACCACCATGCTTGACTGTAGGCAAGACACACTTGTCTTTGTACTCCCCACCTGGTTGCCGCCACACACGTTTGACATCATCTGAACCAAATAAGTTTATCTTGGTCCTATCAGACCACAGGACATGGTTTCAGTAGTCCATGTCCTTAGACTGCTTGTCTTCAGCAAACTGTTTGCAGGCTTTCTTGTGCATCTTCTTTAGAAGAGGCTTCCTTCTGGGATGACAGACCAATTTGATGCAGTGTGTGGCGTATGGTCTGAGCCCTGACAGGCTGACCCCCCCACCCCTTCAACCTTTGCAGCAATGCTGGCAGCACTTATACGTCTATTTCCTAAAGACAACCTCTGGATATGTAGCTGAGCATGTGCACTCAACTTCTTTGCTCGACAATGACTAAGCCTGTTCTGAGTGGAACCTGTCCTGTTAAATCGCTGTATGGTCTTGGCCGCTGTGCTGCCGCTTAGTTTCAGGGTCTTGACAATCTTCTTATAGCCTAGGCCATCTTTATGTAGAGTAACAATTCTTTTTTCAGATCCACAGAAAGTTCTTTGCCATGAGGTGCCATGTTGAACTTCCAGTGACCAGTAGGAGAGAGTGAGAACGATAACACCAAATTGAACACACCTGCTCCCCATTCACACCTGATTCCTTGTAACACTAACAAGTCACATGACATTGGCGAGGGAAAATGGCTAATTGGGCCCAATTTGGACTTTTTCACTTAGGGGTGTACTCACCTTTGTTGCCAGTGGTTTAGACATTAATGGCTGTGTGTTGAGTTATTTTGAGGGGACAGCAAATGTACACTGTTATACAAGCTGTACACTCATTACTTTACATTGTAGCAAATTATTATTTCTTCAGTGTTGTCACATGAAAAGATATAATAAAATATTTACAAAAATGTGAGGGGTGTACTTTTGTGAGGTGCTGTGTATATATATATATATATATATATATATATATATATATATATATATATATTGTAATACTGTCTTTAAAGGCACCAAGAGGCACATGTGCAAGTTGCAATCTCAGTTGTTACAAAATATGCTGCCCTGTTCTGTCTCAGACCAGAGGGAACCAAATCAGAACAAAATTTCAATTCCACTTTAAGTGACAGAACACGCTAATAGTTTCTTCTCACGCTCTGTTTCATGTATGAAGTTACTCCATAGCAGTAGATAATGATTATGGTGATATATGAAGTCTAGTCTTTACTGCTATCTCATGTTGGAAAACTTATCTACAGCTAGTGCAAGTCATAACTTCACAATCCAAAGACCTAAACAATGTTAGATTCTTAGGATAACCATGTATGTCAGCTGATCAGTTGTCTGAATCACATAAAGTGAAGGATGTCTACATACGGACATTTTGCTCCATTTACTAGAAGTAAATTAAAGGGAACCTTTACTTTAGCAATGCTAGTAACAGGGCAGGCGTATCTTCCCTTGTAATGCTGCAGAGATGTGTTGTGGCAATCCTTCCAGGAGTCCCCAACACGGAATGGATGGAATCTGACGCTGTAAACAATAAGATCTGATCTGTCTGCTGATAGGTTCCCTTTAAGTCTAGAGAAGTTCTTTTTTTAATGTGCATGTAATTCTGAAACACGTATATCTATTGGTCTGTTACTTTTCTTTATTTAAAATGGAATAGAGAGGAGTTTATTTTTGTCTCGGGTACATTTAAAGGGTGCATTGGGATACAAGGCAACCCTGGACTAATATTGGGATGATTTTTAGAAATCCAATGGGTATTTGTCTCCAAAAAGGAGTGTCTGTTATATTTTTAAGAAATGTGAACTACTAGTGTGTACACCATAGGTGTGCTCAGCCTATTGCATTACAGTGTGCACCCTAAAGTTGAAACATTATTGTCTTTTCTGCAGCCTCGGTTGCACTGGACAGTGAATGAATGGGAAGTGCTCTTTGCTGAACGCCTTCCTGTTAATTTACAAAAAGAAGCATACTAAACACCATTACTGTGGGGGGAGGAAGAATACGGGGTAAGCCTGGTCAGGAGGGGGAATTGGCACCGCACATAGGGATTAGGGTGTGCCCAGGCACTCCTGGCACACCCCCTGCGCACGCCTATGGTGTACACATTGTGCTGATTTTGTTTTTTTGTTTTTAACTTAAGGAAGAAAGGTTTTAATTAGGTCAAGCCTTAGTTGTACAGCTTTGATTATAATTTATATTTGCAGTAAGTTCAAAGGAGAACTGGAGTGAGTGTAAAATCACCATTATAGTTTTATAATGCCAGGTTATGCAATGCATTTGCTGTATCTGTTTTGATATTGAGCAACAGTATTATCGTAACTGAAATTTAGTATTTGCATATCGGCTGATTCTAATCATGGGCAGGCAATAAGTGGGAGGGGCCACTTCTGGATGTGCAATGGCTAGTTGCCTGAAACTCACTGAAGCGTGATATTTGGCTGAATTATTAGCTAATAAGGCACAAATATATTTGGAACATCATTTTTTAACCTGATGTTAGAGGATTTCTATAGTTACTATGTGTTGCTACCGTACTAAGAAACTGCACAGCCTAGTATGAAATTGTATTGGTGATTTTTATGCTTTTTGAAGATCTCCTTTGTTTTAATCGTATAGAACTTGAAGGGCTGACAATACTTTATTTTATAGAATGTTTCTTGAAGCCTGGTCTTATGCATTGTTCAGTAGTACAATGAGGATATAATCAAGGTCCATATAAAGTCTTAATACATGAAGTCTTAAACTTACCTTAGTTGAAGTAATGCAAAGACAGCTCCAATATATGCTATTCTAATGATAATTGTGCAGCAATGTATGCAGGGACCTGGAAATATTTTCTTGATTTTATGGATCTGCATCAGAATAAGTTAACAGAGGCTTTAGAGGACTCATTTACTAAATGGTAAGCCAGGTTAAAGGGTATTTCCACCTTTGTTACTTGCTCTTTTCTGAAAACTCCAAAAACTGCCTGGCCTAAAGGGTTAAAAAAATGTAAAAGAGAATTATGGCCAAAGCTTTTTGAAGGTCACAGGAGTAGATTTACTTTTGCTCTCCTGTGACCTAACGTCAGCTGATAGCGGACTATTCGCTGATAGGGCAAAGTCGCTCTGGCAATTTGCTGGGATCCATTTGGCTGCCCGATTAACAGCTGCCTCTATTTCTCAGCACTTGGCTAAGAGCCAGAACCAGTTGTGCCTGCCCCCTCCCCAGTCTGCTGCTCCATTGAGTGCAAGAGGATCAGAGTAGAGAGCAGTGACTGACGGTCAGTGCTCTCCGCTTGGAGCAGACCGAGAACTAAGATTAAATGTCATGTGATCGCTCGTTTCTCAGTCTTCGAGCTGATGAGGGACAGCTGCAGCATCGCAGTGATGCTGCAGCAAGGTGGTGAGTGTGTAGGTTTATTTTTTTCCATAAGCCCATACTTCTCCTTTAAGGTTTGGGTTCTGCATTGTATGTTAAAGAACTTTTTACCGATTTCATTGAGACTTGCATAGACTTCTGCTAACCACTTGTAGACTGCCCACTGTAGATATACTGTGGCAGGGAGGCCGCTCTGCGCTGGATCATGTACCTAGTACGTGATCCGCGCCGGGGTAGGGAGCGCACCCACGTGCCCCCGCGCTCCTGGCTGTGCTGTGATTGGCTGCAGCACTAACTAGTCAGCGGGTGTTGGCCACTGATTGGTTGCTGGCACCCGCCGATCAGCTCCGGACATTACTGAAGGGAGCCCTGTGTTGGTAAATAAACACAGGGCTCTCTTCTGACAGCAGCAATGTGCTGTTTTTTTCTTCCTACAAAGCAGGAAGTAAAAAACAGCACATTATTTAGTAAAAACACCTCACACAGTACACAGTAACACGTTTGCCACACATTTAACCCTTTGAGCATCCTAGATGTTAACCCCTTCCCAGCCAGTGTAATTAGTACAGTGACAGTGCATTATTTTAGCACTGATCACTGTATTGGTGTCACTGGTTCCCCAAAAAGTCTCAGTTAAGTGTCCAATTTGTCCACAGAAATATCACAGACCCTCTATAAGTCGCTTATCATCGCCATTACTAGTAAAAAAAAAAAGAAAATTCCATAAATATATCTCATAGTTTGTAGACACTATAACTTTTGTGCAAACCAATCAATGTATGCTTGGGATTGTGATTTTTTTACCACAAAGATGTAGCAGAATACATTTTGGCCTAAATTGATGAAGAAATTAGATTTTTTTTTATTGGATGTGTTTTATAGCAAAAAGTAAAAAAAAAAATTTTTTCAAAATTGTCGCTCTTTTTTTGTTTATAGTGCAAAATATAAAAACCGCAGAGGTGATCAAATACCACCAAAAGAAAGCCTAATTTGTGGGGGGAAAAAGAACATACATTTTATTTGAGTACAGTCTCCCACAACCGCACAATTGTCAGTTAAAGTACCGCAGTGCCGTATCACAAACAATGGCCTGGTCATAAAGGGAGTTAAGTCTTTTGGAGCTGAATTGGTAAACGAAGTCACAAGCCGCAATGAAATCAGCAGTGCAATTCACACTGATGAGCAGCTTTGAAATCACACTGAAGTAGCGCAATTTCAAAGCCGCATTGGTGTGAACCAGGGCTCAATAAGCACATTGCAGGTGATTCTGTACAATACACACATCCAACAGAGTTCTATGAATATTTTTGTTCCAAATAAACAACTAGAAAAGTAAGACCGCATTCACACTAGTCCGACTATCACGCTCCCATTGTGCGGTACAGTAGCCGTTCTAATAGGAGCGATACAAGTCGCTCCGACTTAGAAAAAGGGTCCTGTACTACTTTGGGGCGACCTGGAGGCGACTTGCATAGACATTAATTTTATGAAGTCCGTGCAAGTCGCGCTGCACGCGACTTCACAGGTCGCCCCCTAAGTCGGAGCGACGTAGTGTGAACTGAGCCTTAGATATATGTTTTAATTATTTTTATTTATGCTGTGAATAGGAACACATAACACACATACACCGATCAGCCATAACATTATGACCACTGATAGGTAAGGGGAATATCTCTTTTCCACCTTTTAAATTGGTGGGATATATTGGGCTTGTTGTCCAGGGAGTTGATGGGGTGAAAGCAGAAATAAAATGGGCATCACAGTTGGTTGTGTAAGGGGCTGTAAAGCCCATGGTGACTTATGTCTACAGCCAAAAGCTTCTACAATGGCAACATGAACATCAGAGCTGGACTACGGTGCAATGGAAGAAGGTGGCTTGGTCTGATGAATCATGTTTTCTTTTACATCATGTGGATGGCGGGGTACGTGTGCATCACTTACCTGGGGTTGAGATGGCACTAGAATGCAGTATAAGACGGCAAGTCGGCAGAGGCGGAATGATGCTTTGGGCAATGTTCTGCTGGGAAACCTTGGGTCCTGCCATTCATCTGGATGTTACTTTGGTGTCCATGTCTCAATGGGTCAGGGCGGTTTTAGCAAAAGGGGGCCATACTCAATATTAGGTGGTTGATCATAATGGTATGGCGGATCGGTGTATAGTGGGGGTTCTCAAAGTTTGACTAGAAAGGTGGAAATTCTCTTTAAGTGAATCAGGTCCTAAAAGTCATTTTTGATCACATCTTTAAAAGGTAAAGTTTACATTGCTTACAAGTATCAATCTACAAGCTGTTAGTCATGTAAGAGTGTTCTAATTATTGAAGATTTCTAGTTGTATCTAAACTCTTCCAATATATCTAGTTGAACAATGTTAAGATAGAATAATATATTGTATTAACAATTTTTCTCAAGTTAGGATGAATTTCTAATATGGAAAACTCCCTAAAGCTGATAACCAGAATAATGTGTTGTCTATGTCTGCCTTGTTTTAAGATCTTTTACAATCAGAGGGAGGCTTGCTGTGTCTGTTTAGGATTGACAGCTACGACATCATGAAAGGCAGAGATTTTGTAATAATTCCACACATTAGTTGAGTTGTTAGAGACATTTGGATGACATAAAAAAGATTGTTTTTTTCTTTTACATCATGTTTAGGTTATGTCATTTGGTGAGTAAAGATGCTCAGCTTTGCAGAGTTCCTCTAAAACCTGCAAAAATGATGATTGTCTTCGTTAAGATGTGACCAATAAAGGCAGGGCTTTATTAGAGGAAAATGTATATTGATTGTAGTAACAGGTCTTAAATCTGATATTATTTCTTATAGTGGCTGTAAGGCCTCAAGGCTTTTCATCCTAATGCATTCTATGTATTAAGGTAAAAAACCTTCTGTGCCACAGCTCCCCGACCCCCCTTCTTTTTCTTACCTGAGCCCAATCCGATCCAGCGATGTGCACAAACACAGCAGCTCCACCCACTGTCTCTCTCCTCATTGGACACATTAATAGCAGCAGGAGCCAATAGCTAAAGAGAGAGGCCAATTTGCTGCTCCAGATGAGAGGTGTAATCCTGAGGACAGGTGGGACTGGGTGCGTGCTAGCCCCGGCTCACATCCGTGTATCAAAACTAGGGAAAGAATATGGCTGCACACCTCTGCCGGTCCAATAGATTTATTGAAACATGTATATAACTGCCACAAGGACACAGACCATAGAAAGGTTGACCCCTTTTACACTGACAACGGACTTCTTCAAAACCTGAAGAAGCACGTTGTCCGTGTGAAACGCGTCAACCTTTCTATGGTCTGTGTCCTTGTCCTGGTGGTAGTTTTATACATGTTTCAATAAAAACAATTGGACCGGCGGAGGTGTGTAGCCAATTTCTTTCCCAAAGAGCCAATGGCTCCCGCTGCGGTCAATCAAATCTAGTGACACGGGGGGCGGGGCTGAGTTCCGCTGTCTGTGTCACAGTAAAAGGAACCTCTGGTGTCCATGGGTCACATAAGACAAAAATGAATTTAACTAGCAAACATTGCTTCTGCAATTTAGTGCTGATCTCCATCTAATAGCCACTTATACACACTTTTACACAGAATAGAATATAATTAAGGAATTTATAATAAATCTCACACCCAGAGGTGCGAGACTTATACATCTTGATAAGGAAGGATACAGAATCTTATCTTGCACTAGAGTTTCCCTGTTGAAGTGATGGGGTTGAGCAGGTATACGGTTTATTTACTGATAATTAATGAATGTACTATTGTACTATAATCAGTTGTGGCTGTTAGATCATATCTAAATATAAAAATCAGTGCTGTCTGGGCTTTTATTTTTCTGAATAACACTAAAATGATTGTGTCATTAAACTGATATCATTCACAAATTGTTTAATAATACACCTCAATGTGTTTTAATTATACTGCATGCCACATTATTGTCAAATAAAGTTATTAATAATAAATGGCTTCTATGTTTTTATTTTGTTGCTGATTATGGTACTTTAAATGAGAAGTACAGCTCGTATGGCTGTACTTCTCCTGTGGATCACAGGAGTGCAGTTTGCTCTGCACTCCTGTGACCTGTTTTCAGCAGACAGCGGGCTTCAGCTGTGGGCTGATGTCACAGAGCCAGACCAGGCTGGGGATAGATCACGACATTATGGTCAGGATCCACCCAGCAAGCCTCTGAGAGCCTGAGCCAGCTGCTACAGCCCCTTTCACAGCCCAACGCTCCGGGGGGGGGGGGGGGGCAGAGCAGAAAGCCGGTGACTGACACCAGTTTTCTGCTCATGGAACACTGAGAACTGATCAATCAGCTGTATTTGATCGCTCGGTTCTCAGTCTTAGAGCCAGCGGGGGACACATCCACCTAGGTACAGTAAGTATTATTCTTAAACAAAAACATTTTGTTTGTTTGTTTGATTTTCTGTCTCTCTCTCTCTTTCTCCTCTCTCTCTCTCTCTCTCTCGTAGAGAATTCACAGAGCACTATAAGATAGCACAGTAGAAGGAAAAACTGTTAAAAAAGGCCCAGAACTCTATCCATTGGCCCTGGAGATGACAAACACATTAGTATTCAAAATAATTATATTTACCTTAGTAAAAAATAAATATTTAAATTTTTTTAAAGTCCTGATCATAGGAGGAACTATAGCCAAAACCAGTTGACATTCCCTTTAAGTGCCGGTTCACACTTGTGCGGTTTGCGAGATCGCATGTAATTCGGAGCGCACTGCTCCTAAATTACATGTGATCTCATGTGCGAATGCGAGTTCAGCCATACACTTTGTATGGCTGAATTCGCACTGTATCCGCAGCAAACTCGCACATGAGGCTTTTTTTGAGCCGCATTAGAATCGGATCGCACAAGTGTGATTGTGATTCTGTGCGAACTTGCAGATCGCACTGCGATATGCGATCGCAACCGGGGGTGTCGTTAAATTTTAATTGACACCCCCTGTGTATCGCATATGGCAGTGTGAACTGCCAGATGTGCGGATGCGATGCTGGAACACGCTGCATATTCGCAGCGTTCCCGCATCGCACAAGTGGGAACCGGCACTCAATGGCTCAGTCACTTTCCAACAAAGACTAAATACACAAAGCCTGAAGAATTGTTTTTATTATAATCCAATCATAATAATGTGATGCTTTAATTGCATTGGAGAAAGGTCAGGGTAGTCTTTTGAATAAAGTCCAAAGGTAGAAATGCATGTATCGTAATTAAAAGTTCTTTACTTTCTTCACAAGTTTATATGTAAAGCAGTGGAGTTGATTTACTAAAGGCAAATAGACTGAACACCTTGCAAGTGCAGTTGCTGCAGAGCTTAGTAAATAAAGGGAAGCTCTGCTGACTTCCATCATCCAATCAAGTGCAAGCAAAAATGCTGTTTTATTTTCTATTTTATTTATTTTTTTCCTTGCACTTGTTTGGGTATTCTTTGTAAAGTGAAGCTTTGCAACATTTACTAAGCTCTGGAACAGCTGCACATCCAAAGTGCACAGCCTTTTTGTCTTTAGTAAATTAACCCCAGTGTGTTTACGTGATTTATACTTTGTAGTATAATTTATAGGCTGATGGTGACCATTTTAGATGGCAGCATTTTTAAAGCATGTTGATTGTTAATAACATGACATTTTTTTATTATTATTAAATTACTTTTTTGCTAATAAAACCGCATAATCCTTTGAGATTTCTTCTACATAAAAAATTATGCCACCTTAGAGGAGGAATCATCAACGCAGCTTACACGTTACAGGCATGTGATGTGTAGCAAGCATGCCTTATTTTACTTAATGGATGTGTCACGGTCAAGGGATGGGAGCAACCTTGCTGGAGGGGTCTATATTGTGGCAGTGACACATGAAGCTCCTAAATGGGCAGCATTTAACTGAGGGGTCACTATAGCAACACCTTAATTCTGATCCATTATCAACTTTTGCCCCAGGGAATCTAGTTCTTAAAAATGAACTTTGGAATACACAACAGCCTTGAAAAGGTATTCATATCCCTTGACATTTTCCACATTTTGTCATGTTCTAGCCAAAAACATAAATGTATTATACTAGGAGAAGAAAAAATATAAAATATAGTTTCTGCTCACCCAGCGCACAAAAGATAAAACAAAATAAAATGGATTGTCACTGGGTATATACTATATACCCTAGCATACACACTCAAGTGTGCTATGAGACAATAAAAGTCAAAAAGCTGCCACTATAAATATAAAGACATCAGAAATCAGGTGCACTCTTTAAAAGTATTAAATTATAATAAAATATTAAAATAAAAAACTCCTCTAGAGTTCACTAGCGGCGCTTATCAGTCTATGTTCACCATATACTATGTATAGGTAAATGCAACAAAAAGAGTCCAACACCAGATGTGTAACGGTAGTCCAAATATTCAAAGTCCAGCCGCCAGCCAGTTGCAATATGACTGGACTCCTGAGAGGGATAAGATGACAAGACCTCCACCTCACCACGGTGCACACCCTGAAGGAAATGCACTTACCAGACGGAACTGAACAGCAGGCTCGTAGTAATAAAAACCCTGTCAGGTCCTCCTCACCCGAGATCTCTCCGACTGATAGGCAGACTGGTTCAACCACTCACAGGGTGTACATGCAAAAATAAAGCGTCATAGGCACATAGCGTAACCCCGTTTTCACTTTATTGTAAAGGTATGCATGACATCAAACTCTTAGGACTTGCACTCACATGTTAAAATAAAATCATAAGCATAATCATGGTAGATGTATATCCGTTACCGTGCAGTCGTTCGTCCAGCACCGATCATGGAAAAGCCGCCGGGTACCGAGGCGGTAGAACTTCCGGGTGCGGCGTCTGACGTGTACCGGTAACTGTGGAAACCGCGTGCTCACGCCCTAACGCATTTCGTCATCACGGACTTCAACTGAGGGCGTGAGCACGCGGCGTACTCACTCCCCTTTATCTCCCCCAGCGGAGGCGGATCAAGGCTGCTATCATTAGAAACACCTGAACCATCCTACACGCCCCCTCCGCTCGGAAGAGACCGAGAGTTTACTACAATCTTCTGAATGGAAAAAAAACAGAGAACATCCTCTCACGGACTATTAACCCTATGCAGACCTACATCGGCCAATGCAAACTGGGTCAAATGACTCAGATCATTGAGTCATCGTTCTCTCTCGATAACATCCAAAAGAAATCAATCATTTACAAAAAAACAAGAATTAAAAACACGACATGAATATCGAAATTAATCAATATAAATGCCGATTGGAAATTGTCCATATACAGTCACTCATGGTAACGGTGACGATATGAACATGAACCTAACCAATGTATTTCATGCCACTATTAAATCAGTATAATCTCTGTATCAAAGTATATGAATATAACACCGGGGCATTGAAATATCAAATGTAAAACAGTATAAAATAGTGCACCCAAAGATAGTTTTAAGGGACAGACCCACCCCTTAAAGGCATTAAAATGCGCTCTATGTGCACAACTAAAAAAGGAGACCGCCAAACATAAAAATTATAAAAATAACATTTCAATTTTTATGTCCCGGTGTTATATTCATATACTTTGATACAGAGATTATACTGATTTTAATAGTGGCATGAAATACATTGGTTAGGTTCATGTTCATATCGTCACCGTTACCATGAGTGACTGTATATGGACAATTTCCAATCGGCATTTATATTGATTAATTTCGCTATTCATGTCGTGTTTTTAATTCTTGTTTTTTTGTAAATGATTGATTTCTTTTGGATGTTATCGAGAGAGAACGATGACTCAATGATCTGAGTCATTTGACCCGGTTTGCATTGGCCGATGTAGGTCTGCATAGGGTTAATAGTCCGTGAGAGGATGTTCTCTGTTTTTTTTCCATTCAGAAGATTGTAGTAAACTCTCGGTCTCTTCCGAGCGGAGGGGGCGTGTAGGATGGTTCAGGTGTTTCTAATGATAGCAGCCTTGATCCGCCTCCGCTGGGGGAGATAAAGGGGAGTGAGTACGCCGCGTGCTCACGCCCTCAGTTGAAGTCCGTGATGACGAAACGCGTTAGGGCGTGAGCACGCGGTTTCCACAGTTACCGGTACACGTCAGATGCCGCACCCGGAAGTTCTACCGCCTCGGTACCCGGCGGCTTTTCCATGATCGGTGCTGGACGAACGACTGCACGGTAACGGATATACATCTACCATGATTATGCTTATGATTTTATTTTAACATGTGAGTGCAAGTCCTAAGAGTTTGATGTCATGCATACCTTTACAATAAAGTGAAAACGGGGTTACGCTATGTGCCTATGACGCTTTATTTTTGCATGTACACCCTGTGAGTGGTTGAACCAGTCTGCCTATCAGTCGGAGAGATCTCGGGTGAGGAGGACCTGACAGGGTTTTTATTACTACGAGCCTGCTGTTCAGTTCCGTCTGGTAAGTGCATTTCCTTCAGGGTGTGCACCGTGGTGAGGTGGAGGTCTTGTCATCTTATCCCTCTCAGGAGTCCAGTCATATTGCAACTGGCTGGCGGCTGGACTTTGAATATTTGGACTACCGTTACACATCTGGTGTTGGACTCTTTTTGTTGCATTTACCTATACATAGTATATGGTGAACATACATAGACTGATAAGCGCCGCTAGTGGACTCTAGAGGAGTTTTTTATTTTAATATTTTATTATTATTTAATACTTTTAAAGAGTGCACCTGATTTCCAAAAACATAAATGTATTTTATTGGGATTTTATGTGATAGAGCAACACAACGTGGCACATAATTGTGAAGTGGAAGGAAAATGATAAATGGTTTTCACATTTTTTTACAAATAAATATGTGAAAGTGTGGTGTGCATTTGTGTTCAGCCCCCCTGTAGAACCACCTTTTACTGTTATTACAGCTGCAAATCTTTTTGGGGATGTCTCTGCCAGCTTTGCACATCTAGAGAGTGACATTTTTGCCCATGCTTCTTTGCAAAATAGATCAAGCTCTGTCAGATTGGATGGAGAGCGTCTGTGAAAAGCAATATTCAAGTCTTGCCAAAGATTCTCATTTGGATTTAGGTGTGGACTTTGACTGGTCTATTCTAACGCATGATTATGCTTTGATCTAAACCATTCCATTGTAGCTCTGGCTGTACGTTTAGGGTGTTGTCCTGCTGGAAAGTGAACCAAACTGAAGGAGTCAGTGATTCAGAACAAGTTTGCTGATTAAGAGTATTGCTATCACTTTGACTTTTGTGATCTGCATGCTTGTTCTGGGTCAGTGTCCCTGAAAGTATTAAGGCCAGTGACAGCCAAGCAAACAGCATTTTAGATGGAATCCCGCAGCAACAATCAGCATATTTATCTCAGTATAGGTCAATGATGTACAGTATTTCACAAAAGTGAGTACACTCCTCACATTTTTGTAAATATTTTATTAAAATTTTCATGTGACAACACTGAAGAAATTACACTTTGCTACAATGTAAAGTAGTGAGTGTACAGCTTGTATAACAGTATAAATTTGCTGTCCCCTCAAAATAATTCAACACACAGCCATTAATGTCTAAACCGCTGGCAAAAAAAGTGAGTACACCCCTAAGTAAAAATGTCCAAATTGGGCCTAAAGTGTCAATATTTTGTGTGGCCACCATTGTTTTCCAGCCCTGCCTTAACCCTCTTGGGCATTGAGTTCACCAGAGCTTCACAGGTTGCCACTGGAGTCCTCTTCCACTCCTCCATGACAACATCACGGAGCTGGTGGATGTTAGAGATCTTGCACTCCTCCACCTTCCATTTGAAGATGACCTACAGATGCTCAATAGGGTTTAGGTCTGGAGACATGCTTGGCCAGTCCATCACCTTTACCCTCAGCTTCTTTAGCAAGGCAGTGGTCTGCTTGGAGGTGTGTTTGGGGTTGTTATCATGTTGGAATACTGCCCTGCGGCCCAGTCTCTGAAGGGAGGGGATCATGCTCTGCTTCAGTATGTCACAGTACATGTTGGCATTCATGGTCCCCTCAATGAACTGTAGATCTCCAATGCCGCAGCACTCATACAGCCCCAGACCATGACACTCCCACCACCATGCCTGACTGTAGGCAAGACACACTTGTCTTTGTACTCCTGACCTGGTTGCCGCCACACAAGCTTGACACAATCTGAACCAAATAGGTTTATCTTGGTCTCATCAGACCACAGGACGTGATTCCAGTAATCCATGTCCTTAGTCTGCTTGTCTTCAGCAAACTGTTTGTGGGCTTTCTTGTGCATCATCTTTAGAAGAGGCTTCCTTCTGGGATGACAGCCATGCAGACTAATTTGATGCAGTGTGCTGCCTATGGTCTGAGCACTGATAGGCTGACCCCCCACCCCTTCAATTTCTGCAGCAATGCTGGCAGCACTCATACGTCTATTTCCCAAAGATAACCTCTGGATATGATGCTGAGCACCTGTGCGAGGCCTGTTCTAAGTGGAACCTGTCCTGTTAAACCGCTGTATGGTCTTGGCCACCGTGCTGCAGCTCAGTTTCAGGGTCTTGGCAATCTTCCTACAACCTAGGCCATCTTTATGTAGAGCAACAATTCTTTTTTTCAGATCCTTAGAGAGTTATTTGCCAGGAGGTGCCATGTTGTTCCAGTGACCAGTTTAAAAGAATGAGAACGATAACACCAAATTTAACAAACATGCCCCCCATTCACACCTGGGACCTTGTAACACTAACGAGTAACATGACACATGGGAGGGAAAATGGCTAATTGGGCCTAATTTGGACATTTTCACTTAGGGGTGTACTCACTTTTGTTACCAGCGGTTTAGACATTATTAGCTGTGTGTTGAGTTATTTTGAGGGGACAGCAAATTTACACCTTTATACAAACTGTACACTCCCTACTTTACATTGTAGCAAAGTGTAATTTCACATGAAAAGTTTTAATAAAATATTTACAAAAATGTAAAAGGGGTGTACTCACATTTGTGAGATACTGTAAATGGTATGGCCACCCTTATATGTATTAACTGGTAGAACCTCTTTTATTGACAATAATGTCAATCACACCCCTAATGATGCAGTTTAGACCCTGTGTTGTTTCAAATGATTTGTTGGAATTTCTAAGTCAAATGGTCTGCTTTAGATCTTGTCACAGAAGTTTCCTTAGTTTGAAAATACAATATTTGGCCAAGTCTACAAAAATCAAAATTGGCCATCTTTTTTTGTTCTATAAAAGTTATTTAAAAATGCTGACTGACACTCTCCACATAATAATTATTTATGTTTGCAGCCAACTTTATAATCAGCACAAGTCGCAATTTTGCAAATGTTTTTATGGCAACTGAACACTACATTTGTGAAGAGAAATGGACAGACTAGGTGGGCCAAGCGATCCTTAACTGGCCTTGGTGTCTTGTAACAGTGGCACTAGGATAGCATGTCATATTTGGAAGACAGACTGCTTTCGTTTGACAAGTTCATTCAGATACTGTGGCCTTTGAGAATACACACACTTGACAAGCTCATTCTTTGATTGGGGAATGTTGACATAGAGTATTGTAGTTTAAGTGACACACGCGGAACAAAAATGCTGTAAAAGTAGAATACCTCTTTTATGGAGAGATATTATGGTCATTAATATGAACACTTGATTCAGGAAGGTATTTTAATTCAGTCGTGTGGTGTTTCATTTCAGTATGTCAATAAACATAATGCTTTTAGTCTGGGTAAACCAAAGAAGTTACAATGATAAAGAGAACTATAACAATGGTCGCATCATGTGCAGAATGAATAAGCAATATGGGAAAGGATGCAAATAGGCCGCTGAGATACAGATCTAATGGGTGTACAGTCTGGAGCAGGAAACAAGGTCTTACAATACCTTGATAAACAGTTATTATTGCACAAAATAATTATCTTAATCATTCTGTACGGGACTCAGGAATTCATTCTTAGACCATTGGTTCAGGTGATTGAACACTGACAAAAGCATATAACCTCTCCTTCCATATAACCACTATCCAGATTTTTACTAGTGTGCATAGGTGTTAGACCTCTTCTCCTGTTGAGGAAGAATTTCTGTTCTGCAGATTTCCTTTCCTTCTTTCGACTGCCACTTCTATCAAGATCTGACTGCTTATGGCTCATAAGCTGTCTCCAGATTGGTTATCCTCAGTATATACTGTGGGAATTGTACACAGAACCCACAGCAGTGGGGCCATTCTGTAAAGTTTGCTCCAGGCACTGGATCCTGTGTTAGGCGCTCAATTTGGCACTTGGTGCAGCAAATGTAGCTAGCCTTGGGTGCTATACAGGTCCAGGGCTGTGGTCTGTTCCTATAGCACCCAGACCCTGAAAACCTCTTCAAGGGGTATGCCCAATGTGACAGGTGAAGCCTGCACTCTAGACAAGACCATCAATGCGAACAAGGTAAGAGGGTTTCCCTGTACCTTTACATATAGGTTCTGGCAGTACATGCCTTGTTGGATCATTTCTTGGATCTCTAATACACACCTACATTATATCTTATTATCCTCAAAGACACACTACAGTAGTAATCACACAAGCAGTTTTGAAGGCATGAGTTATGGGGTAATTTACACATTTTGTGTTTTTTCCCTGGTATTTATCTTCTCATTTTATTCAACCATGTAAGTAAGCTTACTGTAGCGTTTACCTATTTAAATTTGACTGTTTATACTAGTGGCTTAGTGCTTATTAGATTCCTAACTGCACATTTTTAGCCCTCAGCACAAACCTGATTGTTTTTAACCATGTGCAATTAGTTTAAGTCTAAATGTAAACTCGCACAAATTTTTGGGTATTCGGATGTTTCCAAATCTTCAAAAGAAATAGTGATACATTTAGTTGAAATTTTGTTTAATTTATTTGTTTTCTAATGCCAATTCCAGACGGCTGCCGCTGTCAGTGGGCTTCCTTGCTGAGATCTGAAATGTAAACAAAAAAATGCCAGCAATAGAAAAGTCAGAAAAAAAACAGTGTGGGGTGCCCCCCAATTCATACCAGGCCTTTTGGGTCTGGTATGGATTCTAAGGGTAACCCCATGCCAAAATAAAAAAAAAACCTGTACCACCCCAAAACCTATACCAGACCCTTATCTGACCATGTAACCTGGCTGGCCAGAAAATGGGAGGGAAGAGTGAGGAGTGGGCATCATGATTAAAGATGGATCTACACTGGGGGGCACATTTTTTTTTTTAAATAAAATAATTATCAAAAAGTTGTGTTGTATTCACTTTTTACACTTTTTTGGTAAAAATGTTAGGGATACTATGTACTCCATACTTATTTACATGGGAGGGGGGTGTTATGGAAATTAATGGGGTTTGGAGCATAGAAAGTCGCTCGGTGAGCTGAAAACTTTGCTGTGCTGAAAAGCCCACTTGTGAAAATTAATACGGGCCAAGCGCCATTAATCCCTTGAAAAGTACAATGTACAGCTCTTTTGTATTTAGAAATCCAAGCGTTCGGCAACAAAGAAGGAAACAGGCGCACGCTGTGTCAAAACGATGCCAACTGAAGAATTCTCTGCCTTTAGAGCAGAGCTCTAGTTTATTTATAGACAGAGAACAAAAGAGGATTACAGGGGTGGTGGCGTCAACACAACCAATCACAGACATGTATACTTTCAAAAGTACTATAAGAAAGGGGAGTGTATGTTTATGGAGAAACATGGCCGTGTGCATGAGATTCCAACTGCCAAGTGAAAGCGAAACAAAGCACTATTACTAAACATGGCTGCCAAACACTATCATGGATTCACATCGACTGGATCACGCTAATTCACAAGTATGCACTCCCGTCATAACCTGTTAGAGTAAATCCTATATAATATAGTTCATAAAAACCATATTGATAGTGATCATGCTACTGTTCCAGTGAATGAGACTTTATCTGCAAAGGACAATAGCAGCAGTATTTCAATCATACGGATCAAGCATAATAGAAAGCTACCAGCCATTAATCCTGGCAAAAGGGCAGATATTGTCAAAACTATAAGAATTCCACATCACAAACATATCTCCGTCAGTGAATACAGGGGCCCGGCTGACTGATATACATTTGTGTGGTGGAGTTTGCCTTGCACTGCCATAGATCCGGACCGGCACCACTGATAGGGATGATCAGGCTACAAGTAGCGTGAAGTCTCCATTTAATGGAAGGTTTCCACAATTACAAGTCTTTCCTCAATGCCAGATAAAGAAATATTCACTGGGAGACATAATGGAAATTTAGCTAAAAACAGTCTGAATAATGTCCACAAAAATATTAATAAAATTTCCACAACCGGGGGGTGCCAGGATTGGTATGGATGGGGGGGACACCAAGCTATTTTTTTCTGACTTTTCTATTGCCGGCATTGTTTACATTTCATCTCTCAGCGGGGAAGCCCACTGACAGCTGATGAGTCAACAGTTGTTAAGGACGTGGTGGCTGGCTTCCCGGCCCACTCTATAACAAACAGCTATTCTTCACACAGAATTCAAATCACTCATCAATCATTTTTCGACCAATCCAAATTTAAATAGTTCTGAAAATTTGAAATTCGTTAGAAAATTTATAAATGAAAAAAATTTAACGAAAGTAAACGAATTCCAAAACGAATCTATGAAACAAAATTAGTAACATAACAAATCTTTTCAGAAACTAAACTAAATACATTTTCACTTTCATTCATTGACGGACACAGCTCCTGATATCCAAAACCATTGGGTTATACTGCCCCCTACAGGAGTAGGACACTAAAAGTGGCCTTTTTAGTGGCTATCACCTCTGCGCGCAGGGTGTCGGAACTGGCGGCGTTATCCTGTCGTTCACCTTACCTGGTGATTCACAGGGATAAGGTGGTTCTTCGCCCCTGTCCGTCATTCCTTCCAAAGGCTGTCTCTGATTTTCATTTGAATGAAGACATTGTGTTGCCTTCCCTGTGTCCCAGGCCTAAACATCTGAAGGAAATCGCCTTGCATGCCTTGGACGTGGTCTGGGCAATTAGGGTGTACCTGGCAGCTACGGAGTCTTTCAGGACGTCAGACTCTCTCTTTGCTCACAAATTGACCTCAAAAAGGGTTGTCTGCTTCCTCTTCGACCATTTGTAGATGGATTAGACAGAAGGTGGTTCAGGCCTATTCCATCAGGGGTCTGGTTCCTCCATTCCCTGTCAAGGCGCACTGTACTAGGGCGCTTAGTGCCTCCTGGGCTTTCCGTCATCAGGTGTCAATGACGCAGGTTTGCTAGGCGGGCACCTGGTCATTTTATAAAGTAGATGCGTTGGCATCTGCGGGTGCTTCTTTTGGCCGTAAGGTTTTGCAGGCTGCTGTTTAAGAGGACCTGATCCTCTTTGAGGGTGTGTTGTTTTTTTTTAGGTGGGCTCCAGTTGTTTGGTTGAGCTCCTGTTGCCTGGTTGGCTAATGTTTAGCCTTGGGAATTTTTTGTTGTTCCCACCCCTCATATTTAACACTGCTTTAGGATGACCCAATGGTTATGGTTATGAATATCAGGAGCTGTGTCCTTCAATGAACAAAAGAGAGAATGGGATTTTTGACTGATTTTTGACCGTAAAATCCATTTCTCTGATGTTCATTGACAGACACAGCACCTGCTCCTCTCTGGAATTATAATTCTCCTGACACTGCTTGTAACAAAACTGAGTGGCTATAGCAGAGAATGGGAGTATACCCCCTGGGACTGCCCATGGGTGTAGCCAGAATTTTTCTGCCTAGTCTTCTACTCCTGTAGGGGGCAGTATAATCCAATGGTTATGAATATCAGGAGCTGTGTCCGTCAATGAACATCAGAGAAATAGATTTTACGGTAAGTCAGAAATCCCATTTTTCCATTCTGCACATGTCTAATTGTTTTCTATTTCACCTGCTGCCTACTTCTTCAGAGACACAACCACAGGTTAGCATTTGGGTTATTTCGATTCCTTCTCATCAGACATGCTAGGGCCCTTTAATCCACTGTTTGGAGCCAATGACACTTCTTGTTGTTATCCTGTAGCCTTTTGCTGCTGTTTTGGCTATTTCCTTGACAAATCCTCAATGTTTTGCTTGGGGACATCCCATGATCTAAGAATCAGTTTCCGTACCCTGTATTATATGATTGAGATAATAGGAATTTCAGTATACCTGTAATTTTCATACCTGGGAGTACAGTACAGAATTCTCATTACTGCTTCATTACAAATTAGAGCCTCACAGAGTGGGTGGGATTATATTGCTACACTGGGGGCTGGTACTAGCTTTTGCCAGTGTGTAATAATTTAAAGTGGCATAAAACCCATAGTCTAAAGCCGGGCCATAGATGGAGCAATTTTATTTCCTGCAACCACAAGTTGATTCAGTCAGTGTTGATGGGGGAATCCCTCCCGCAGAGCTATTGTGGTCTTTTGGCAGGGAGAGCCTTTCTGGCCAGGAGAACATACAGTGATCTAGTGGCTATTACTGTTGGCAATAATCGCATGAAAAATCCAACAGGCTGGTTGTTTCAAAGTTGATCGATTGATCAACTTAAGAACATTCAGTCTGCCCATATATGGTTCAAATCTTGGCCGGTTCCTGCTGAACTGGCTGAGATTCAAACCATCTATGGCCGGCTTAGGAATTCCTGTTTCCTTTACATTACTCCAAGATATTGGATTTCCAGGTATGCAAAGTTCCTGTTTTCCTACCTTGGTTCAAATATTTTTTGTGTTTGATGTGCTTGATTGTTGCCATTAAGAAGAAAAGGATATAATCCTGAACTGACAACATTCTGCATCTATTTGGCCGCCTAAACAGGAATAAGGTTTTATAAGATCTTGATGGGTTTTGCATCATCCAAAGAAGGTGAAATAACTCACAGCTGTTTGATTTCTGGTAGCTGCCAATCGATGCCCAGATGGGGCCAGATTTCTGCATAGAAAATATAAACTGAGCCCAAGGGCAACAGAAATGCCAGAGCCAACAGACAACCATCCACACATCACAATGGTGACTCTCTTTAATACTATTCTGTGCATAATAAACTGTTCTAGATTGCCTTATTGCTCCTTTCTGAAAACCATACACTAGAGCAGCAGTCTCCAAACTGTGGCCCAAGGGCCAGATGTGGGCCTTTGCTTGCCTTTATCTGGCCCTTGAGGCACTATTCCTGCCACTGACACCAACAACGGGTCACTATTCCTCCCACTGACACTGACAATGAGGCACTATTCCTCCCAATGATGCCAACAATGGGGCACTATTCATCCCACTGACACCAACAATGGGGCACTATTCCTCTCACTGACACTGACAATGGGGCACTATTCCTCCCACTGACACCAACAATGGGGCACTATTCCTCCCACTGACACCAACAATGGGGCACTATTCCTCCCACTGACGCCAACAATGGGGCACTATTCCTCCCACTGACGCCAACAATGGGGCACTATTCCTCCCACTGAGAATGTAGAAGGGAAGGAGGGTGGGACTTTAAATGAAGCGTATGGTGGGATTGGCCATGCGCCCCCATCCCTAATATCAAATGAAAAATAAAAAGAGGTTGGGACTTTGAATGAGAGACATGACGTAACAAAGCTAGTAAAGCAAAAATATCACATTTATTGATACATATAGAAGGAGTAAACATGATGTATTACAAGTATGAACTGGGATGAAATGATAATGGAATAATAAAAAATGATAATTGACCCCAACAAAACCAGATTCAAGAGAACCAGCAAGACAATAAAACAATGGTAACAAAGTAATAAAATGACATCATAACTTCCATAGACTGACGCATTTCGTGGACTATATTCGCCACTTCTTCAGAATCGGTGTATGATCCATATCTATAAAAGTAAATAAGTATATGCGTATAGGTACATTGTATTGAATGGTGGTTATTGAGAATTGGAAGGGAAGGGGATGGGAAACAAAGTCCCCATAATCCCAAAACTTACACAGTGGCTCCAACAGTGACTGGTTCCGGAGTTGGGGGCATAGACCCAGGCGCCTCCCACGGGAGCTGAGGGGCGTCACACACAGACATGACGTAACAAAGCTAGTAAAGCAAAAATATCACATTTATTGATACATATAGAAGGAGTAAACATGATGTATTACAAGTATGAACTGGGATGAAATGATAATGGAATAATAAAAAATGATAATTGACCCCAACAAAACCAGATTCAAGAGAACCAGCAAGACAATAAAACAATGGTAACAAAGTAATAAAATGACATCATAACTTCCATAGACTGACGCATTTCGTGGACTATATTCGCCACTTCTTCAGAATCGGTGTATGATCCATATCTATAAAAGTAAATAAGTATATGCGTATAGGTACATTGTATTGAATGGTGGTTATTGAGAATTGGAAGGGAAGGGGATGGGAAACAAAGTCCCCATAATCCCAAAACTTACACAGTGGCTCCAACAGTGACTGGTACCGGAGTTGGGGGCATAGACCCAGGCGCCTCCCACGGGAGCTGAGGGGCGTCACACACAGGAAAAAGTATGAGTAAATTGGTTGGAGTGTTGCTGAGTAGCCGGAGTATATCTATATGGAATAAGTAAAATTGATGGTAGTAGTAAGTAAGTTTATACTATATACAGAACGTCATGCTAGTCATATAATGTCTATGGTAAAGGGAAGGTGACAAGGTGATGTAAAGGCTGGGAAATGAGTGGAGTGGAGTAAGGAATTGGAATGTGATCATAAGATGAGCTGTGAAGCTGAGAATGGGGCACTATTCCTCCCACTGACACCAGCGATAGGGGTACTATTCCTCCCACTGACACCATTGATGAGGAATTATTCCATCTACTGATACCAATGATGGGGTTTTGTTTACTCCTAAGGCATTTTCTACCCCCACTGGTCACAGTCTGGCCCCCTCAAGAGTCTGAAGGACAGTGAACTGACGTTTGGAGACCGCTGCTCTAGAGCAGAAGGAGCAGATATGGGAATAAAGGCAAGTTCATGATACCATACACTAGTGGAGGGAGCAGGAATGGAATTGAAGGTAGGCTTATGAAATTATTACAGGCACATGAAACCATAAATTAGAGGTCAAATTGTCATGTGCTGAGTGTCTTCAGCTGAAAGCTGTAATTTTGGTGAGAATATATAAAGTACACACAGAAAAGGGCCATGTGCTCAAAATGTTTACTGGCACTAAAAGTCAAAATATCCTGGGTTCAGCATTTGGCCTGGAGGCTGTCATTATAATGAGGAAGAGCACACACAGTACTGTAAGAAACAGACACACAGAAAGTGCTAGACAGTGGAAATAAGTGACATTGTTAAATATACTGTATCAGTACTGTGCAAAGGTTATAGGCATATGTGAAAAAAATCTATAAATTAAGAATGCTTTCAGAAACAGAAGTGTTAATAGTTTAATTTTATCAGTTACCAAAATGGAAAGTAAATGAACAAAAGAGAAATCCAAATCAAATCA
The DNA here is from genome assembly GCF_965119305.1 of Pelophylax lessonae. Classification (NCBI taxonomy): domain Eukaryota; kingdom Metazoa; phylum Chordata; class Amphibia; order Anura; family Ranidae; genus Pelophylax; species Pelophylax lessonae. Next base: position 729,545,234 of record NC_138768.1, on the reverse strand, counting down.
ATATTTGGTGTGACCACCCTTTATCTTCAAAACTGCATCAATTCTTCTAGGTACAATTGCACACAGTTTTTGAAGGAACTTGGCAGGTATGTTGTTCCAAACATTTTGAAGAACTAACCACAGATCTTCCGTGGATGTAGGTTGCCTCAAATCCTTATCTTTCCTCATCTAATCCCAGACAGACTCGATGATGGTGAGATCAGGGCTCTGTGGGGGCCAAACTATCACTTCCAGTACTCCTTGTTGTTCTTTATGCTGAAGACAGTTCTTGATGATATTGGCTATATGTTTGGGATCATTGCCCTGTTGCAGAATACATTTGGGGCCAGTCACATGCCTCCCTGATAGTATGGCATGATGTAGTTGCGTAGCTACAGGGGTCCCAACGGCATCCTTGCCCCTGCTTCGGGGAGGCGGGGGAGGGGCCGTGTGGCTCGTAGTGATAGGCTGTCAGATCAAACTCCCCATCATGCATTGGCATTGGGAGCTCCATCAGACAGAAAACACACTCAGCAAAGTGAATGCAAAGGAGGGAGAAGTGCCTTCCCGAGTGCTGTGCTCTCTGCTTCCCACTACAGTGCAGTACCTGGCTGTGTGATTGAAGGTACTGTACTGCTGATTTTTTAAAAGGCTGTGTATGTATATATGTGTGTGTGTTTTTTTTATATCTGTTTGTATGTGTGCAGAGCATTCCACCCATCACGACAAACTATAGAGTTTTCCACAATACACTGCAGAGTATTCCACCTATCCCATGATACACTGTAGAGCATTCCACCCATCCCATGTTACTGCAGAGCATTCCACCCATCCCATGTTACTGCAAAGCATTCAACTCATCCATGCTACACTGTAGAGCATTTCAACTATCTCATGATACACTGCAGAGCATTCCACCCAGTGGTGGAAATACCAGGATCGCAAAGGTCGCACTTGTGATGAGGCCCTGGTATTCCATCCCCGTTGGGGGCTCCAAGACAGCAGGAAGGGGGCCCACTGCCGATCATGTGAAAGGGTCCCACTGCAGGGTCTTAATAAAGGGCCCCACAATGGAAGTAAAGGGGCCCAGGCTCAGAGTGAAGGGCCTGGGGACTAGTGGGGCAGGGCCAGGGGGCCCTTCATGGTTTTTTGCAGCAGGGCCCTGAAGGTTCTAGTTTTGCCTGTTAAGCATGTTAAATAAGTATCTACCTGTACTTCTCACCATTGAGGGCCCTATTGATCCCAACCAAATCTCCAACTCCTTTTGCAGAAATGCAACCTTAAACTTGCAAGGAACCTCCACCATGCTTCACTGTTGCCTGTAGACACTTTTTATTGTACCGCTTTTTAGCCCTTCGGCAAACAAATTGCCTCCTGCTATAGCCAAATATTTCAAATTTTGACTCATCAGGACCTACTGCCGTTTTCTGCACCCCAGTTCCTATGTTTTCATGCACAGTTGAGCGACTTAGCCTTATTTACACGGTGGAGTCATGGCTTTTTGGCCTCAAATATTACAGGAAGACCACTTCTGGCAACACTTCTCTGGACAGTAGATGGGTGGACCTGGGCCTCACTCATTTCCACCTGTTCTGTGCTGATGGCACTGCTGGACATCTTCCAGTGTTGAAGGGAAGTAAGCATGATGTGTCTTTCATCTGCTGTATTAAGTTTCCTTGCCTGACCAATGTGTTTATGCCCCTCCGTTTCCCGTTTCTTTGTGCTTCTTCAAAAGAGCTTTAACAGTAAATTTTGAAACACCTGTCTGATTCGAAAGCTTTGCCTGGGATAGATCTTTCTGATGCAGTGTTTTGTCTTGTTGCTGTCCTTAGTATGACATAGTTAGTCTTAGTGTATGACCTGTGACATGAAACTGTCTTCCACAACCTCACCTCACAGCAGGGTTTGGCTCAACCTGTTTTAGGCCTCCTACACAGCTGTTTCTGTTTCAGTTTCAATCAACAATCTACATAAGTTTCAATTTACATATGAAATTGATGATCATTAAGCTCGGTTCACACTGGGGCGGCTTCAATGTCACCTGACTTTGAAGCCGCCCTGTACAGTGCGACTTCAGCCTGGCTTGCATACGACTTCTTTAATAGAAGTCAATGCAAGCGGCACCGAAATCGCCCCCCCAAGTAGTGCAGGAATACACAGTGGGCATAGAAAAGAGTCACCCCTTTTAAGATAATCACATTTTGTTGCTTTGCAGCCTGAAATGAAGAAGATAGTTTTTGTTTTATACAGCTGTATTTACTAGTACTACTACATGAGGCCAAATAATTTAATTTTAGTCTCATTTGACCACCTTAAACGCTCCTTGAAGATTCTGAGGCCACATGGAAAAATGTGTAATGGTAAGATGAGGCTAACATCCAATAAAGATCACCATCCAAATAACACCATTCCTACAGTAAAGCATGGAGGTGGTAATATCCTGTTATGGGGGTGTTTCTCTGCAGCAGGGACTGGAGCACTTGTCAGGATAGAAGGAAAAATGGAGCAAAATACTGTCAAAGGCTTGAGGAAAATCTGCTCCCCTTCATGGGCCTCCCTCTCCACGAGGAATTACCCCCTATTTCCAATATTAGGTAGCCCACATTTTCTTCCGGGCCTCCAGGACCAGGCCTAGGCATTTCCGATATACAGTGGGTACGGAAAGTATTCAGACCCCCTTAAATTTTTCACTCTTTGTTATATTGCAGCCATTTGCTAAAATCATTTAAGTTCATTCTTCTTCCTCATGAATGTACACATAGCACCCCATACTGACAGAAAAACACAGAATTGTTGACATTGTTGCAGATTTATTAAAAAAGAAAAACTGAAATATCACATGGTCCTAAGTATTCAGACCCTTTGCTCAGTATTTAGTAGAAGCCCCCTTTTGATCTAATACAGCCAGGAGTCTTTTTGGGAAAGATGCAACAAGTCTTTCACACCTGGATTTGGGGATCCTCTGCCATTCCTCCTTGCAGATCCTCTCCAGTTCTGTCAGGTTGGATGGTAAACGTTGGTGGACAGCCATTTTTAGGTCTCTCCAGAGATGCTCAATTGGGTTTAAGTCAGGGCTCTGGCTGGGCCATTCAAGAACAGTCACGGAGTTGTTGTGAAGCCACTCCTTCGTTATTTTAGCTGTGTGCTTAGGGTCATTGTCTTGTTGGAAGGTAAACCTTCGGCCCAGTCTGAGGTCCAGAGCACTCTGGAGAAGGTTTTTGTCCAGGATATCCCTGTACTTGGCCGCATTCATCTTTCCCTCGATTGCAACCAGTCGTCCTGTCCCTGCAGCTGAAAAACACCCCCACAGCATGATGCTGCCACCACCATGCTTCACTGTTGGGACTGTATTGGACAGGTGATGAGCAGTGCCTGGTTTTCTCCACACATACCGCTTAGAATTAAGGCCAAAAAGTTCTATTTTGGTCTCATCAGACCAAAGAATCTTATTTCTCACCATCTTGGAGTCCTTCAGGTGTTTTTTAGCAAACTCCATGCGGGCTTTCATGTGTCCTACACTGAGGAGAGGCTTCCGTCGGGCCACTCTGCCATAAAGCCCCGACTGGTGGAGGGCTGCAGTGATGGTTGACTTTCTACAACATTCTCCCATCTCCTGACTGCATCTCTGGAGCTCAGCCACAGTGATCTTTGGGTTCTTCTTTACCTCTCTCACCAAGGCTCTTCTCCCCCGATAGCTCAGTTTGGCCGGACGGCCAGCTCTAGGAAGGGTTCTGGTCGTCCCAAACGTCTTCCATTTGAGGATTATGGAGGCCACTGTGCTCTTAGGAACCTTAAGTACAGCAGAAATCTTTTTGTAACCTTGGCCAGATCTGTGCCTTGCCACAATTCTGTCTCTGAGCTCTTCAGGTAGTTCCTTTGACCTCATGATTCTCATTTGCTCTGACATGCATTGTGATCTGGAAGGTCTTATATAGACAGGTGTGTGGCTTTCCTAATCAAGTCCAATCAGTATAATCAAACACAGCTGGACTCAAATGAAGGTGTAGAACCATCTCAAGGATGATCAGAAGAAATGGAAAGCACCTGAGTTAAATATAGGAGTGTCACAGCAAAGGGTCTGAATACTTAGGACCATGTGATATTTCAGTTTTTCTTTTTTAATAAATCTGCAACAATGTCAACAATTCTGTGTTTTTCTGTCAGTATGGGGTGCTATGTGTACATTCATGAGGAAGAAGAATTAACTTAAATGATTTTAGTAAATGGCTGCAATATAACAAAGAGTGAAAAATTTAAGGGGGTCTGAATACTTTCCGTACCCACTGTATATATATTTATATCCGATATATATATACAGTAGATAGATAGATAGATAGATAGATAGATAGATAGATAGATAGATAGATAGATAGATAGATAGATAGATAGATAGATAGATAGATAGATAGATAGATAGATAGATAGATAGATAGATAGATAGATAGACATTATAATGAATTACTGATAGGCTAAACAGTTTATTAAAGATCAACAAACAACATAGACAAACCATTAGCTTCTATTTTGTCTTTATAGCAGTTTGAAGCTCCATAATCATTTTGCAATTAAAACTTAGTTATGAAACACACCCAAAAGATGAGCAGCAGAGAGGTTATTTTAATAGAAATTTCAGGCGACTCAGTCATGTCAATGCACCCCGGCATAGTATAAAATATCAGACCTACAGCAAGTTTGGTGGCAAAGCATGGCAGCGCATTACCACAGGTGGCAGAGTGCTGCAACGTAGATGTAGCAGGAAGGGTTGTTGGGGTGCCATTCACAATGAGTGGAATCACAGCAAAAGAAATAGAAAATAACTGACAGAGGTTCAAAAATGTATTTTATTGCTGTCCATGTCCCCTCACTTCCTGTTCTGCCACCCATCATATAGACTGGAGGTCAGTTTTCTGCTTCCTGTTCTATCTGAAACCTGTTAAAAAGACAGGAAGTTAGGTAGAAATCCACAAATGGGAACACAGACACTCTTCACTGGATAAATTGTGAGAACTCACTGCTTTGCATTACTTTATATAGAAGTAAGGCCCATTTCACACTTATGTGACCTAAAAGTCGCACGAGTTTGCCGCAATTTTGACTGGACTTGAAGCAGTACAATTACTGAAAGCTGAAATACAATTGGGAAAGGTTCCTCCCACTCCAGGGCGTGTGCATGAGGGGCCCACCCACAAGCTCCCTTCTTAAACGCTCCACACACAATAGATCCATCCACAATAGAAGGGAGCTTGTGGGTGGGCCCCTCATGCACATGCCCTGGAGTGGGAGGGACCTTTCCCAATTGTATCTGATCCACTGAGTAATTGTTCATTGTCCATTATAAAAAGCATGGGTTTAGACATGCTTTTCAGGCTCTGAAGAAGAGGCGCAGCCTTGAAACGCGTAAGCCTGTATAGCTTCAGGGGATGATTGAATCCCGATCTCGATGCTGAGGATTTTATGCGTTGTTTGATGTGCCTTTTATCAAGAACTCGTTTGTGAATATTTTTAATTCATCATTTTAATAAACCTGTTTTAAGGATAATGCTCTAGGCCGGTGCGCCCTTGTGTTTGTTTGTCGTTTCACGTCTCAAAGTAGTGCATGGCCTACTTTAAAGTTGTTGCGACTTGAAGTCGTACAGATATATACAGTACTCGTTGGAAATCATGGAGTACGACTTGTCATGCGACTTTGCATTCCCAAGTCGCAGGACAAGTCGCACAAGTGTGAAAACAGCCTAATAATCCTTAAAACATAAACATTAAATACCTGCTACAGGCAGTTGTCACCCATCACACTACTTTATCACAGTTTTGTACCTCTCATTATTATTTTCCATTCTGGTTGGTCAGTTGATCCCATGTAGAATATGACAGAATTTTCAATTCCAAAGAGGAAATCGGGGATGATTCTGAAAACATGAAAGCTGAGGATGGAGTTTGGATTTTCCACGACTGTAAGTTTTAAGTGAATCCTGTGGGTTCAAGAATTTATGTGCAGATTTACCTGGGAGAATTCTTTTAAATCATAATGAACTACAGTATATGACCTTTATGGTTAAACCAGGCTTTCATTATATAAAAGTGTCAGTGACGTGGCAGCTGTTGTAGAGAAAGCATAGGGAAAGCTAACAAACTGTGCTTTAATTCTGATTGCTAGCTCTTTGGTCACTCAACCCAAAAACGGCAATCATTCCAATCAATTTGTATTTAGCTTATTAAAGTAAGGTGCACATAAAAGGGCTTTCTTTTACAGAGCAAACAGAATACAAACATTTCCCAGGACACTTACCAGCTACCAGCAAAAAAAAACAAGTGACACTGTTTACCAATTTGCATTAAAAAGTAGTATGAAGAAGCCACACTGCCTTGTCAAGGTGCTATGAGTAATGTATTACGTAACTGTGACAGGTAAATTGAGGGCAGGTACTGTATATAAAGGGGAATCTCCTGCAGCAATAGCAGAAAAATCCAGTAGCGCAATAATGGTGGCCCCTTCCTGCCACAGCTTAACCACACAGTACCAGTGTCAGTACTGCAAAATAGGATCACAGGAATGAAATCCCTCAGAGATCCTTGTACAATGTAAACATGTAACATAAATATAACTGTTAAAACATTACAATTAAAGTCCATATGATAAGCACAAAAATGGTCCAAGGAGAACTCTTGATGAGATGTGTGATGAAACTATGGGTCACCAATCTCCACCACCACCGTGTCCAGGGAAACAGCTGAAAAACGCACTCACCAGATACTGTTGCTTAATCTCTCTTGTGGTTAAGCTAAAATGCAGAAATCTTAGGATCACACTGGAAAACTCCTATAGGTGAATAGCGAGCCATACACTCCAACTGTGTGCGGCCGGCAGGGGTCGCTGTCCCACCTTCTTCTCAGCAGGCGCCGGCGGTTGTGTTGTGGGGAGTGAAGACAAATCAATAGTCCTGATCCGTCCAATACAGTTTTTCCCAAAGTCCTCTGTCCAACAGCTCCACTGGTCAGCACACTGGATCCTCCCTCTGCAGCCCAGCTCCACTACTGGTCCCTAGGCTGACCGACTGGACCACCTTTCTCACTCTGCAGGAGGAGTGACAGCCGTCTACCTCCTCCTGGGACTTTGCTCCCGCCAAAATACGCCCTGTCACATGCTCCCACCCTATTTATTGCCAATCCCAGGATGCATTGCAACATGCCCTCCCACTGGGACTGCCATGAAACAGGATGTGTCACTGGCTGGGTTCCCTCCACTGTCCAACAAGCTCCCTCATTGGATACAGTGGGGACACTCCCTCAGACCCAGTGAATTACACCTGGAAACATGTGACAGGAAAAACTAACAGATCAGCTCCCCTGATAAGCATTAGGAGCAAAATAGATGCTTTTACCTAGCACCTGTCTAGGAGGGTGCTACATCTATATAGTTAAGGGGTACAGTATATTGGTACCGACCATCTGTTCTTAGAGCTGCCTTTTGTTCGCAGCATGCCACTGCATGGTTTGGAAGAGAAACAAATTTGCTGTCACATCAGTCCCAGTATAACCAGATGAATGTAACCTGGCAACAGTGTTCCTGATCACTGCCACACCAGTGCCAGTGTCACCAGACCAGTGTACACCTGCAAAAGTGTTCCTGATAACCACCACATAAGTGTCAGTGTCACCAGACCAGTGTACGCCAGCAATAGTGATCCTGATCACCACCACATAAGTGTCAGTGTCACCAAACCAGTGTAAGCCAGCAGCAGTGGGGCTGATTTACTAAAACTGGAGAATCCGGTGCAGCTGTGCATGGTAGCCAATTAGCTTCTAACTTCAGTTTTTCCAATTAAACTTTGACAATAAAACCTGGAAGCTGATTTTGCACTCTCCAATTTTAGTAAATCAACCTCAGTGTTCCTAAATGCTAGTCACACCCATACCAGTGCTCCTCTACAGCCAGTAACAGTGTTCCTAATCACCACCACACCAGTGCCTGGTTCACCAGATTAGAGCAGCCAGATACAGTGTCCTGATCGCTAGCCATACCAGTGCCAATAATACCAGAGTCAGTGAAGCCTGCAACATTGTCCTGATCGCTAGTCACACCAGTGCTAGTGTCACTAGAGTCAGTGAAGCTTCCTGCTAAAAGAGTCAGGTGTACTATACCAGTGTTCCCCATCCCCCAGGCCGTGGACCGGTACCGGTCCGTGGATCAAACGGTACCGGGCCGCCCAAGGAACTTTAAATTATTTTACTGTCTCGCCTCAGTGGCGGCCGGTGCGTTGGGGGCGCCGGGGCGCAGATCAGTGCGCCCCAAGCCCACCCATTGTGTGACAATAGTGAATGAAAATTCGCTATTGTCACAAGGATCCTCCTCCTGGCCAATCAGGAAGCGGGTCCTTCCGCTTCCTGATTGGCCGAAAGGCAAACGCCATGCCATTGGCCAAAGAGGAGGCGGGAGGACTAAGAAATCGAGGAGACGCCGGGGGACTGAGGAGAAGCCGCCGCTGCCTGAGGTAAGTGCACTGGTCTCATGGGGGGGGGGGCACTCTGGCATCTCTGCATTGAAAGGGAGAACGCTGGCATTTCTGCATTGAAAGGGGGCACGCTGGCATCTCTGCATTGAAAGGGGGCACGCTGGCATCTCTGCATTGAAAGGGGGCACGCTGGTATCTCTGCATTGAAAGGGGGCACGATGATCTCTGCATTGAAAGCAGGAACGCTGGCATCTCTGCATTGAAAGGGGGCACACTGGCATCTCTGCATTGAAAGAGGGCACAATAATCTCTGCTTTGAAAGGGGGAACGCTGGTCTCTGTGCATTGAAAGGGGGCACGCTGGTCTCTGTGCATTAAAAGGGGGCACGCTGGCATCTCTGCATTGAAAGGGGGAATAAATCAAAACAAGCGGGCCACGGAAAAATTATCAAACGTTTACCGGTCCGCTGCGATAAAAAGGTTGGGGAGCACTGTACTATACCACCAAGAACTGAATATCCTATTGAACTGCAGCAGACAAGCACCAGCACTGTGGTACATCCTTGTGAAACTGTGACAGGTATTAAGGCGATTAGAATCTAAATGTATGCCCTTGGAAGCATGAAGGTGCTTCTTGGCTTAGGGGCCCCCCTAAGCAGCTACTCTCACACATGTGGTATCCCCATATTTGGGGGAAGCAGAAGAATGAATTTTGGGGTGTATTTCTAAATTTGCCTATATATGTGTTCGAAATATCCTATTGACAGCTTTGTGTAAAAAAAAAAAGAAAATAAATAATACATTTTCATTTTCTTTCCACGTTTTTCAAAAACTTGTGGCAAAAAAAAAAAAAAATATTTAAAAGACTTGGCATACCTTTTCAAATAGCTTGGGGTGTCTGCTTTCCAAAATGTGGTCATTTTGTGGTTGTTTCTACTGTCCTGGCACTTCAAAGCTTCCATATACCTGTATGTGATAGGAGAAAAAATGAGATTTAGAGGAGGCTGAGAGCATTAGAAGGTACATTTGTGAGTGAAGAATACATATTTGTATTCTTTTTTACAAAACAAAAAACAGAGTTTAGAGTCACATTTTTTTAGGCAGTCGTGATGGCTTTAACAAAGCTATTATTATCTGATGGTCACTGCTAATACAGCAAAATAAATATAGGTATATATATATGCACCAAAAATACACCAGGCCTTCAAAATGCAATTTTGAATGTTCAGTGAATTACTGGGCTTTATTGTGTGCTCATGCCTCCATATGTATTGCTTGGGCTACTTAATGATTTGATCAGCTAATGTGCAATCTGAATCCGGGGCATAATTGAAAATTCACTGTAACTGCCATTGCTAAATCTTGTACTGATTCTGTCTTCAAAACTTTAGAGCATGCAAACAGTCATCAGTGAAGTCTGAAAACCTTCATTCACACTTTTAAAAAGGGTTCCTTTTACTGTCTGTATGTGCAATATCCTCTTTTGCCACTAGAGGGCAACAAATGATGACTTTATTGCTGAAGTATAACACATACTGTAGTTGTCTCAGTGGTAGAAATATGTCATGTATTTCCCCTTTAATTTGTATCTATTTATTGGCTTATTTAAGATAAATGCCTGTCTAATCAACTTAAAGATGAACTTCACTTCCGAGCTATCTTCCCCCACCCCATCCATATCTGTTTTCACAGGGTTATGCACAAAAAACATACATGCCCAGCGAATCCATCATTGGAGCTGGCTGTCTCTTCTTGGTTCTTGCAGCCATTTGCACCCTGATGAAGTGCATGCAATGTGTTCACAAGGGATCAGGTGAATGAACCTGGAAGAGACAGCCAGCCCCTCATGACGCGCTGCAGCACATGTAGAGTATTCAGGTCTTCCTGTGTGTTTGGGGTCATTGTCCTGCTGCAGAAAAAAATGTGGGGCCAGTCACATGCATCCATAACAATATGGCATAATGGATATGGAGATTTGGTCAGGATCAATATTGTCCTCAAATATAAAGCCAATATCATTAACAGCTATCTTCACTGTAACGAAGAACAAGGAGTCCTGGAAGTGATGGTTTGGCCTCCACGGAGCCCTGATCTTAACATCCCCGAGTCTGTCTTACATGAAGAGACAAAAGGATTGGAGGCAGCATACATCCACAGGAGATCTGTGGTTAGTTCTCCAAGATGTTTGGAACAACCTACCTATTTGGAACACTGTGTGCAAGTGTACCTAGAAGAATTGAGAAATTGATACACTAAATATTGATTTTATTTGGTTTTCTCTTCTATTCATTTACTTTCCATTTTCTTCATTGATAAAAATAAACTATTATCACCTCTATTTCTGAAAGCATTCTTCATTTACGGAAGTTTTTCACACCTGCCTAAAACTTTTGCACAGTAAAATATATATATTGTACATAAAGTAATAGCAGAGTGGATTATCCTCCCTTACAGAAGTACAAACACATTTATCAAAGTGGGTTTTAAATTGTATCCACATTTTTTAATGGATAAATGTGAACTCCTAAAATACAGCTAAAAAAAAGATTTTATATATATATATATATATATATACAAAATCTTTTATTTAGCTGTATACTAGGAGTTCAGCTTTATCCATTAAAAAAATGTGGATACAATTTAAAACCCACTTTGATAAATGTGTTTGTACTTCTGTAAGGGAGGATAATCCACTCTGCTATTACTTTATGTACAATTTAATGCATACCTAATTTTATTTAATGATTGATTTAATGCGCATACTTTAATGGTGGTCCATTAGTGCTGTCTCAGAATGCGTTAATCACCTGTTTCTGCTTTATTACCAGGCGAGCAACAGTTTTGCAGCACATGGTTGCTTAGTAACCAAACGATGCAATTCCAGGTGTCTTGCACATAGGCAGTAATTGACCTGGCATTAATCCTGGCCGCTCTGCTGGCTGTACCTATAAAATAAATAAAAGACAGTTGCTGGCTTGTGTAAGACAGACAGATGGAGGAGAGTGTATTCATCTTTGCTGCTGTCAGTGTGCCATAGGGAGAGCACTTGTGCGGCACTGGGGGTGACTGGTGGAATCAAGCTGCGTGCAAACAAGCTTCTCTCTAAATAGAAAAATGTTAGATGACAAAAAACAATGGGGGAATTCGGTGAGTCAGTCTCGCAGGTTCGGCGGGGGGGGGGGGGGGGCAACGGGGCAATTGCTCCCCCCGAGACAGCCATTACACATAGACACTTGATGCTCCACCCCCTGTACCTCCCCCAGCAGGTTTCCAGCCTATCTCCTGCAGTCTGCTTGCTGCTTGAGTGGGCGGGATGGGGATGTACCTGACCACGGAGATCGCGCCCGCCTGGAAGAGGGAAGTGTGAGCAGCTGAGCAGAGGGAGCCGAGTGAATGTTCCTGGAGGTAGGCTCAGCTAGCTGTACATGGTGGATTAGTTTACAAGCACCTCTATGCTAAGTCTGCTGAGTTACTGCAGCTCAGCATAGAGGTGCTGTTAGCTGACAATGACAAATGGAAATGCAAGTCCTTTTCATTTAGCTCAATAAAGCGTTGTGAATGCCCCCTGGTGTGTGCCCTCCTGATACCCCATGGTATGCCCTCCCAACACCTCCCCCCCAGTGTGTGCCCTCCTGACACCCCATGGTATGCCCTCCCAAGCCCCCCCCCTCAGTGTGTCCTCCTGACACCCCATGGTATGCCCTCCCAACACCTCCCCCCAGTGTGTTCCCTCCTGACACCCCATGGTATGTCCTCCCACCCCCCCCACCCCAGTGTGTGCCCTCCTGATACCCCATGGTATGCCCTCCTAACACCTCCCCCCCCAGTGTGTGCCCTCCTGAAACCCCATGGTATGCCCTCCCAACCCCCCCACCCCAGTGTGTGCCCTCCTGACACCCCATGGTATGCCCTCCCAACCCCCCCACCCCAGTGTGTGCCCCCCTGACACCCTATTGTATGCCCTCCCAAACCCACCCCAGTGTGTGCCCTCCTGACACCCCATGGTATGCCCTCCCAAGCCCCCCCCCTCAGTGTGTGCCCTCCTGACACCCCATGGTATGCCCTCCCAACACCTCCCCCCAGTGTGTGCCCTCCTGACACCCCATGGTATGCCCCCCACCCCAGTGTGTGCCCTCCTGACACCCCATGGTATGCCCCCCCACCCCAGTGTGTGCCCTCCTGACACCCCATGGTGTGCCCCCCTGACACCCTATGGTGTGCCCTCCCAACCCCACCCCAGTGTGTGCCCTCCTGACACCCCATGGTATGCCCCCCCCCCCCCCCCAGTGTTTTTGTGTTAATGGTTTTGTTCTTTGTTCTTAATGGTTTTGTTCTTTAATGATTTTGTTCATTTTATGCACCTATGTATAAATATATACCTAAATATATACCTATGTTTTGAATTTGAATTTATTTTTCCAATTAAGAAGGGTTTGGTGAATGCGCATATGAAACTGGTGGGGTTCAGTACCTCCAACAAGGTTAAGAACCACTGCTATAGGGATACAAATGGTAATAAAAAGCTGACAAAGGTTCTTACACTTCTCTGCTCTATCTAGATATAAAGGTTTGGCTGGAGTTGAACTTTAAATTGGCACAATAAATAGCTAAAGCCCACTGTAAGTTCTGTGTAAAAGTCTATTTCCCTAATAAATATAGTGGACTCTCCCTGAATAGGAACTCTGCATCTATACTGTTATAGATGTACATTGAATATGTCTAGAAAAATTGCAAATGAACCCGCGCTTAGGAAAAATTCTTTATATGTTTCCACAAGAAGTGCTCTATATGTGTGTAAAAAAATGTGTTTTGAGATGTGGGCTGCTGCTGATAAATTTAGAGTATAACATTGAATAGATGTTACCTGTCCCACATGACAGATATACAGTGCATCCGGAAAGTAGTCACAGCATTTCACTTTTTCCATATTTTGTTATGTTACAGCCTTATTCCAAAATGAATTAAATTCACTATTATCCTCAATTCTACAAACAATACTCCAACATTACAATATGGAATAAGCTTGTTTTAAAACTTTGCAAATTTATAAAAAAAAAAACGAAAAAAACGAAAAAAAAAATCACATGTACATAAGTATTCACAAATCACAACCTTTGCCGTGACACTCAAAATTGAGCTCAGGTGCATCCTGTTTCCACTGATTATCCTTGAGATGTTTCTACAACTCGATTAGAGTCCATCTGTGGTAAATTCAGTTGATTGGACATGATTTGGAAAGGCACACGCCTGTCTATAAAAGGTCCCACAGTTAACAGTCCATGTCAGAGCACAAACCAAGCCATTAAGTCCAATTAATTGTTTGTAGACCTCGGAGACAGGATTGTATTGAGGCACAAATCTGGAGAAAGGGACTGAAACATTTCTGCAGCATTAAAGGTCCTGATGAGCACAGTGGCCTCCATCATCTGTAAATGGAAGAAGTTTGAAACCACCAGGACTCTTCCTAGAGAGGGCCGCCTGGCCAAACTGAGTGATTGGGGGAGAAGGGCCTTAGTCAGGGAGATGACCAAGAACCCGATGATCACTCTGACAGAGCTCCAGCGTTTCTCTGCGGAGAGAGGAGAACCTTCCAGAAGAACAACCATCTCTGCAGCACTCCAGCAATCAGGCCTGTATGGTAGAGTGGTCAGACGGAAGCCACTCCTCAGTATAAGGCACATGACAGCCCACCTGGAGTTTGCCAAAGGCACCTGCAGGACTCTCAGACCATGAGAAACAAAATTTTCTGGTCTGATGAAACAAAGATTGAACTCTTTGTCCTGAATGGCAAGCGTCATGTCTGGAGGAAATCAGGCACCGCTCATCATCTGGCCAATACCATCCCTACAGTGAAGCATGGTGGTGGCAGCATCATGCTGTGGGGATGTTTTTCAGCAGCAGGAACTGGGAGACTAGTCAGGATCGAGGAAAAGATGAATGCAGCAATGTACAAAGTCATCCTTGATGAAAACCTGCTCCAGAGCACTCTAGACCTCAGACTGGGGCAAAGGTTCATCTTCCAACAGGATAACAACCCTAAGCACACAGCCAAGATAAGAAAAGTGTGGCTACAGTAAAACTCTGTGAATGTCCTTGAGTGGTCCAGCCAGAGTCCAGACTTGAACCCGATTGAACATCTCTGGAGAGATCTGAAAATAGCTGTGCACTGACGCTCCCCATCCAACCTGGTGGAGCTTGAGAGATCCTGCAAAGAAGAATGGGAGAAACTGCCCAAAAAATAGGTGTGCCAAGCTTGTAGCATCATACTCAAAAAGACTTGAGGCTGTAATTGGTGCCAAAGGTGCTTCAACAAAGTATTAAGCAAAGGCTGTGAATATGTACATGGGATTTATTTTCATTTTTTATTTTTAATACATTTGCAAAGATTTTAAACAAACTTCTTTTACATTGTCATTATGTAGTATTGTTTGTAGAATTTTGAGTAAAATAATGCATTTATTCCATTTTTGAATAAGGCTGTAACATAACAAAATGTGGAAAAAGTTAAGCGCTGTGAATACTTTCCGGATTCACTGTACATAGATAAGGTGAAAATCATCCTACATTTAGAAAGCCTACCATATACCTGCATGGGAAGCTCTTAAAGTATGAAAAAGTCTGACTTGGATGGCTTCATGACTCTAGCTTGACTTTCAGAGGATTATAGAAAGTAGATGGATGCCCTGTCTCTCTTAAAGTGTCACTAAACCCGCACCATAAAAACTTGTCAATAAATAGTGTATTACATGCTGTTCATACTCACTCAATCACTATGGGATTTGTTTTCTTTATTCTGCAAAAAAAACCTGGTTGATCCTGTTGCTCTCTATCTCCACCTTCTGTCCATGTCCCCAATACAGTTGGGGATTTTACAGAGCAGTGGTGGCAGCTCTACACATGCTCAGTTTTCAGTGAGTTTCTATGCTGTGCATTTCCTCCTTATAATATCTGAGCAGCCCATGTGACAATAGAGCCAAACATGTGGGTGTATACTAGGGATCGACCAATATCGTTTTTTTGTTGCCGATTTTGATACCGATATTTTGGCCATCACATATCTGTATCGGCCGATATGGGCCGATATTTTGTACATCCTATGTCAGGGTCTGAGACTAGTCTTCTCCTCCTCCAACCATTAGGTGGTGATGCTCATGTAAGGGTAAAATGATGTCACATAGCATAATTTCATTTACAAATGTTATTGACTATGCCACTCACATATGTACAAATTAAAGATATAAGCAATTCCACATTAGCAGATCTGCTGGCAGATCGGTGTCTCTCACCCACTTGCCGTAATTGATATCCAGGTGATACCGCTCCGTTCGGCATCCACTCAATACTGCTCTGTCTCTCACCCACTCCATTTCCCACCCGATACCGATCCGTCTCTCCCCCACTTACCGTAAGTGACACCCGGGTGATACCGCTCTAGCATGACTAAAAACTCTCCTTGTTGGAGGGAGGCCACCTCCTTGTGAACTGAATACATGCAGAACTTTTACTGTGCACAAAAGTGTTTAACACCTTGAAGTCAGGAATAGGGCAAATGTATGACCTGCCCCACTTGAGTTTGGTAAGGAGTTTTGAACCACTTCGTTTAACATTCCCAACTGAACACAGGTATTACCACTCCATGAGTCACAAGTTCATGTAGCACATGGAAGAGAGCCAGTCTGGTCACTTATATCTTTCTGCCATTACTGAGGCTGCAGCTTACTGCCACTACTGCCTGCCATGGCTTTGTAAAGTGTGATATGAAGCAAAAAAAATAAAACTGTAGGGAAATGGAGACAGAAACTCTATGTTATATCATGATATTATTACCTCTCTTATCCGGGTGTTAGAAATGTAAGGAAAAATCTGCAAATATCAACATTGGTCAATAGTGGCTATATGGCCATGCTCTACCTGGCAGCACTAGGGTCGCTGATTCGAATTTCAACCATGACGCCAGTGTTGCCATCCTACTACATTGAAATTTACTGACAGAACACCCAAAATTTACTGGCATAGCCAAGTTTTCACTGGCATTTACAAAATTACAGTTTTAAGTGTAAATTTCAGTATTTAGACTACAAAGTACAGTATGCAATTAGCAATGTAATTTCAGGTAGATATTAAGGCAAATAAGATATATTTCTTATTTTATTTTCAATATAGTAAGTAAGAGCTCAGGGACAGGACTCAGGAGGGCAAGAAATTAGAATGGGAAGGCGCACACACATGAAATTGACTCTCACAGTGACATTGACAGCAGTGGGCAGCAGCACAGGTGATGACACCTCACCGACACGACCCTTTCTGAGTCACAGTGACAGTCTCTCTCCATGCCAGGTGGTCCCTTCATTCCACTCCAGTCCAACCAGCACTGACAGTCCCACTCCCAGGTTGCCTTGTTCCCATCCCGCAGATCCACACACAAGGCTCTAGCCACTCAGCTCGGCTCCCTTGCACCATGTTATAGCACGACACACTCAGTCATTGCCTTCGCCAGATTGTCACCCCACCGGCGCCACCTGAACACACTGGCAGGCACACTGATGGTCTCAGCCGCCTCCGGACAGGAGCTGCGCATGCGCAGTTCTGAGCCGGGTGTTGCAGCCATATTTTTTACTGGCAACCTTTTCCTGTCACTGGCATTTACTGGCAGGAGAAAAGTGCCCAAAACAAAAGTGGCTGCCAGTAAAAATACTGATGATTAGCAACACTACATGACACTACCTGTCTGGAGTTTGCATATGCTCTATGTGCCTTCACGGGTTTTTTCTTCCCACACTTCAAAGACATGCTGGTAGGTTAATTGGCTCTTGTCTAAATTGGCCCTAGTATGTATGAATGTGAGTTAGGGACCTTAGATTGCAAGCTAATTGAGGGCATTTACAATATACGGTATATATACAGTATATATATATATATATATATGTAAAGCGTTGTGTAAATTGACAGCACTATATAAGTACCTGTAATAAATTAAATAAATAAATAGGTGGGCGCAGACCGTCATGCTACATGCCATACCACTATGACCCACACTGCACCCATGGATGATCGTTGCTGGATGACAGTGGGCGATGATCGATGCGGCAGGGGGGACAGTTCCAGGCACCAATCTCCCTGTATAGCTTTCAATGAAGCAGCTGACAGCCACTTATCCTCCTCTCCTTCCCGTGGCTGTCAGCTGAAAAGTCATACAGGGAGATCGTTGCTTGCAATTGCCCCCACTGCCGCACTGATCACCCCCAACTGCCCCCTCTGTGTCTTCCTCCTCTGGCACCCCTATGTGCTCCTCCTCCAGCCCCCCACTCGTGTGCTTCTCCTCTGCCCCCCCTCCCCCAGCCGGCTTCCCTTCTCTCCTCTCCCGCTGGCTGCTGTGGGGGATGTGTCAGGATGGAGAGTGGAGAAAGTGGCCAGTAAACATGTAAATTACCGGCCCCATCCTTTTCTCAATTGGACACAGTGAGTGATCACTTCCGATTGCTCCTGTATCCTATGATAACACAAATGAACAGGAGACTCTGTCTCCTATTCATTCATCTTCTGTGCAGCTAAGGCTTCAGAGAAAGGGACTATGGAATCACTGTCCTCTGTTTCTTTCTCTGTCTCAAAGGGGAGATGTAAGAGGCCTGTTTAGACCCCTGATATACCACCAAAGCCCTCCAACAGGGCTGAGAATTTTTTTTTTAAAATAATATAAAATAAAATTACTGACAAAGACCAACTGACACTGTCTACTGCCCCCCCCCCCAAAAAAGCATTGTGAATAAAAAAAAACTACTGACACTGTCCACTGCAATACTGACAACATCCACGCACCCCATACCCCTCGCCCCAGAAGCATTGTTTAAAAAATGTAATTTGAAATAAAAAAAAATAATAAAAAATAAAATTGTAAAGAATAATAGAAAATAAAATAATAAAAACAAAAAAACTACTGACACTGTCCATCGCTCTACTGACACCATCCACTGCCCTACTGACACCATCCACTGGCCCCCAAAAAGCATTTTGAAAAAATATACTAAAAAATAAAATTGTAAAAAAAAAGAAATATATAAAAATAAAGAACTACTTACACCATCCACTGCCCTACTGACACCATCCTGCAAATAATACCCACCGCTGACACTCTGCGCTCCTCACCTGCACATACTATCTACCGCCATACACTCTGCACTCCTCTCCTGCACATATTACCCACCACCATACACTCCATACTTCTCTTCTGCAAATACTACCCACTGTCATACACTCCAAACTCTTCTCCTGCACATACTACCCATCACCATATACTTTGCACTCCTCTCCTGCACATAATACCCACCGCCATACACTCCACGCCCCTCTTCTGCACATACTACCCACTGCCGTCCACTCCGCACTGTGCATCCCCTATTTAACATTACCCTATTCTGCACTATGTAAGTCATCTCAGATTCTATTAAACCACACACCCTTTAAACCACGCCAACTATTTAGTGCAATTTATAGCATGCCCATGCTTACCTGCAACTTTTTTAACAATGCCTAGGGCCCAATTTTTTTTTATCTCCCACACAGGCTCACTGATTTCATAATATGCCCCTGCTAGACTTGTGTGTCTTTGGCTTACCTGAGTAGGAAGATTCAGAGGTTGGTTTCATGAGCATCCAGGTGCACAAGAGGAAGGGGCAGAGTGAAAATATTGCTTGTGGGTCTGGGGTAGGTGTCCCTAATGTACTCATCCAGGGAAGTCTTTGCAGAACAGCATTTGAGCAACAGCACCTATGACAGTGAGCCGATGCAGGCCATGAAATGCTCTATATCCAGAGAGGCATCACAAAGGAATAATCAAATCTGTCAAATAGACCAGATGTTGGGGAAAACCTTAATAGCACAAATTCCTGACGCAGAGCCCTAGCCCAGTCAATGTCACTATCTTGGATTATTCCTAGAAGCAAATGCTGGTCTAAACACAGAACCAGCAAAAGAAATATCTGTTTAGAGGGAGATTCCAGTTTCCTTTTGGTAGCTCATTAAAGGATACAGAATCAATTAATTACAGTCACCTTGTTAAGACACCAGTGAGTCCACTGGGGATAGAATAGATCACATCTTAACTGATTCCTTGGGAAAAGGATAGAGTGTAGAGAGCAGCTGCATAGGTACGCAACCTGTGGCTCTCAATCTGTTGCGGGACTACTAATCCCAGCATGCCTCTGCCTTTGGGAGTTATGCTTGTAATGACTCATAGGACTTGTAGTTCCACAACAGCTGGAGGGCCACAGGTTGAGCACCCATGAAAGGTATTGGGGAAAGAGCCGGTTGGCTACTTACTTACTTTAGGGCTCTTTCACACGGGCGTTCCGATCAGATCCGCCTGTCAGTTTTTTAGGCGGATCTGATTGGATGCCCCATTCAGCCCTATGGAGCAGCGGATGTCAGCGGTGACATGTCCGCTGACACCCGCTGACACCCGCTGCCATCCGCATCCGATCCTTTCCGTGAAATCCAGTCGGATGGAAACCCTATTTTCCATCCGTCCTGGGAATCGGATCGGATGGTGTCGGATGAGAGCGGACAGGCTTAGTAAGCATTTTGTCTGTATAAGCTCAAATAGCTACTCAACCCCTAGGTTGCTGTGGTCCTCCACCCTAAGTGTATCAATCACAGCCTGGCGCAACCACACTGAAGGAATACAGAGAAGGAATGGAGGTGGTGGTAGAAGCATTTAGCTCAAAGGATGACCTGAAAACTTGACAGAGTAACCTCAACTTGAGGCTGCATACAATGTAATCAGAAAACTATTTTTTTTAGTGTAGTGGAGAGCCTTTCCATAATTATATAAATTTCAGTTCCTCCGCTTGCTATTCAGTGCTCAGAGAAACCCTGCCTCTTGAGACAGCACACAGCTTCAACCACTGTGGCGGACACTATGCCAGCAACCGTCAGAGCACTGTCCTTCCAGTAGGATGGCCTTCAGGCACCTGAACCTCCAGACCAAAGACACCTTGAGCCATACTCTTGTGGAGCGTGCTTGGGAATCCCTGTGTCCAGCTACTTGAGCTATCAGCTACAGCCAGCCTCCTAGGGAATTATAACACCGCCTTCTTGGCAAACTGCAAAAAACTGCATTTGTACTTGACTATATTGGACAGTTTATTTTGCAAATGAACTTCACCTAGTCTGTGTTCTCTAGTAACCTGTTATATTTTGGTGTCCTCTTGTGGTCGAGTGTGGGAACTACTCTTTGCTTCTCAGTTACCTTATTGGTTTTGTGAAACAAGGGTAAATATTGCGCTCAACAATGATATTCACAAAAAGTGCTTAAGTGTGTGAATAAATAGATAAAAGCTGGTATACAAGAAGTCCAATAATGCTTAAAAACCATTAGTAGCTACAACACCACAACAATGGATAAAAGCACAAAAACCAGCTTATATGCATAAATACATAAATAGATAAATGAATAAATAAATATAAATAAAGTCCTTTGAGTGCTTAAAAATCAAGGTGATCAAATAGTTAATCGCAGCAATGTTTAAAAGCGCAGACTTGATAGAAGTGATGTGAAACCTTCACCTCCACACCTTCACCCAGTGCTCTTAATAAATACTCCTTACCAGAAGGATATGACCCCTTGATTATAGGGGGTCGCAAACAGCATTAGTATCCACAATAACTCCAGGCTATCCTTATCACTGTCTTCTTGCCAGAAAAAGGTGTGTGACCAGGTATTTATGGAACTCCGATTTACAGGACATCCAAATGCAATAAAAAGAAGACTCTGATAGTGCAATATGCCAGTATAATCAACAATTTAATAATAAAATTGCACTTACTCCACATCGCACAAAAATTCGCCTTCTAATAGAATCACAATATCAGTTGGTATGGTGAATGGAATGCCGATCCATGCCTGCGTTCCGCCAACCCGGAGGTCTAAGGTCTCACGCTCCCGACGCACGTTTCGTCAGGCCGTGCTGACATCATCAGGGGATCATATATCATACTTATTGGTTTTATCGACTATTATCTGCCTAATACTGATTTTATACTCTTTTACTATTCTTTCTGCATTGACAATCTGCCCTGCATGCCCTTATATAACATAGGTTGCAGGTGATGTTCCTTTACAAGTGTCAGCACAAACCAGTACTCAATCACAAGCTTAGTACCAGAGCCCATTCTGCAGCAGAGGAGAATAACACAGGTTAAAGGGTAGACCTATACTAGGTTGCAGTGCTGTAAATATTTACTGATGCTGGCAATATGCTGCTGTGCAGGAACTATGTCTAGCTGTTCCCCAAACATAGAGGTTTATTTACTAAAACTGGAGAGTGAAAAATCTGGTGCAGCTGTGCATGGTAGCCAATCAGCTTCTAAATTCAGCGTGTTCAGTTAACCTTTGGCACTCCCCAGTTTTAGTAAATCAACCCCATAGAGTCGTTTTGGGAGCTGGAGGACTAGCACAGGTAGAGTGCAGCACAGCTGGAAGCCCATGGCGCATTGGAGCAAGCAAGTCCTTCAGGAAGAAGCTTAAAGCATAGTAAACAGTAATAACTTCTGGTTAGTCCTGGTCCGGGTCCTGGTTGACACCATACGAGTAGCCAGGTTGAGCAATTTGTTCTCAGTGAATGTGGTATGGCTGCTGCTGTAAATTCAAATCACAAAAAATGAGAGAGGGCTGTTGCAGTAAGATACTAAAACAGGGGTCTGGAAGGACACTGTAAAACATTGACTGCTGAGGTTAAAAAAGATGGATGTTGTTATGCTAGGGTTCATTATTGCAGTCACTGACACCAATGCTGGGGGTTATTACTATGGTTACTATAATCAATTCTGGGGATTATTACTAGATGTCGCTGACATTAATGCTGGGCATTATTATTGTGGTCACTGGCAGTAATGCTGGGCATTATTATTGTGGTCACTGGCAGTAATGCTGGGCATTATTATTGTGGTCACTGACATTAAAGCTGGGCATTATTATTGTTGTCAAGGGCAGTAATGCTGGGGGGTTCTTATTGTGTCCACTGGCACCACTGGCACCAAATGCTGAAGGTTATTATTGCAGTCACTCACACCATCGCTGGGGATTATTATTGCTGTTGCTGATACCAATGATTATTATTGCAGTCACTTACATCAATGCTGGCGGGGATATTATTGCAGTCACTTACACCAATGCTGAGGGTAATTTTTGCAGCAGTCACTTACACCAATACTGACGGTAATTTTTGCAGTCACTCACACCAATGCTGGGGATTAATATTGCTGTTGCTGACACCAATGCTGGGGATTATTATTGCAGTCACTTACACCAATGCTGAGGGTAATTTTTGCAGCAGTCACTTACACCAATACTGACGGTAATTTTTGCAGTCACTCACACCAATGCTGGGGATTAATATTGCTGTTGCTGACACCAATGCTGGGGATTATTATTGCAGTCACTTACACCAATGCAGGGGATTATTATTGCAATCACTGACACCAATGCTGGGGGTTATTATTGCACTCACTGACACCAATGCTGGTGGTTATTATTGCACTCACTGACACCAATGCTGGGGGTTATTATTGCAATCACTGACACCAATGCTGGGGGTTATTATTGCACTCACTGACACCAATGCTGGTGGTTATTATTGCACTCACTGACACCAATGCTGGGGGTTATTATTGCACTCACTGACACCAATGCTGGTGGTTATTAAAGCAGACACTCACACCAATGCTGGAGTTACATTTTTTTAGCCACTGACACCAATGCTAGGGGGTTTTGTGGCAGTGACTGATACCAATGCTGGGGGTTATTACTACAGTTCCTATCACCAATGCTGTTTTTTTAAATTATTATTATTGAAGTCAATGACACTGTTGTTGGGGGTTATTATTGTAGTCATGCAAACCAGTGCTAGAGGTTATTATGTGCACAGACGCCAGTGCTGTTTTTTTTTTTTTGCTGTGGCTTTTGACGATAATGCTGAGAGTTACTGTTATTACCACTGCGTCTAACAATGGACATTTTTTTACTCCTGCTGCCAATTTGGTGTGTAAATACAGGACTGAAATTTTCAGGTATTGAGGTGCATCTAATGGGATGCCTAACTTGATGCAATGTACTTCAATGCACAAAAGTGAGCATCTATTGATTGTTGTGCTTGAGGCTCTCCATAAATTTTAATTTGACCACCACTGTCCTAGTTTGTGACAGCTTTATTATTTATTTTATTCATCCATATATATGTTTAAGGAACAGTGCTATAAAATAAAAGCTCACCCAGCACATGTGTATTCCAAGGTAGGGACTGCCATTATTTTGTAGACTAGAGCTATTTCCCGTTTTGATGTAGAAAAGTATTTACAAGAGTAAAGGCAATGAAGGTTCAATAAAAGTTATGTGTTAGAAAGATCAGGGGAGCATAATTACATATTGTACATTGACGAGGACGTTGGGAAGGGGGGGAGGGCACCTAGCTGGCTTTTTGTAAAGCTATACCCTATAAGGACAAAAAAATGATATTCCTGATTCACATGATGTATCTGTCTGGATACAGGATTGTCTGTTGTTTCAAAGAGGACAATGCAATCACATTGTTGGGGAATAACAAAGGGATATGCATAATTTTACAACATTTTGCATACGCCAAATTAACAATGCCATTACCCAAGTTCTACAGTATCTCAAAAAAGTGAGTACACCCCTCATATTTTATTATATCTTTTCATGTGACAACACTGAAGAAATTACACTTTGCTACAATGTAAAGTAGTGAGTGTACAGCTTGTATAACAGTATATATTTGCTGTCCCCTCAAAATAACTTAACACACAGCCAATAATGTCTAAACCACTGGCAAGAAAAGTGAGTACAACCCTAAGGGAAATTGTCCGAATTGGGTCAATATTTTGTGTGGCCACCATTATTTTCCAGCACCGCCTTAACCTTCTTAACCATGGAGTTCATCAGAGCTTCTCAGGTTGCCACTGGAGTCCTCTTCCACTCCTCCATGATGACATCACAGATCTGGTGGATGTTAGAGACCTGTTTGAGACCTTGCGCTCATCCACCTTTCGTTTGAGGATGCCCCACAGATACTAAATAGGGTTAAGGTCTGGAGACATGCTTGGCCAGTCGTGCAGCCCCAGACCATGACACTCCCACCACCATGCTTGACTGTAGACAAGACACACTTGTCTTTGTACTTCTCACCTGGTTGCCGCCACACACGCTTGACACCATTTGAACCAAAAACATTTATCTTGGTCTCATCAGAGCACAGGACATGGTTCCAGTAATCCATCTCCTTAGTCTGCTTGTCTTCAGCAAACTGTTTGTGGCCTTTCTTGTGCATCATCTTTAGAAGAGGCTTCCTTCTGGGACGACAGCCATGCAGACCAATTTAATGCAGTGGGCAGTGTATGGTCTGAGCACTGACAGGCTGACCCCCAACCCCTTCAACCTCTGCAGGATTGCTGGCAGCACTCATACATCTATTTCGCAAAGACAACCTCTGGATATGATGCTGAGCACATGCACTCAATTTCTTTAGTCAACCATGGCGGGACTTGTTCTGAGTGGAACCTGTCCTGTTAAACCGCTGTATGGTCTTGGTCACCGTGCTGCAGCTCAGTTTTAAGTTCTTGGCAATCTTCTTATAGCCTAGGCCATCTTTATGTAAAGCAACAATTCTCTTTAGAGAGTTCTTTGCCATGAGGTGCCATGTTGAACTTCCAGTGACCAGTATGAGAGAGTGAGAGCGATAACACCAAATTTAACACACCTGCTCCCCATTCACACCTGTGACCTTGGAACACACATGACACCGGGGAGGGAAAATGGCTAATTGGGCCCAATTTGGACATTTTCACTTAGGGGTGTACTTACTTTTGTTGCCCTCCCTTTAGACATTAATGGCTGTGTGCTGAATTATTTTGAGGGTACAGCAAAAGTACACTGTTATACAAACTGTACACTCAGTACATTTTATTGTAGTAAAGTGTCATTTCTTCAGTGTTGTCACATGAAAAGATATAAAAAAAAATATTTACAAAAAATGTGAGGGGTGTACTCACTTTTGTGGAATACCGTATGTGCTGTTATGCAAAATCACTATAAATGTGATTCGCTGTTCACTAGTGTGTGCCAAAATGCTCTGAGCGTAAAATTGTTCTAAAATGAACCTCATTACTATAGTGGCATAGATATCTAGTGAGTAGGGACAGACGGGAAAGAGCAACAGTGCAGGAGAGAGAGGAGGGATGTGTATGGATGGACACCCCACCACTATCAGGCGACAAAGAAGCTCTGTGGTCACAGCATACACTTTCCTTTTATAACATTAGCATTGTAATACCAATAGAACAATAGTTATTTCTGACAATCCGATATAAGCTTATGTGAAAAATCTTTCATGTTGTAAGTGCTGCCTGTCTGTACAACTTCCTGAATTCCCAGCATGCTTTCCAGCTTCTTCTCTGCTGTTAATTTCTAAGGACTACATATCCCATGGTACCTTGCTGCCTGCAAATAATGATTCCTGTACTGACTCTGTCTCCTGAAACTCCTCCTCTCAGCACCCCTGTAGTTCAGAACGCAGGCTCTGTGAAATGTGTGACACAGCAGTGCCTATCTACAGGGCATAATATATATATTTCACAGAATTCAAGGGAGTAAATGTGTGAGGAACTTCACTAAGTCTAAAAACTTCAATATTGTTCAGATTAATAGGAGGTGGCTAAAAATGATTGATATACAATGTGGGAATAAATATATGATTTTTATGTTTTGACAAAGAGATATACTTTAACCTTCCTAGCGGTATTCCCGAGCGTGACTCGGGGTTAGATTTTAGAGCCAAAAGCGGCAACCCCGAGCCACACTCCGGGTAGCGCTAGGAAGATCGCTGCATCCTGGAAGAGGTTTTACTTACCTTTTCTCCAGGATCCAGCGAAGAATGCGGGCGGTATGCGGCGGCGGAGCTTCCTCCCGATCGTCTGCGAGCCCCGGCTTCCGTCTCCGGCGACGTGACGTCCGCCGGGGGGTGGAAACGGTGGCAAATTCAAATGTAAAACACACCAAACACACTGATACCGTTCAAAATAAAATAAAATCACATTACATTGCCCCCCAGTGCCCTTTCCTGCAGTTTTACTGTACTTTTTATGTAAATATATGTATATATATATACATATATATATATATATACAGTATATATATATATACATATACATATATATATATATATACATATATATGTATATATATATATATATATATATATGTATATATATATATATATATATATATATACATACACATATATATATAATGTATACAGTTGGTTTGGGCTGCTCATTCACAAGAATTATGTATATATATATATATATATATATATATATATATATATATATACACACACGTATATATATATATATATATATATATATATATATATATACATAATTCTTGTGAATGAGCAGCCCAAACCAACTGTATACATTATATATATATGTATACAGTGTATACATACACATAATATATGTATACATATATATATATATATATATATACAGGCATACCCCGCTTTAAGTACACTCACTTTAAGTACACTCGCGAGTAAGGACACAGCTTGTTCAGCTTGGCATGACACTACTCCCGGTTTTTAACATTGGCGTCTATAGGAAATCTTGGTCAGCTTGATATGGCACTGCTCCCAAACCATAAGTGACAGGGATATCAAACTTAGGGAGCACCGAGAGAGGACCCAGGACTACAACATATCCTGTTTGTGGCTGGCCAGCTTGCCTAGGTAATCTACTATGTCATAGTCCTGGATCCCCTTAACATGCTCCCCAAGCTTTGTGTCCTTGTCACATGGTTTGGGAGCAATGCCATGTCAAGCTGACCAAGATTTCCTATGGAGCTAGTGTATTTACATGCATTGAGAAATGAAAAAAGGTATTGCTTCACTTTAAGTACATTTTTGTTTTACATACATGCTCTGGTCCCATTGTGTACTTAAAAGTGGGGTATGCCTGTATATATATATATATATAATATATATTAAATGTATACAGTTGGTTTGGGCTGCTCATTCACAAGAATTACATGCAAAATAATGGTACCGCTTTCAGCACCTAAAATCCAAAAGAATCATACCGCCAGGGAGGTTAAGGTCGGGTTCCCACCACTTTTTCTGGTGCGCTTTTTAATGCGTTTTTGATGCATTACAGTGTGTTTTCCTGTGTTTTTTACCTTCATCTCAATTGAGGACATGTGTGTTTCAGTGCGTTTTTGATGCATTTCTCTGCATTCCAGATGCGTTCCATACAGGAAAAATGCTACATGTTCTACTTTTGTTGAATGCACTGGAATTAACTAGAGCTATTGGAATCCATGTTAAAAACAATCCATGCGTTTTTTACGCAGAATAAAAATGCACGGCACTGCATCTGGTGTGAAATAACTAAATGTTTTGTGACACTTTCATTTATTAGGCACAGAAAAATAACTGCTAATTAAATAGCGGCTATGAATCTCCTCACTGCTGTGCGCTTATCAGAAGGGAACTTGCAGGGCACCATTCAATGTATTTCTGCTGTTGTTTATTATTGCACTGTGTAGTTAGACTGCACGGGATGGGAAGGGGTTAACTGTGTCTCAGACCTTTCCCGGGTTTTCTTGGGTCCTGCCCCCTGTTGTAAGCCACATAAATACAAGGGGAGGGCGCAGAGCAAGGGCCCTTTTCCACAAGGGATTACAGAGGAACGACTGGTGCACCGTGTAGTCTAGCTGGAGCATGGTGTGGTGCCCCTTCTCTGGGGACACCCTGCTGGGACTCTCCCTGGAACTAGGAACCTTCCATAACTGGACTTGACCTAAATGGACTTTCCTTTGGGCAGTGTACATGGGGGTGGAGAGGAAAGAACAGACTATGGGCTCTTTCACACGGCCGCTCCGATTTCTTCTTCCGCTGCGGCACTTTTTTTTTTTTTACGGACACGGATAACACTTGTGTCATCCGCTCCGTATGTCCGCATATCATCCCATCCGTTTGCGGATGATATACGGAAATAATGTATGTCTATGGGGATTGCGGATGTCATCAGATGACACCGCTGACATCCAATTTTGCATCCGTTCCGTTTTTTTAACGGAAGAAAAATAGGGTTCTGTTCCGTTCCAAAAAACGGAACAGAACTGAAAGGACGCAAATCGGATGTCAGCGGTATCATCCGCTGACATCCGCAATCCCATTGCCATGCATTATGTCCGTATATCACCCGCAAACGGATGGGGTGATATACGGACATACGGAGCGCCCGTGTGAAAGAGCCCTTAAGGAGTTGGCGGGAAGGACTAGTTACTATGAGTAACCTAGAACTGATGGGAATGTAATAGCAGCCAGACAGAGGAGAGTGGTACTTGGCATGGGGGACAGGTCCTCTGCTAGCGAGGGGGGTCACGGTGCTTTGACTTCCACCCGAGCTGTTGGTGCCCCAAAAGCAACCGGGACCAAATCTGCGGCACAGTGACCCCTTGGACCTAGTTGCAGGTACAGGAGAGTAAGGAGTTAACTAGTGCACACATGATGAAGTCTGCCCTTAGTGCACCGCGTTCCCCATTCTGCCACTGGGAGTAAGGTGCCAGGGGAGAGCTGGACTGGTGGAGGGGGACACTAGCTTGGCAGTGTCCCCTTCTAAATTCTGGAAGACAAGGTGTGCAGCGCTATGGGACAGAACATTTCACGGTAAGAATCCTTACTTTGTTACATAGCTGCACAAAGTCTGCGGCTCACTTCTAAACCGGGGTTTCACCTTAATAATGAGTTCACATGAACGCGGCCCCACCTAGTCCCAAGGGTCAGTGAGCGCGTATGCAAGAACGATACTCCGGCGCACTGGACAAGCAGGCCCCACCCACACGCTGTAAATCAAAAGTAAAGCAGACCAGACAGGGAAGTAGTCTGTCATTTTCCCATCAGGCTCCGCCCACACAACTACTTGGCCATGCACCTTTCAGTATGACGGGTGCAGTGTGTACGCTCCAACCTCAGTGTGGGCATCAACAGATCCATGTACGCTATAATACCAAAAGTATTGGGACAACTGCCTTTGCACGCACATGAAAAGCCGAGTTCCACTCATTTTTGTGTTTATCAAAAGTCAGCAGCTACAAAAAGTGTATCTGATGACTTTTAATAAACACACACTCACCTGTCCCAAGATACAGCGATGTGGCCACCCGAAGCCTCGCTTCTCTCCCTCTGCTCTCTGTGGCACCCACATTGCAAGTGTGGGCACCCGGCTGTGACAGCTTGCAGCCTTACAGCTGGGTGTGCGCTGCGCATGCTCAAGCCGCGCAGAGCCTCCCCATTGGTCGGGCAATCTTCTGGGGACCTGTGATGTGTCCCAGAAGATTGCAAGGAGGGAGGGGGAGAGGAGAACTTCCGCTTAAGCCGAGCGGAAGTGGGAGCAGGTACCTGTCAAAACTAAGTACCTGCCCCCCCCCAAAAAAAAAAGACATGCCAAATGTAACTTAAAGTGCAACTCCACTTTTGTTGATAAAAAAACATTCCCCTCTGGGTGATCTCTGTACATTACAAGGATTGTAACAAACTTTACTGCAGATTCCTACCTTTTGTTATTCTGAAGAAATCATTGTTTGTTAAGCCCCGTACACACGTACTGAATGTCGGCCGAACGATCGGCCGTCTTTTGTCCGGTGCTGTCTTGTCGGTTGAAAAGTGCAAAAGACTGCACATGAATTTTGCCGGCCAACAACAGCCGACTGCAGAAGTGATGTCATGTGATGGTTAACTTTCCATGTCTTTTTTCTTTTCTGAGCATGCCCAGTCTTGCAAATCTGCTGTTTGTCGGCCGAATTCTGTACTGACTGGCGAACAATCGGCCGTTCTGGTGACGGCCAACAAATATTTTAAAGTCTGCATGCCAGATTCTGTTCGGCCGAAAATTCGCTGTCGGTTGTCGGAAGCATCATACTAACAAGCCGACAATCGGCCGATCGTTCGGCGGCCGAATATTTACGGCCGACAATCACTACGTGTGTACGGGGCTTTCCTCTGTGCTGAGTGGGTCAAATGGGAGTGGTTTCATAATTATCTATCAGCTAGCAGCTGCAGAGCACTAATGAGGAAATCTACTGGGTCTGCATCCCTTTAGACGTGTTCCTATTGGGAGTATCTTACCAAAAATGACATTTGTTGCAGGGGATGCCAGAAATCTGACTTGTATCTTAGGCAGACTTTTAGGAAAATTGGTGAGCCAATCACACAAGCAGGAAATGTTTCTGGGGTGTGGTCAGTATACTTTCTGTGTACAGAACAGCTCCAGGCAGCCATATTGTATTGCATTTTCAGAAAATGACAACAGCTGCAGATTGAAAAGGAAAGGTGATTTTTATTAACATTCAATTACAATATGATTTGTGTCACATTTGTATACACTGTATTGTTTTTTCTTTTTGCAATATGTGTGATGTAAATATCCCTGTTTCTCATTGCACAGTTTGCTGGAAAGGGTGTATAGCCGTGTGCAGAGGGTCCATCCAGAATTTGTAGTGTTAATATGCGGTCACACCCCTTTAGCACCTGACAGGTCACACCCCTTTAGCACCTGACAGGTCACACCCCTTTAGCACCTGACAGTGTAAATACATGTACAATCTATTGGGATTTGAGCTCAGGTATATCTTTTCTCTGCTACGTAAATCAGGTGCAAACTGACACACTTTGGGCGCTGCGCCCTGAATGGAATTCTATGACACCCTTTATGAATTCCCGCCATTGGGGACCGATGAAAAAGTTAGAAAGAGGGGGGGGGGGATTTTAGTACATTTTTTTTTTCTTAATATACTTTCTTTCTATATAAAATATTTGTACTTCTCCTATGTGATATCCCTGATCCCCTGCAGGTTGTATAGGGATGGATGTGTTCTATCATGCAGTACATTTTCTACCCATCCCCTCTACATAGTGAGTGTAGTAGGAATGTGAACATGGTAGAAGTTTGCCATGATCACAGAGGTCTTATGATTAGCACTGACAGAGGACAGGTGAGGGGTGGCAGTGCCCGCCTGGCACACACAGCTGTCATTGTATGCATTGCCTGCTGCAGCCTGGTGTATGGGCGGGGCGGGGCGAGGGGCGGAGTCCCGAGTGTACAGACACAAACACAGCGCACTGCTCCTTCCCCGATCACCGGGGACACCACTGCGGCCAGCGCTGCCCCCCTCCTCCCATGAAGAGGCCCCGGCCGGCCGGATCATGGCGCCGTCGGGCCCTAGCAGTGTGAAGCGGAGGTGCAGGAGGTGCCTGTACTGGATACCGGTCCTCTTCATCACCATCATCGTCTGCTGGTCCTACTACGCCTATGTCATCCAGCTGTGTATAGGTGAGTCCATGTGTGATAGCACTCTGCACAGAACTCCGGCCTGTCACCTGACTATCACACACAGCCAGGTAGAGGAGAGCAGGCTGGGGGACAATTCTACCATGTATGGGGGTGATCACACATCTCTATTCTGTACTGTAAGGGATAGGTGTCCCCACACAGATAATAAACACGGAGACACTTCATTACAGGACACCAACACCTCAGCCAGGCTATTATATAGGAGTATTTCCACCTGTGTACTATGATCAACTGTCATCTGTGTATCATGATCAGCTGTCACCTGTGTGCCATGATCAACTGTCACCTGTGTATCATTATCATCTGTCACATGTGTGCCATTATCATCTGTCACCTGTGTGTCATGATCAGCTGTCACCTGTGTACCATTATCAACTGTCATCTACCTATGTATCATTATCATCTGTCACCTGTGTGCCATTATCATCTGTCACCTGTGTGTCATGATCAGCTGTCACCTGTGTACCATTATCAACTGTCATCTACCTGTGTATCATTATCAACTGTCATCTGTGTATCATAATCACCTGTGTATCATTATCATCTGTCACCTTTGTACCATAATCACCTGTGTATCATTATCAACTGTCACCTGTGTATCATAATCACCTGTGCATCCTTATCAACTGTCACCTGTGTACCATAATCACCTGTGTATCATTATCAACTGTCACCTGTGTACCATTATCAACTGTCCCCTGTGTATCATAATCACCTGTGTGTCATTATCAACTGTCACCTGTGTATCATAATCACCTGTGCATCCTTATCAACTGTCACCTGTGTACCATAATCACCTGTGTATCATTATCAACTATCACCTGTGTATCATAATCACCTGTGTATAATTATCAACTGTCACCTGTGTATCATGATCAGCTGTCACCTGTGTGCCATGATCAACTGTCACCTGTGTA
Organism: Pelophylax lessonae; assembly: GCF_965119305.1. Lineage (NCBI taxonomy): Eukaryota > Metazoa > Chordata > Amphibia > Anura > Ranidae > Pelophylax > Pelophylax lessonae. The sequence continues at coordinate 729,512,468 of NC_138768.1, read as the reverse complement.
TCATTATTAGCTGTCACCTGTGTATCATTATTAGCTGTCACCTGTGTGCCATGATCAACTGTCACCTGTGTGCCATGATCAACTGTCACCTGTGTATCAGGATTAACTGTCACCTGTGTATCATTATCAGCTGTCACCTGACTATCACACACAGCCAGGTAGAGGAGAGCAGGCTGGGGGACAATTCTACCATGTATGGGGGTGATCACACATCTCTATTCTGTACTGTAAGGGATAGGTGTCCCCACACAGATAATAAACATGGAGACACTTCATTACAGGACACCAACACCTCAGCCAGGCTATTATATAGGAGTACTAAGTTCCACCTGTGTACTATGATCAACTGTCACCTGTGTACCATTATCAGCTGTCACCTGTGTATCATTATCATCTGTCACCTGTGTGCTATGATCAGCTGTCACCTGTGTATCATTATCAACTGTCACCTGTGTACCATTATCATCTGTCATCTTTGTGTCATCTGTCACCTGTGTACTATGATCAACTGTCACATGTGTATCATCATCTGTCACCTGTGTACTATGATCAACTGTCACCTGTCTATCATGTTATCTGTCACCCATGTATCCTGATCAGCTGTCACCTGTCTATCATGTTATCTGTCACCCATGTATCCTGATCAGCTGTCACCTGTCTATCATGTTATCTGTCACCCATGTATGATGATCAGCTGTCACCTGTCTATCATGTTATCTGTCACCCATGTATCCTGATCAGCTGTCACCTGTCTATCATGTTATCTGTCCCCCATGTATCCTGATCAGCTGTCACCTGTCTATCATGTTATCTGTCCCCCATGTTTCCTGATCAGCTGTCACCTGTCTATCATGTTATCTGTCACCCATGTATCCTGATCAGCTGTCACCTGTCTATCATATTATCTGTCACCCATGTATCCTGATCAGCTGTCACCTGTCTATTATGTTTTCTGTCACCCATGTATGATGATCAGCTGTCACCTGTCTATCATGTTATCTGTCACCCATGTATCCTGATCAGCTGTCACCTGTCTATCATGTTATCTGTCACCCATGTATGATGATCAGCTGTCACCTGTCTATCATGTTATCTGTCACCCATGTATGATGATCAGCTGTCACCTGTCTATCATATTATCTGTCACCCATGTATCCTGATCAGCTGTCACCTGTCTATTATGTTTTCTGTCACCCATGTATGATGATCAGCTGTCACCTGTCTATCATGTTATCTGTCACCCATGTATCCTGATCAGCTGTCACCTGTCTATCATGTTATCTGTCACCCATGTATCCTGATCAGCTGTCACCTGTCTATCATGTTATCTGTCACCCATGTATGATGATCAGCTGTCACCTGTCTATCATGTTATCTGTCACCCATGTATGATGATCAGCTGTCACCTGTCTATCATGTTATCTGTCACCCATGTATGATGATCAGCTGTCACCTGTCTATCATGTTATCTGTCACCCATGTATGATGATCAGCTGTCACCTGTCTATCATGTTATCTGTCACCCATGTATCCTGATCAGCTGTCACCTGTCTATCATGTTATCTGTCACCCATGTATGATGATCAGCTGTCACCTGTCTATCATGTTATCTGTCACCCATGTATGATGATCAGCTGTCACCTGTCTATCATGTTATCTGTCCCCCATGTATCCTGATCAGCTGTCACTTGGCCATCATGAATATCCATCACCCCCAGCCGAATGTGGACTTGTCTATATTGTCTCCTCTATTTATCCCCTGGTCTGTGTAGCATGCATGTTGTGTCCCATGCTTATAATAATAGTATTATTAGAGTACATAGTAATACATAATTCATGTTAGTGTGTAAATAGCAGCCACTGTGAGACATTGGTGCTGCAGGGATGGCAGTCTGTAGTAGAAGACAAATGAATAAATCATTAGGGAAGTACATACAGTATTTGAATCCTTTTAGTGTCTGGATTTAATACTGGCGGTGTAGTAATTGTATCCAAACATTTCATTGTGAAATAGAGGAAGAAATGTACATCCTGCAGGATCCCTTCATTCCCCGCACCTCGCACCTCGCACCTCGCACTCTTATCATATGTTTTGTATTCTACTGATTGTAGGGAGATATCCTTCCTACGTCAATGAGAAATGTATGTTCACTAATGTCTGAAAAGTATAGATGTATTTTATAGGAAGCCATTGGATATGTATGATATACTTGTCTATATAGTATAAAGGAGCAATGAGAAACCGTGTGATCATGTCCTAGAGATGTGTCATTTCAGTGCCTCTATGTGTGTACACATAGTTCTAATTGTACATTTCTACAGGACAAAGCTTTGTCCTGAATTTGGAAAGCAGTCCAAATCTAGTCAAGGTTTTATTAACCTCCCTGGCGGTATGATTCTTTTGGATTTTAGGTGCTGAAAGTGGTACCATTATTTTGCATGTAATTCTTGTGAATGAGCAGCCCAAACCAACTGTATACATTTATTATATATATATATATATATATGTATATATATATATATATATAATATATACAGTTGGTTTGGGCTGCTCATTCACAAGAATTACATATATATATATATATATATATATATATATATATACATGTGTGTATATATATATATATATATATACGTATATATATATATATATATATATATATATATACATACACATATATACGTATATATATATATATATATATATATATATATATATATATATATATATATATATATATATGTGTATATATGTATATTTATATATATATATATATATATATATATATTTACATAAAAAGTACAGTAAAACTGCAGGAAAGGGCACTGGGGGGCAATGTAATGTGAATTTATTTTATTTTGAATGGTATCAGTGTGTTTGGTGTGTTTTACATTTGAATTTGCCGCCGGTTCCACCCCCCTGCGAACGTCACGTCGCCGGAGACGGAAGCCGGGGCTCGCAGACGATCGGGAGGAAGCTCCGCCGCCGCATACCGCCCGCATTCTTCGCTGGATCCCGGAGAAAAGGTAAGTAAAACCTCTACCAGGATCCAGCGATCTTCCTAGCGCTACCCCGTGTGTGGCTCGGGGTTACCGCTTTTGGCTCTAAAATCTAACCCCGAGTCACGCTCGGGAATACCGCTAGGAAGGTTAAAGTGATTGTAAACCTCCAAAATGAAAAATGAACAAAGCATGTCCCTCTAGTGTACTTGCCCCAATCCAAGGCATTGAGTGTGATTGCTCTGTGATCTCTCTTCCCTCTGCTATCTGTATGAGTCACTTCTAATAGGATAGATATGTGGTATACCAGACAATTCTGGGAGATGGCACCGCCCCCACTCCAGCACACAGCAGGTGATTGACAGCCTCAGCTGTCCCTGTCCCTGTTTCTCTATAAAGGGGTCTCCAAACTTTCTTAACAAAGGGCCAGTTTACTCTCCTCAGACTTAAAGTGATTGCAAATGATCACCTTGTAATAGAACCCCTTTCAGTTTAACCACTTTCCAACCGGGCCATAGCCGAATGACGGCTACAGCGCGGTCGGCTTATTCTGGGAGGGCGTACAATGACATCCTCCCAGAATCACGCTTCCCACACGCCCCCATCACGGATCTTGTTAAAGGGCCAATGACAGCGGCCCTTTACCACATGATCGCTCCGTCCAATGATGCAGCGATCATTTGTCAACAAACCGACGCATGTCCGGTTCATTTGTCTCCTCTCGCCCGCACACTGTACAAAGCCATTGGTACAGTGTGCGAGGAGAGCAGAGAGACTGTAGCTGCACTCATCCCCTGTCTCCTCCATACCTCAGTTATGCCCATCTGTGCCACATCCATGCCCATCCGTGCCACATCCATGCCTCATCCGTGCCACATCCATGCCTCATCCGTGCCCACCCATGGCACCTCAGTGCTCATCCGTGGCTCATCCATGCCACATCCGTGTTCATCTATGCCACATCAGTGCTCATACACGTCACGTTATTGCTCATCCATGCCACGTCAGTGCTCATTCTTGCCACATCCGTATCACGTCAGTGGTCATCCATGCCACATCCATGCCACGTCAGTGGTCATCCGTGCCTCATCCATGCCATGTCAGTGCTCATCTGTGCCACATCCATGCCACATCAGTGCTCATTCGTGCCACATCCATGCCACATCAGTGCTCATCCGTGCCACATCCATGCCACGCCAGTGCTCATCTGTGCCACATCCATGCCAAGTCAATGCTCATTCATGCCACATCAGTGCCCATCCGTGCCACATCAGTGCTCATCCATGCCACATTAGTGTTCATCCATGCCACGTCAGTGCTCATCCGTGCCACATCCATGCCATGTCAGTGCTTATCCATGCCACATCCATGCCATGTCAGTGCTTATCCGTGCCACATACATGCCACGTCAGTGCTCATCCCTGTCATATCCATGCCACGTCAGTGCTCATCCATGCCATGTCAGTGTTCATCCGTGCCACATCAGTGCTCATCCGTGCCACATCCATGTCACGTCAGTGCTCATCCATGCCACATCATCCATGCCACATCAGTGCTCATCCGTGCCACATCAGTGTTCATCCATGCCACATCCATGCCACGTCAGTGCTCATCCATGCCACATCCATGCCACATCCATGCCACGTTAGTGCTCATCCGTACCACATCCATGCCATTTCAGTGCTTATCCGTGCCACATCCATGCAACGTCAGTGCTCATCCGTGTCACATCCATGCCACATCAGTGCTCATGCATTCCACATCCATGCCACGTCAGTGCTCATCCGTGCCACATCCAAGCCACATCAGTGCTCATCCATGCCACATCAGTGCCCATCTGTGCCACATCAGTGCTCATCCATGCCACATCAGTGTTCATCAATGCCATGTCAGTGCTCATTCGTACCACATCTATGCCATGTCAGTGGTTATCCGTGCCACATCCATGCCATGCCAGTGCTTATCCGTGCCACATCCATGCCACGTCAGTGCTCATCCCTGTCATATCCATGCCACATCAGTGCTCATCCATGCCACATCATCCGTGCCACATCAGTGCTCATCAATGTCTCGTCAGTGCTCATCCATGCCACATCATCTGTGCCACATCAGTGCTCATCCGTGCCACATCAGTGTTCATCCATGCCACATCCATGCTACGTCAGTGCTCACCCATGCCACGTCAGTGCTCATCCATGCCATGTCAGTGCTCATCCGTTCCACATCCATGCCACGTCAGTGCTCATCTGTGCCACATCCGTGCCACATCAGTGCCACATCCATACCACATCATAGCTCATTGGTGCCACATCAGTGCTCATCTGTGCCACATCAGTGCTTATCAGTGCCTCACAAAATTGTAATGGGAAGTCAGGAAATGACGGTGCTCCCTGCATGTTGGGCCTCTGTATGTGGCCAGGCTGTGTAAAAGTGTCACACGTGGTATTGCCATACTCAGGAGGAGTAGCAGAATGTATTTTGGGGTGTCATTTTTGCTGTGTACATGCTACTGTATGTGTTATAAATATCTTATATGGACAAATTTGTGTTAAAAAAATGCGTTTTTATTTTCTGTCCACATTTTCCAAAAACTTGTGGAAAAAAAATGACAGATTATGTGTTGGGGTGTTTCTTTCCAAAATTGGGTCATTTTGTGGGTAATTCCATTGTCCTGGTGCTCCAGGGCCTTCAGAAGTGTGATAGGTTGTCTGGAAATTATATGTGTAATTTATGCTCCTAGAACACCTGAAGGTGCTACTTGGATGTTGGACCTCTGTATGTGGCCAGGCTGTGTAAAAGTCTCACACATGTGGTATCCCCATACTCAGGAGGAGTATCAGAATGTATTTTGGGGTGTAGTTGCAAGTATGCATGTACAGTGTGTGAGGAATAACTTAGTAATATGACCATTTTGTAAAAAATTTAAAAAACAAAAATAAAAATCTTCATTTTGCAAAGAATTGTGGAAAAAAAATTACAACTTCATAAAACTCACCATGGCTCTTACTAAATACCTTGGAATGTCTGCTTTCCAAAAAGGGATCATTTGGGGGGTATTTGTACTGTCCTGACATTTCAGGGTCTCAAGAAATGAGATAGGCCGTCAGTACATCAGGTGTGATCAATTTTCAATGATTTGCGCCATAGCATGAAGACTCTATAACCTTCACAAGACAAGACCAAATAATATATGCTTATTTAGGTTTTTTTTTTTTTTTTTTACCAAAGATATATAGCAGTATAAATTTTGGCCAAAATTTATGAAGAAAATTTGTTAAATTTTAAAACCGAAATGTAGAAAAATGCATTTTTTACAAAATTACACCGTTTACATATGTGTGCGGGAGTAACGTATGTGTTCGCATTTGCTGTAAGCAAGGTGGGAACGGAGTGCTTTACATTTTTTTTTCACTTTTTAAAAAAAAAAACATTTTTTTTGTAAAAACGTTATTGCTATCACAAGGGATGAACAACATCCCTTGTAATAGCATGTGACAGTCCTCTTCATAGCACTACTCCCATGGGAGCTGCTGAAAGCGGATTCCCCTGGGTTACCCATAGCAACGACTTGTAAATCCTTATTACATTTAAGTGCTTGGCTCCGTCAGTAAACAGTCCAGGGGATTTGGTTTTTGTTGTTTTTATTTTAACTTGGGATGGGAGAAGGGATGCGTGGGATAGTTACTTGGTAACTGTGCACAAACTTGAGGAGTTCTGACTATGCTGAATGCGGCAAGGCTGCTGCTTCACCTTGCCACTGAAGTGAAGAGATTGAAAGGCGAACTACTTGGTAGATTACTCTTCAGGGTTCTACTTGGCCTTTACCCACTAATGCCCCGTACACACGTTCCGATAATCGTACGACTAATGTTTCGTAATTGTTGCATGTTACTAAAATCGAAACCAACTCTGCGTACAAACCATCAGATTTTCTTCGTACGATTCACTGACCAAGTGTATTTTTCGTAGCTACGTATCGGAAGTGATGTCATATACGTCTGATCCCTGCGTCGTGCAACGTCATTTTACTATTTCCGATCATGCGTGGTATTTGTCGATCGACTTTTAGCATACGCATACTGTACTGACGAAACGATTATCATTCGATAAGATGTCGTACGACAGAGATTTTCCTGTTTGTCCCTTTGGATTTTGTTGGACCAACTGTCGTGATCGGCTGTCGAAAGCTGTGTACTAACGATCAGATTATCGTGAGATCAGGTCGAAAGTGAGTTTTGTCGTACGATTATCGGAACGTGTGTACGGGGCATTACTGTGTGAGCTGACCTTCTGTCCACTGACCTCAATGGAGTGGTCCCCCTTTCCTGGGCAGACCCCTTGGCAAGCCCCCTGGTACTCATGGACACTGTTTTTCCCAGATGACTCTGTCTGCAGCTCCACCGTCAGCTTCTCCAGGACCTGCAAAGCTCAGCTCCACACCTGGCTCACTAGGCCAACTGCCTGTGACCACTTTCCTCAGACTACAGAAGGAGAGACAGCCATCACCCTCCTCCTGGGACTCTGCTTCCTGCCAAAGACACCCTGTCACATGTGCCTTTGGCTTTTATGACCAATCCCAGGATGCACTGCGGTTGTGCCCTCCCACTGGGACAGCCACAAAAGCCAGTGTGTCATTGGCTGGGTTTCCTCCACTGTCCAACAGGCTCCCCTATTGGATCCAGTGGGGACACTACCTCAGACCAAATGACTCACACCTGGACACATGTAACAGGCATAACTAACAGATCAGGCTCCCCTGATATGCAGATGGAGCAACATAAATGCTTTTTGCTAGCACCTATCTAGGAGGGTGCTACATCTTTATGGAGAGATTTGGGGTCTATTAGACCCCAAATCTCTCCTCTGGCCCCCCATACAGCCGATTGAACTGAGATCGGTCCGTTTGGCTGCTTTGCTGGCAGCTGGTGGCCAGGTAAACAAAGGGGCGGAATCGGAAGCGGTGAATACTCGTCGATCCCGGTTTTCAGGGTTACAGAGAGAGGCCATGGATGGGACCAGGATCCGGAATGGGACAGGAGAGCCCGGTTGCTTCTGGTCTTATACACCATAGAGATGATTGGTGAATGGAAGTTCCTCCTTCAGCTCTATGGTAAGCTGACCCAACCACCCAAATCAGTTCCAGGCTCCTTGGTGGAACAGGAGGGCCCAGGAAAGGCAGTGGGTGCGGTGAGGGACCTCCTGTAAAAGTGATCAGGTGGTTGTATAGCCGCTTGATGACTTTTACAATAAAGAGCATCGCTGGCTTTAAAAAAAAAAAATGGTACCAGAATGCAGCTGCAGCCATGATCCCAGTAGAACCACTAACACCCATTCATTTGCGGGAAGCGATTATCCTCCCTAGCGGTATTCCCGAGTGTGGCTCGGGGTTAATATACAGTACCAAAATCGGTAACCCCGAGCCACACTCGGGATTACCCCGCAATCACACTTACCTTCCACTGCGATCCCCCGCCGTCCTCCAGCCATCCTCCCGCTGTGTGCTTAGCTGATGCCGTCACCTGTTTTCCAGTACCCTTCTCTGTGAGCGCTGCCACGCAGGGGGGTGGAACCGGCGGAAGATTAAAAAATAAATAAATAAAACAAATGACATGATACAGTGTAATCTGTTAGGATTACAACTTTGTATCATGTCGTTTCACCACAGCTTTTCACCTAGTGGCTTTTCCAGCGCCCTGCCTGTACTTTTTGCGGTACTTTGCGTCTGGAAAATTGAGAACGTCCATGGCGTCCAAAAAGCAATCTTTTAGCTCAAAAGCACTTTTGGATGAACTAGAAACCAGCGATGGTGAATTAGAATTATTTGAGGAACTGAGCGATAGTGATTCGTGGGGAAATTCGTCATCGGACCCTGAAAGTGACGAAAGTGACGATTCTGCGACTGAGCTCAGCGGTGTGAGAACTTGGTGCTCTATTGACTGCGGTACGGATCAGGCAGCGTCCCCAAGATTCCCATTTACTGGAGCACCTTGTATGAAAGTTGACGTTGACCATGACAACCTCTTGGCATACCTCCAATTATTTCTGACCGATGAGGTTATTGAAAAAATAGTTAGCGAGACAACAAACCTGTACAAAGAGCAACAATTGGCTACGCATCTGAAGTTTGCAAGATGCAGAAAGTGGGAATCAGTGACCAAGGATGACATTTGGAAATTTCTGGGCCTAATAATTCTTCAGAGAGTGGTGGGGAAACCCCTGCAGAAGTGGTATTGGACAACCAATACATTACTTGCCACTCCATTCTTTGGCATGGTCATGTCAGAGTACAGATTTTCCCTTATAATGAAATATCTCCACTTCAGAAACAATGAAGAATTTGATGAAATGTATTATTATTATATTATAATTTATGATTTTGTGTTTCAAACGTTATCATACCCGGGATGTCTACTAGACTTGTGTTTGGACAGATTTAAGTGAGTTATTCCTAAGAATTACAGGCCTAAAATATAAAACAATAGATTTCCATGCAAAACAATTTATTATTATTATTATTATTATATAGGATTTATATAGCGCAGGCGCAGGGATCCTCAAACTACGGCCCCCCAGCTGTTTCAAAACTACACATCCCATGATGCATTGTAAAACTCTGACATTCCCAGACATGACTAGGCATGATGGGAAATGTAGTTCCTGAACAACTGGAGGGTCATATTTTGAAGACCCCTGATATAGCACCAACAGTTTGCGCAGCGCTTTACAATGTGAGGGAAGACAATACAGTTACAATACAGTTCAAAACAGGAGGAACTAGAGGGCCCTGCTCGTTAGAGCTTACAATCTAGAAGGGAGGGTCAAGTGAAACAAAAGGCAATAACCATGGGGGATGGGTTGATGGAGAAAATGAAGGTACATTTGTTAGGGGTTGGTAGGATAGGCTTCTTTGAAAAGGAGGGTTTTCAGAGATCGTCTAAAAGCTAATAGAGTAGGAGATAATCGGACAGATAAGGGTAAGGAGTTCCATAGGAACCATAGTTCCATAGGAGAGGCTCTGGAAAAGTCCTGGAGGCGAGCATGGGAGGAGGTGACGAGGGGGCTAGAGAGCAGGAGGTTTTGAGAGGAACGAAGAGAGCGATTAGGTTGGTATTTTGAGATGAGGCCAGTGATGTAGCTGGGGGCTAAGCTGTGGATTGCTTTGTAAGATGTTGTAAGTATTTTGAATTTGATTCGTTGGGTGAGTGGAAGCCATTGGAGGGCTTGACAGAGAGGAGCAGTGGACACTGAGCGATTGGTAATGTGGATGAGTCTGGCGGCAACATTCATGATGGATTGAAGGGGGGATAGCCTGTGTAGGGGTAAGCCAATGAGAAGGGAATTGCAGTAGTCGAGGCGCGAGATGACCAGGGAGTGAACTAGGAGTTTTGCTGTGTCTTTGGTTAGAAAGGGGCGTATTTTGGAGATGTTGGGGATGTTGAGGCGGCAAGATTTGGACAGCGATTGGATGTGGGGTTTGAAGGAGAGTTCAGAGTCCAGGACAACACCTAGGACCTTGGCATGCGGGGATGGGCTGATAGTAATGCCATCGATATTGACAGAGAAATCAGGGGAAGGGGCACGCGGTGGAGGAAAAGTTATAAGCTCGGTTTTGGATGGATTGAGTTTGGGGAAGTGGTGAGACATCCAGACTGATATATCAGATAGTAAATTAGTGATACGTGCGGAGACTGAGGGAGAGAGCTGAGGGATGGATAGATAGATTTGGGTATCGTCAACGTAGAGATGGTATTGGAAGCTGTGGGAGGCTATCAACTGACCCAGAGAGGAGGTGTAGATTGAAAATCGGAGGGGTCCAAGAACAGAGCCTTGGGGGACCCCAACAGAGAAGGGAAGAGGAGAGGAGGAAGTAGAATTGTACGAAACGCTAAAGGTGCGGTTGGATAAGTAGGAAGATAACCAGTGAAGAGAACAGTCACGGTAGGGCTGGGCGATAAATCGATTTATCGATATTTTAGTTTGAAACGATTTCTTTTTTTAAAACTCGAGTTTTTTTTATACAATTGTTTTCTCCTCCTTTTTCCGCCTGCCCCCGCGTATACACACACCTGGGCTCAGCCAGCTACTAGTCCGCCGCACAGGAACCGAAATCTCCCCAGTATTGGACCACCGCCGCCGCGCCGCGCCTGGATGTGACGTCGGCTGCGGGCGGTGCGTCGGCTGCGGCGCGCTGTGATGGGTACACAGAGAACTCCCCGGCCTGGATGTGACGTCAGCTGCCGGGAGAGGAAGGGGGCGGTGCGTCTGTACAGGCCAGGGGCTGTGATAGGATAGGTACCTATCCTATCACAGCCCCTGGCCTGTACAGACGCACCGTCCCTTCCTCTCCCGGCAGCTGACGTCACTAGTGAGTGAACAGATCCAGAACCGTACACACATAGCAGCCTTGGAGGGGGAGGGGGGGTGACTCACAGTAGCAGAGAAGGAGGAAGAAATCCCTTCAGATAGCTCCGATGCCTGTGATGAAGCTCTGAGCAAGCTGTCACTGCTGCTTCTACTCCTTGCTCTGTCCTCCACACTGCTGAAGCCACTCTATATTCACTCACTGTACCAGGACAGCCAATCCAATCTCATGCTCTGCACAAGGGGGAGGGTGGAGGAGCAAGAGTGGAGGTGGGAAGAAGCATGTACAGTGAGTTAAAGCGCCGCAGCTAGTTCTGCAGCGCTCTGCATTCTAGTTCTGGGTCAGTGACACAACATACTAAAATCACTGGAACAGCAAATAGCATTTCCAAAAAGAGGTCTGCAATGGCACCCCTTGTATGTCTCTCAAGAATTTTCACTTAAAATTAATAATCTGAAAATTACGCGACGCCCGCAGCTGACGTCACATCCAGGCGCGGCGCGGCGGCCCGTTACTGGGGAGAGTTTGGTTCCTGTGCGGTGGACTAGTAGCTGGCTGAGCCCAGGTGTGTGTAGTTACGCGGGGGCAGGCGGAAAAAGGAGGAAAAAGGCGGAAAAAAGCAGAAAATAAAAAATTGTAGAAAAAACTCGTTTGAAAAAAAAAATCGTTTCAAACTAAAAAAGCTGGCTGAGCCCAGGTGTGTGTAGTTACGCAGGCGGAAAAAAAACAATTGTAGAAAAAAATAGTTTCAAACTAAAAAAGGTGGCCGGTTACTGGGGAGTTCTCTGACTGTACCTATCACAGCGCAGCCCCTGTACAGACGCACCGCCCGCAGCTGACATCACATCCAGGCGCGGCGGTGGTCCGTCAGACACACATATACAGCCGCAGCGCTTCTCCTTCTCCTCAGTCCTCCCTCCACACAGTGAGCTCTCCTCCCTCCCCGCTCAGTGCGATATGAGCCAGCCCCCGCGTCTTCTTTTACTGTCTAATGTCTAGTCTATTAAAAGAACAACAACACAGTCAAAAAATTAACAACATGGCAGCGTGTGCTTTTTGTTTTGGGATTCTATGCATTTTAACTCTTGAGGAGTTAAAATAGCAATAAAGTTGCACTTTTGACACTATATCTGATGTCTGCAGTCATTTTTTAAGTGCATTGGAAAAAAAATCGAAAAATCGAATCGAAACTCAAATTTTTCTTTAAAAATCGAAGATTTTTTTTATAGGCAAAATCGCCCAGCCCTAAACTGTCACGGAGACCAAAGGCGTGGAGTTTTTTGAGGAGGAGGGGATGGTCAACCCGCTTTTATCACAAAAATTCTGACATAATCAGACCGCCAGGGAGGTTAAGCTAATAAAATGTGAACTTTAGTTACTATGTGTCACTATACTTCCCAGGTCATCATTAATTGCGCCTTACCATACACTATACAATCTGATTGTACAAATTCCTTTAGAACTACCATCAACTACACTATATTACCAAAAGTATTGGGACACCTGCCTTTACATGCACATGAACTTTAATGCCATCCCAGGCTTACTCCGTAGGGTTCAATAGTGAGTTGGCCCACCCTTTGCAGCTATAACAGCCTCAGCTCTTCTGGGAAGGCTGTGCACAAGGTTTAGGAGTGTGTCTATGGGAATGTTTGACCATTCTTCCAGAAGCACATTTGTGAGGTCAATCATTGATATGGATGGCAGTCTCCACTGTAATTCATCCCAAAGGTGTTCTATCGGGTTGAGGTCAGGGCTCTGTGCAGGCCAGTCAAGTTCCTTCACCCCAAAGTCGCTCATCTGTGTCTTTATGGACCTTGCTTTGTGCACTGGTCCAAATCGTTTTGACAGCCTCCCAAGAAGAGTTGAAGCTGCTATAGCTGCATAGGGTGGGCCAACTCAATATTGAACCCTACAGACTAAAACTGGGATGCCATTAAAGTTCATTTGCGTGTAAAGGCAGGCATCCCAATACTTTTATACAATACAATATAGAGTATGTAGTACAAGAGCCTGCCTGATTGGATACATTAGTGCATCCCCCTGTTATATAGTTTTAGTAAATCTAAATCTAGGAGATCGTACAGAGATTGTACAATCAGATTGTGTAGCACATGGCCACCTTTTATACACCTAAAATGAACTAGTTGCATTTTCAGTGCCATGGTTTGTTAACCACTTAATTTACTGCGGCAGGCAGCCGCTCCTGGGCAAAGCGACGTAGCTCTACATCGCTCGCTCTCAGGAGGCTAGGGGGCGAGCGCGCGCCACCGGCGGCACGCTCCCGCCCCCAATCGTCAGCGGGGAAGCCAGTGTGTGTGACAGGAGGCTCCGATTGCCGCCTGACACCGCCAATCTCCCCCCGCTGACAGAGAAGGACGGATGGCTGATGTAAACACAGCCATCCATCCTTCTTCCTGAGATGATCACAGAGACTATGTGATCCTGCTATATAGGATTGCATGTCTCTATGGTCATCTCACAAGCCACGCCCCCCCCCCCCCACAGTTAGAATCACTCCCCTAGGGTCACATTTAACCCCTTGATCACCAACACTGTTAACCCCTTCCCTGTCAATGGCATTATCACAGTAACAGTGCATATTTTTAGCACTGATTACTGTAGTGTGTCACTGGTACCCCCAAAAGTGTCAAAAATGTCAGTTAGGGGTCCGATCTGTCTGCCGCAATGTCTCAGTCCCGGAAAAAAAAATCACAGATCGCCGCCATTACTAGTAAAAAAAAAAAAACAATAAAAATGACATAAATCTTTCCCGTAGTTAGTAGACGCAATAACTTTTGCGCAAACCAATCAAAATACACTTATTTCGATTTTTTTTACCAAAAATATGTAGCAGAAAACAAATTGGCCTAAAATGTTAAAAAATGTTGATTTTTACATTTTTTGGGGGGGGAATGTTATATAGCATGTGAAAAATATTGTCGCTCTTTGTTTTTGTTTATAGCGCAAAAAATAAAAATTGCAGAGGTGATCAAATACAACCAAAAGAAAGCTCTGTTTGTGGGAAAAAAAGGACGTCAATTTTATTTGGGTACAGCGTCGCAAGACCGCGCAATTGTCCGTTAAAGTAACAAAGTGCCGAATCACAAAATAGGGCCTGGTCATTAAGCAGGAAAATCTTCCGGTCCTTAAAGTGGTTAACGGCACCCCAAACACAGAAGCAAACACACATTTTGCCGCTTGAAGAAACAAGTGACAAAAGCCGCAAAATGTGCAGTAAAAAACATGCAAACTGCAACACGCCAAAATGTCATCATACGTTAAAGGTATCCTAAAAATTGCAGTTTAAAAAATGAAAACCCTTAAAGGATAGCTCTACTTTTGTGGGGAAAAATAGCAAATAAAAAATATATATATATAATATAGCATATACAATTGTGACACAAGTAATATTGAAATTGAATGTTATTAAAGATTAGCTTTTATGTTCAATCTGCAGCCGCTGTCATTTTCTGTAAAATACAATATGGCAACCAGGAGCAATGTAATTTACTGATTGGCTCACTGATTTTCCCAGACGTCTGTTCTAAGATACAGATCAGATTTTGAGCATCCCCTGCAACAAAAATGTCATTTTTGGTGAGATGCTCCCAAAGGGAAATCCCATTTTAAGGGATGCAGACCCTGCAGCTTTCCTCATTAGAACCCTGCAGGTGCAGCAGCTGACTGATAATTATAAAACCATTCCCATACAAATCCACTTTCCATATGGACACAGACAAACAAACAGCTATTTCTTCAGAATAACAAAAGGTAGGAATCTGCAACAAAGTTGGAAAATAAACCTGCAATGTACTGTACATAGACCACCTAGAGGGGAATGTTTTTTCTTGTGTTACTCTTTAAGGTATTTATCAAAAATTATATTCTTCAGACCAGGGGTCTCCAAACTTTCTAAACAAAGGGCCAGTTTACTGTGCTTAAGACATTTGGGGGGGGGGGGGGCGAATCATGGCCAGTGGGAGTAAAAAATGTCCCAGCATCAGTGGTAGTAAACAGTGTCCCATCATTGGTATTAGGGGAATGGTTCGTGCCCCATCGTTGGTGTCAGTGGGAAGAATAGTGCCCCATCATTGGTGTTAGTGGGAAGAATAGTGCCCCATCATTGGTGTCAGTGGGAAGAATAGTGCCCCATCAAAGGTGTTAGTGGAAAGAATAGTGCCTCATCATTGGTGTCAGTGGGAAGAATAGTGCCCCTTCATTGGTGTTAGTGGGAAGAATAGTGCCCCATCATTGGTGTCAGTGGGAAGAATAGTGCCCCATCATTGGTGTCAGTGGGAAGAATAGTGCCTCATCATTGGTGTCAGTGGGTAGAATAGTGCCCCATCATTGGTGTCAGTGGGAAGAATAGTGTCCCATCATTGGTGTCAGTGGGAAGAATAGTGCCCCATCATTGGTGTCAGTGGGAAGAATAGTGCCCCTTCATTGGTGTCAGTGGGAAGAATAGTGCCCCATCATTGGTGTCAGTGGGAAGAATAGTGCCCCATCATTGGTGTCAGTAGGAAGAATAGTACCCAATTGTTGGTGTCAGTGGGAAGAATAGTGCCCAGTTGTTGGTGTCAGTGGGAATTATAGTGCCCAATTGTTGGTGTCAGTGGGAATAATAATGCCCCATCATTGGTGTCAGTGGGAAGAATAGTGCCCAGTTGTTGGTGTCAGTGGGAATTATAGTGCCCAATTGTTGGTGTCAGTGGGAATAATAATGCCCCATCATTGGTGTCAGTGGGAAGAATAGTACCCAATTGTTGGTGTCAGTGGGAAGAATAGTGCCCCATCATTGGTGTTAGTGGGAAGAACAGTGCCTCGTCATTGGTGTCAGTGGGAAGAATAGTGCCCCTTCATTGGTGTCAGTAGGAAGAATAGTACCCAATTGTTGGTGTCAGTGGGAAGAATAGTATCCAAATGTTGGTGTCAGTGGGAAGAATAGTGCCCCTTCATTGGTGTCAGTGGGAAGAATAGTGCCCAGTTGTTGGTGTCACTGGGAATAATAGTGCCCAATTGTTGGTGTCAGTGGGAATAATAATGCCCCATCATTGGTGTCAGTGGGAAGAATAGTATCCAATTGTTGGTGTCAGTGGGAAGAATAGTATCCAAATGTTGGTGTCAGTGGGAAGAATAGTACCCAATGGTCTGATAAAGGCAAGCAAAGGGCCACATTTGGCCCCTGGGCTGCCGTTTGGAGCTGCTTTAGGGTCCATTCAGACTAGCGCGACTTGTCAGGCGACTTGGTTGCCTGACAAGTTGCGGTCGGTCGGTCGCCCGCCATTGAGTAGTACAGGACCCGTTCTAATAGGAGCGACACAAGTCGCTCCGATTCAGAAAAAGGGTCCTGTACTACTTCGGGGCGACCTCGGAGCGACTTGCATAGACTTCCATTATGTGAAGTCCCTGCAAGTCGCACCAAAGTTGCAGTGCACGCTGTGCACCGCGACTTCACAGGTCGCCCCTCGAAGTCGGATCGCGCCAGTCTGAATGAGTTGTTAGACCTTGCTAAATGTATTTGTAACTAGGCAGTAAAAAAAAAAAGCATTGCTATTAGGTCTGATGAGACCTAAGCATTAATGAAGCACTTTACAGCTTTCTGGGGATGTTTTTCCACAGCTGGTGTTCTGGCTTCATACTGTGTCTTGAGAGACACTGAAGTGCCAGAATATTAGACCTGCTACAAAAATAACTGCATTTAGATAAATAGGTCAGAGTGTTTGTCATGGCCTGCTGGCCGGACCTTATCCACTTAAAAAAAAAAAAAGACCATTATGCTTTTTTGGGGTTTGCAGAAAACACAAAGTTGTTTTGAATGTACACTGACTAACAATGTCATACCAATGTTAAAAATGTGGATATCCTAAGGCTCTGTGCACATCTAGGCCTTGCTATTTTTACAGGCGTTTTTATGGCGTTTTTGCGGTGTTTGTGCAGCGTTTTTGTTGTACAGGCGTTTTTATGGCGTTTTTGCGGTGTTTGTGCAGCGTTTTTGTTGTACAGGCGTTTTTATGGCGTTTTTGCGGTGTTTGTGCAGCGTTTTTGTTGTACAGGCGTTTTGAGTTGAGAAGTGACCAGTGAAAAGCAGTAACAGGATTTTTATATTCAATGTTTCATTTGCTCCTAGCTTTACTCTGAATTCATTGATATGCCCTGAATCATCATGACGGGGTTTCTATATTTTTATGCCATGGCTGGCTCTCTGCAAAGAATATGTTGGCAGAACTTCATTCTTTCTTGAGTGTTAGCGAATGAGAATTAATATGCATTGCTATAGGGAAGCCCCTTTCTTTGAAATGACTGCCTAAAGCCCCGTACACACGCAACGATTATCAGCCGACCGATCGTCAGACTTTACGTCCAAGTTGTGTTGTGTTGGTTGGAATGTGCCTAGACTGCACACAAATTGTCTCGGCTGACAAAATTCTACTTCAGAAGTGATGTCATGTGTTGGTTTGTTTTCTTTGTGTTCTTTCTTCTCTGAGCATGCCCAGTCTTGCTCATCAGATTTTTCCCTGTCGAAATCTGTACTGACTGCACGTAAGGCCCCTTTCACACGGGCTTTCTGATCAGGTCGGCCTATCAGTTTTTAAAGGACCTTAGGACCTGATCAGATGCTCCATGCACCCCTATGGGGCAGCGGATGTCAGCGGTGACATCTCTGCTGACACCCGCTGCTATCTGATCCTGGTTGTGAAATCCGGACGGATGGAAACCCTATTTTCCATCCGTCTGGAGGATTGGATCAGATAGGATCGAATGAAAACAGACAGGTGGTCTGTTTTCATCCGATCTCCCATAAAGGAGAGCAGGGATCTGACAAGTCTGTCTCTGCACAGAGCAGAGACGGACCTGTCATCCACCTGCTCAGCGGGGATCGGCAGATCCATTCCTGCGCTGAGCAAAACGGAGTCCGTCGGGCGGAAAGCAGGTGTGAAAGGACCCTAATTATTCATTTAATAACATTAATAATAGTTTGATGCATGTGGGTGCCCAACATGCTTTTATTTCCTACAGATGTGTGCGTTTGTATAATATAAACTGATGGTTTGATTTATTAGTTGCACAATGTACAGGTTAGTCTAGCTGAAAATTTGCTCACTTGCAAAATATAATTGAAAAATGGAGGGGGCGTAGGGGGAAAAAGGAAGGAAGGGCTCACAGCAGGACAAAGGGAAATCCAGGAGTGTGAGGGTCCAACCATCCCAGGGAGGGGCCCGCGTCCACCCCAAAATCTGCCAGGGAAGGGGGTGAACGTTCACTCACCATACCAGGAACACAGGCGGGCGCCATCTCCTGACAGGACCCCACGCCACCGTAGTGGGGGACTGTCGGCCAAATAGGAACGCTGTGACATAAGCCTAGACCCTGTCGTGTGTGCCCTGGTGAGACATTTAACTTACGGGGCCAGTCCCCGTCCAGTGGGACTATGTCGCCGACCCAGCACGGAGCTAAGGCCTGCACGCGCTAGCTGGTCAGACTGGGGTGACCACTGGATATAGAGATCCAGCCCATCGCCCAGCCTGGCATAGTTGCTTGAAGATCTCACAGGAAAAAATTCCGGAGAAAAAAGCTAGCTAAAAAAATCTACATAAAAAAATACTTTTATGCCAGGACCAAAGATCCCAGCAAGGAACTAGGTCCTTACTCCTGACTAGGCAGATTAAAACTGACATCCTATGCAGAAAGAGAGAGGGTGTACCCTCCGGGACTGCCCATAGGCGTAGACAGAACTTTTTCCTGCCTAGTGACCTACTCCTGTAGGGGGCAGTATAACCCTACTGATATGGATCAGAGAACTGCGTCTGTCAATGAATTTAAGAGAAAAGGATTTTACAGTAAGTCAAAAATCCTGTTATTTTCTACAAATGTGTGCGTTTGTACAATATAAACTGATGGTTTGATTTATGAGTTGCACAATGTACAGGTTAGTCTATCTGAAAATGTTCTCATTGCTCACTTGCAAAATATAATGGAAAAATGTATTGGTGCTGTAACCAGTTGTGTCGTTATGAATACTTGCATTAGCAGAGGAGGGATCGTTAGATGATAGTTATTAAAATGTCCTCACGTTTGGTTGGCTGCAGCATCTTATGGCACATTGGGATCAATCCCTGTCTGCTTTCCTGGGGGCACAGCTCTCACATTGCTGTCAATGCAGAATGAACTACTGCTGGATGACATCAATAAGGACTCAGGGTCACAAATGTCTCATCTGCAGTATAAAATTGGTGTGACAAGTGGGCTTACAGAGACTGCAATGAATGCACACTAAAAATACTAATACACATACTAAAAGGACCATAAACTATAAGATATATATATATATATATCCATGGGGCACTACACATGCTTGTAGGGATATTGATAAAGCCATGGAAAAAAAAAGTAGAATATGCCATGTTGAAACATTGACGTTTGTCCAAACTACATAGGAAAATTCCTCTTGTTTTAAGTCCTGCTGAGTACACCTGCTTCATATTCTATATTATGTGATATGTGGTGATGAAGTCCATGTGGTAGATGAGTTTTCAGTGGGTCATGTTGATCCAAAGTGCAAAGTGCTTCTGGCTATTAAAGATCAGGTCTTTTTCTGACATTTGTTGCTTACAAGTTAAAGCGGAGTTCCACCCTGGATTTTTTTTTTTTTTTAATACCCCCGGGACAGTCAGGGCTAGTGCATTCCACAATGGCTAGCCTCTGATCTGTCCTGGGTTGCACTTACCTGTTAGGACAAATACTTACCTTGCAAACGTCTTGTCCAGCGCTGCCATCTCAGATGTGGGCAGCTTGAAGCCAGCGAGATCCTCTTCGGCGTCTTCTTCCGCCTTCTTTGGTCTCACGATGCTCTGCGCCGGCCCCGACGTCACTTCCGGGTCGCGCGCGTCATCCCTCTACAGCTTCTGGGCATGCCCAGAAGCTGTTTAGAAGGGGATGAGGCGCGCGACCCGGAACTGACGTCGGGGCCGGTGCAGGCGCAATGATTCCTGGGAGCTATGACGTCCAGCTCCCAGGAATCATTGCAGAGCCAGGAAGTGACGACGGGCCGCGGCCGAGGAAGGAGGAAGAAGGAAGTAAGGTAAGTATTTTTTCTTCGCTACGAGGTAAGTAAAAAAAAAAAAAATATGCGATTATCCATTTCTTTTTCAGGTGACCCGGAGCGAGAAGATGGAGGTAAGTATAAAAATAGGGTGGAACTCCACTTTAAAATCAGTATTTTTTTGTTAGAAAATTAACTTAGAACCCCCAAACATTATATACATTCTTTAGCAGAGACACTAGAGAACAAAATGGCGGTTGTTGCAATATTTTATGTCACACTGTATTTGCACAGCGGTCTTCCAAGCGCTATTTAACCACTTGCCGTCTGCTCACTAGAGCTCTACTGCGGCAAAGTGGTTCGTTATCGTCTGGCGACGTAGACCTACCGTCGCCAGACACTCCCCTTTCTCGGCGGAGCGCGCGCGCCGCCAGAGGCTCGCTCCCGCTTTATTCAGTCACAGCGGGAGTCGGGCCAGGGGAGGAGCAGCGGCGATCGCCGCTGCTCTTCCCCGATCGTCGGAGAATCGAGTGTGGAGATCCGCCCGCTTGTGTAAACAAAGCGGGCGGATCTCCTAAGTGACAGGCAGAGTCAGATTGCAGGGTTCAACATAGCTGAACCTGCGATCTGTCCTTGTGTCACTCAGTCACCTCCCCCCCACACATGTTAGTAAGCACCAGGCATACATTAACCCCTCCCTCTCCAATAAAATTAACCCTTTCCCTGCCAGTGTCATTTTTACAGTAACAGTGCATATATATAGCACTGATTACTGCAGTAATGTCACAGGTACCCCCAAAAGTGTCAAAAATGTCAGTCAAGGGTCTGATCTGTCCGCCGCAATGTCACAGCCCCGCAAAAAAAATAGCAGATCGCCGCCATTACTCGTTAAAAAAAAAAACACCAAAAATGACAGAAATCTTTCCCGTAGTTAGTAAACGCAATAACTTTTGCGCAAACCAATCAAAATATGCTTATTGTGATTTTTTTTTACCAAACATAGGTAGCAGAAAACAAATTGGCCAAAAATGTAAAAAAAATTTGATTTTTACATTTTTTTGGGGGGAATATCATATAAAAAAATTTGAAAAATGTTATTTTTTCAAATTTGTTTGTTTATAGCGCAAAAAGTAAAAATTGCACAGGTGATCAAATACCACCAAAAGAAAGCTCTGTTTGTGGGAAAAAAAGGACGTAAATTTCGTTTGGGTACGGCGTTACATGACCGCGCAATTGTCAGTTAAAGTCACACAGTGCCGAATTGCAAAAAGTGGCCCAGACGCAAGACAGCAAAATCCCCCGTTGGTAAAGTGGTTAATACATTTTTTAAAAAAAAGTAAACTTGGCTCAATTTTTTTTGTATAATGTGAAACATGATGTTATGCCCAGTGAATAGATACCTAACACGTGATGCTTTAAAATTGCGCACACTTGTGGAATGGCGACAAACTACGGTACTTAAAAATCTCCATAGGCGAAACTTTTAACATTTTTAACAGTTACCTGTTTAGAGTTACAGAGAAGGTCTTGCAATAGAATTATTAATCTCGCTCTAACGATCGTGACAATACCTCACATAGGGGGTTTGAACACTGTTTACATTTGCGGGTGCGACTTACTTATGTGTTCGCTTCTGCACGCGGGCATGGAGGGATGGGGCGCTTTTAATTTTTTTTTATTTTATATATACACACACACACATATATATATATATATATATATATATATACTGTATTATGTTTTTTTTTTTTTTTACACTGTTCCTGTAAACATTCCCTTCCTTGTGACAGTAATAGGCAGTGGCAGGTACTCTTTAAGGAGGGATTTGGGGGCCTATAAGACTCCAGACCCCTCCACTGCACTTGAAAATATTCAAAACGCCAAGATCATTGTTTTTAAATACTTAGAATTTTCAAAAACTGGTGTCGTTGGCTCCCGAGTACGGACGGACTTGTCGGCTGGTCGCTCGGGTCATTCTCTCCCACTGCTTGTAATAACAGCTGAGCGGCTGCTTAGCCGCATCAATTGTTATTACAAGAGAGCCAGCTGTCCGCTCTAAAAAGCGGTACTACATCTGCAGGCATCACCCCGGTACAAATACTTGAAGCCAAATGTTGTACAGGTTCGTGATTTGGCAGCAAGTGGTTAAGTATATCAACCCCAATGATTTCCATATTTAGGTTTCTATGCATTACTGTTGGGAGAATTGATCGAAAAAGGCAGAGACTACTCAAAATTGGCTGGTATAGTTCTACATTCCTTAAATACTGCATGCCTGGAACACTTCTGAATTACCACATACAATGAATTACTTATTTCCTTTGAAGCCTTTTCTTGTGGTATTTACTAAGCATTTTCAGCATTTTGCGGCATAGTGAATTGACAGTTTCAGGATCACATGCGATATTTAGGGAAAATCTTTCCGGACACCTAAATAACGCATGCAATCTGCTTTAGTGAATGGAGCCCACAGTCACTTGTGTCTGTATTTCTCCCGTTTCAGCTTAACAAAGCATTATCAGCAAACAGGTAATAAAAAATACTAAGCTACCTGTCTCTCTTCAGAGGCAGCGCTGCTCTCTCATCCATGTCTTCATGGACCTTGCTTTGTGCACTGGTGCGCAGTCATGTTGGAGCAGGAAGGGGCCATCCCCAAACTGTTCCCACAAAGTTGGGAGCATGAAATTGTCTAAAATGTCTTGGTATGTTGATGCCTTAAGAGACCTTCTCGTCCACATCAGTACCTGTGACCTCACAAATGCGCTTCTGAACGAAAGGTCAAACATTCCCATAGACACACTCCTAAAACTTGTGGACAGCCTTCCCAGAAGAGTTGGAGCTGTTATAGCTGCAAAGGGTGGGCCAACTCAATATTAAACCCTATGGACTAAGACTGGGATGCCATTAAAGTTCATGTGTGTGTAAAGGAAGGCGTCCCAATACTTTTGGTAATATAGTATGTGTGTGTATATATATATATATATATATATATATATATATATATATATATATACTGTATGTATGTATATATGTGTGTGTGTGTATGTATGTACAGTATCTCACAAAAATGAGTACACCCCTCACATTTTTGTAAATATTTTATTATATCTTTTCATGTGACAACACTGAAGAAATGACATTTTGCTACAATGTAAAGTAATGAGTGTACAGCTTGTATAACAAAGTAAATCTGCTGTCCCCTCAACATAACTCAACACACAGCCATTAACGTATAAACTGCTGGCAACAAAAGTGAGTACACCCCCAAGGCTGGCCATACATGTTCGATATTCTTGTACAATTTTCCTTTAGATTTACTGAAAACCATATAATAACTAAAGAACTTTCAATTGTGTCCAATTAGGCAGGCCCCTGCACTACATAGTTTAAGGTAAATCTGAAGGAAAATTGTACAAGAAAATTGAACATGTATGGCCAGCCTAAGTGACAATGTCTAAATTGGGCCCAATTAGCCATTTTCCCTCCCCGGTGTCATGTGACTCGTTACAAGGTCTCAGGTGTGAATGGGGAGCAGGTGTGTTAAATTTGGTGTTAGCGCTCTCACTCTCTCATACTGGTCACTGGAAGTTCCACATGGCCCCTCATGGCAAAGAACTCTCTGAGGATCTGAAATAAA
This sequence comes from Pelophylax lessonae, assembly GCF_965119305.1. Classification (NCBI taxonomy): domain Eukaryota; kingdom Metazoa; phylum Chordata; class Amphibia; order Anura; family Ranidae; genus Pelophylax; species Pelophylax lessonae. Next base: position 729,488,426 of record NC_138768.1, on the reverse strand, counting down.
AAAAATGTTGCTCTACCTAAAGATGGCCTAGGCCAGTGATGGCGAACCATGGCACCCCAGATGTTTTGGAACTACATTTCCCATGATGCTCATGCACTCTGCAGTGTAGTGGAGCATCATGGGAAATGTAGTTCCAAAACATCTGGGGTGCCAAGGTTCGCCCTCACTGGCCTAGGCTATAAGAAGATTGCAACACTAAGAAGGGGACAGCTCACAGGAGTGTCAATCAGGAGTCACAAGAAAATCTCAGTCAGCAAACCAGTGTTAATTTCGTTGACTAAAACCGACTAAAACGTTTTCTTCGACTAAATTAACACAATTTTAGTCGAATAGAATACGACTAAAACTAAAACAATTCAGATGACTAAAATACGACTACAACTAAAATGGCATTTTAGTCTTAAGACTAAAATACGACTAAAACTAAAATGGCATTTTAGTCAAACGACTATAACTAAAACTAAATCGAAATTTGCTGCCAAAATTAACACTGGTGCATGCTCAAAGCTTAATACCATAAATAATAACATGGACCAGCAGTAGTATATAATATCACTCCAGGACCAGCAGTAGTATATAATGAGTTTGGAAATTGTGGAGAAATGCTTAAAGAATGCTTTACAAATTACAATTGAACTACACCCATTCGATTATAGATGACTAAAAGATGACTAAAATGAGTTTTAGTCGACTAAAATGTACTGGATTTTTAGTTGACTAAATACGACTAAAACTAAAACACTTGCAGAAGACTAAAATGGGACTAAAACTAAAATGCCATTTTAGTCCTAAGACTAAAATTGAATTGAAATTTGCTGCCAAAATTAACAATGCAAACCAGGTAAAAGGATATAATTTATTGGGTAAATAAACCAAGCAAAGCTGACACGTTACCACTGGTGTGCAGGTGGTGGCGATGGCATTGTAGCGTGGTAAATGCCAGTGGTCACTGTAAGGAGATCCAACGCTATACCTCTCGGGGTGGTGGAGGTGTCCAACATACCGGATCCCTATGGAAGAAGAAAGAATCAAAGCTGGTTCCCGCCGGCGCAAACCAGCCATGTATAGCAACCGCCAAGAGTTGCATGATGCCTGGAAGTAACGTCACTAGGTGGAATGAGGCCTAATGCAGGAACCATTGTGAAATGCAAGCCAATCCGTTGCTGTGACTACGTATTGTGCGTGCATGCGCTCTGTCAAGTTTTGATTTACAGCGCTTGGACCTTTTTTGTGTATAATAAGATTGCCAAGACCCTGAAACTGAGCTGCAGCATGGTGGCCAAGACCATACAGCGGTTTACCAGGACAGGTTCCACCCAGAACAGGACTCGCCATGGTCGACCAAAGAAGTTGAGTGCACATGCTCAGCATCATATCAAGAGGTTGCCTTTGTCTGTGAGGAGTGTACAGTGAGATACTGTGTGTGTGTGTGTGTATATATATATATAGATATATTTATATATGTATACATATATATCTATATATATATATACATATATATATATATATAGATATAGAGTCTCATGTCACATCATTTCTGGCACCCCGTTCTATCCTGATACTGGCACTGGCAGCAAGCACAGGAATGTGCACCACATAGAAAATTACGCAGATCTACAGCAGGGGTCTCAAACTGGCAGCCCTCCAGCTGTTGCAGAACTACAAATCCCATCATGCCTCTGCTTATGGGAGTCATGATTGTAACTGTCAGCCTTGCAATGCCTCATGGGAATTGTAGTTCTGCAACACTTGGAGGGCAATCAGTTTGAGAGCCCTGATCTCTGATCTACAGCCTTGTTCAGGAATCTTCTTTAGAGCTATAAATATTTTTTTATTAAGAGAGCCTACCTAACAAGGTGCAAATCGAGTAGTTATGTAGGCAGGACTTTGGCAGATCTAAAGGGGATTGAATAGAGATTGCACGGTGTATGGCTGGCTTTAGGTCAAATGTTGTCACAGATGACCCTGCAGTCCCCAAGAGTTTCATTTTATAGTGGTGTAGTGCTACTTTCCAGCAGCAGAGGAGTGAATATATGACTAACTAATAAATCTGTATCATGATCTGTTTTATTACTTATTACTCCTGTTATGCTCTGCCAAGCTTGCTCTACACACCCCACCCTCAGTACAACCCCTTGTATATATAAGGCCAAATTATCACTCGCTTTGCTGTGATGGCCTCTGGAAACGCAGTGAGCCAATCGCACGAGCAGGAAATTAGATTTCTGACGGCGTTTTTAAACGCAAACTGTGTACAGAATGCCCCCAGAGATCTGTTGGCATTTCTGCAGGGAATCACGGATAGCTGTAGTTTGAAACAGAAAAGGTCATTTCTAATAATATTAAATTACAAAATATCTTGGATAGGAGTTTTATTTATTTATGTCCATTTTAACAGAAATCTGTCACAATAGAAATATGGGATTCTTCAAGGTGAAGAGCTCTTATCCTTCCCTCGTCTATTCAGTGAGTCACTGAACAAGTGTGCGGGTCATTTGCCCTGACTTTGCTGTTTCCATCCTTGTTCCAGGACACTGACTGCTTCATGAATAGGACAAATGTTAGAATTACAGCTTTACAAGATCTTTTTTTGGTTGCAGTAACATGCTTTTTTGGTAAGTGATAAAAATAGATATATTCTGATAAAGCAGTTTGACACCATACAGTATTATTATACCATGATAACGAAAGGATTGTCAAATCCCGGTTCACACTGGGGCGATGCGGGGAAACCCTGCAAATTAGTGCCGGTTCCCGCATCGCACCAGAATCGCACAGTGGCAGGGCCATCTTACCGAATGGGCACGCTGGGCAGTTGCCCAGGGGCCCTACTTGCCCGAGTGGCCCCCTCAGCGACCCAGCCCCAGCCAAGCATTAGTCCCAATTCTCGTGTGCAGCATCCCGCTGCCAAACTTAGCAGGTGGCAAGCGCCTGTCTGCCCTGCGCTGCTGTCAGGCCACTTGGGCCATGGACGGGGAGCCCACAACTGCAGGAATGCTTGTCCACCTCCACAGGAACAGGCACACACAGGACAGATGAGTCTGACTCCCGTCCATGTGTGTGATCACCAGACCCAGCCGCCGAACTAGGAAACTGTCATTAGCCTGGCACTGCTGTACCAATAAATATCGCCTTATTGATAATTTGTATTTATATTCCCGTGGGTGATTATGAAGGCGGGGCCCCAGTGCACTGCATTGCCCGGGGCCTATAATGCTCTAAAGATGGCACTGCACAGTGGTTCACACTGAGTTTTGTGAATCGCTGGGGGTGTCAATGTAAAGTTAATGACACCCCCAGATTGAAATTGTGCAGGAATCGGATCGCATAGGTGTGAAACCCCTTGTGATCCGATTCCAGTGTGAAGAAAAAAAAGGTTTCTGCACCATTTTGGTGCGAATGTGATGCAATTTCAGCCATACATTTTGTATGGCAGAAATCACATCACACAGACATTGCGTGTGATCTGCACAGCAATGCGGTAAGAATCACATGCAATGTCTGACATCGCACTAGTGTGAAACGGCACTAATATAGTTGTAATTAAATGACCAAAATAGAGATATTTAAAAAGAAATGAAAAATTCCAGTTCCTTAACAGTTTGTTATATAGTGTGCATACTCAGACTTCTTGCAGTGGTGACTATATTGCAGATGGAGATGTTTTTGAAGATGAATGCTTGCACATAATTATATGTTTAACCTTGCTGATGTGACTAATCCTCTCTTTGTCCTTAAAATGTTGGATTTTAGTCACAGATGTTCTATGATTCAGAGTTTTATGAAACATTGGGTCCATTTATATTCATGAACACTAAAGGTTTTGGATTTTTTTATTTCTTTTTTAGTATTCTGAGACACTTAGAGCCGGTTCACATAGGCGCGACCCGACTTTGCCGGGCGACCTGTGAAGTCAATGCAGGTCGCTCCAGGTCGCCCCAAAGTAGCTCAGAACCCTTTTTCTAAGTCGGAGCGACTTGTGTCGCTCCTATTAGAACGGGTCCTGTGCTAATCTATGGCAGGCGACCCACGGCGACTTGTCAGACGACCAGGTCGCCTGACAAGTCTCCCCAGTGTGAACCGGCTCTTATGTGCACTCACCAGAAAGTGTTTTAATGTAGCATTTGGGAAAGTAAGACAGGCCATAAATGATGTGGTTTTTTTGGTTGCAGGAAGGAAAATCCCTAGGTTCCCCTATCAACACAGCCAGTGCTGATGGGTAAATCCCTCCGGCGGTGTTCTCCCAGCAGGGGGGTGCAGGGAGCACAGTGCCTCTGGCAATAATCGCATGTAAAAATCCAACATGCTGGTTTTACCCAAGTTGATCGATGGATCAATCAGTCTGACCATACATGGATCAAACCATGTATCGCCAGCTTAAGTGTAATCTCCCCCCTGCCAGGCGAACACAATAACTCTGCAGGAGGAATTCCCCCATCAACACTGACCCATGGTTACAAGAAGGAAAATTGCATCATTTATGGCCTGCCTTAAGGGCAGGGACCTGCCGAGATTCAGTTTATCAATGGGCAGACTGATTGTACCCAAGTTGCTCCATCGATCAGCTTAGGTACAACCAGCATGTCAGACTTTCCCATGCAATTATTGCTAGTGACAATAGCCGCTAGCAATAATCACTGTGTTCTAGCGGGGGGAGATGGGATTCCCCCCTCAACACTGACTGTTTTGATGGGAAATCGAGCGATTTGGAAAGAAAATCCCATCATCTATTGTCTGTCTTAGTAACACTGACCTTAACTAGTTAGGTTTAGTCTGTTGATGGGGGAATCAAGCAAATTTCTTTCCTACAACCCATAGGGAAGTGGTTAGGGCAGGCGACAATGCAACCATAAGTTTTAGTCTTTTTTTACGCAGCAGAGATACATTGCTTTTTGGAGTGTCAGGGAGTTCTCAAAACAGCTCAGCATACTTGCTGGCAGAGAGATGTCCTTGCTTTGTCATCCAGCAACCAATTTACATCCATAAAAATGCCCACGTTTGTTTTAGGCCCCTTACACACATACGGTCTGTTCAGTTCATCAGTTCAGTCACGTCAAATGTATCAGTTTTCCATCCGTTTTTCATCCGTTTTTCGTCAGTTGTTATCCGTTTTTCATCCGTTATCATCCGTTTTTCGTCAGTTGTTATCCGTTTTTCATCCGTTATCATCCGTTTTTCGTCAGTTGTTATCCGTTTTTCATCCGTTATCATCCGTTTTTCATCCGTTATCATCCGTTTTTCATCCGTTGTCATCAGTTTTTCAAACTAGGGCATTCATCCGTTCAAAAAAGTGGACATTGACGGAAGCTGATGAAAATGGATGTTAATGGATGATCATCCGTTGTCATCCGTTTTTACATAGAGATACATTGATGTCCATTTTTCATCCGTCATCGGATGGATGAAAAACTGACAAACGGACCGTATGTGTGAAAGGGGCCAAAAAGTGAATTTCAACTTTTGTTGAAAAAAAAAACAATATTTTCCAAGAGAACAGATTTAAGGTATTTTAGGGAATTTTATTCCTCAGACTTCGATATGGATTAAATACATTTTACGAATAATAGAAATATTTTCTAATTATAAATCAATCCTCAGTCTATGCAGCAACTAGACTGAAAGTGATTCTAAAAGCTTAAGAAATTTTACCTTAATGCATTAAGGTAAAAAGCCTTCTGTGCTGCAGGATCCCACCAGTCTCCACTTATACTCATACTTACCTGAGCCTGGTCTCGATCCAGCACTGTCCATGAGAGCAGCATCTCTCTCTGATCTCTAACTCTTCACAGGGAAGATTGATGGCAGCAGGAGCCATTCTGTGACAATGGAGTGGGGGCAGGGCCAAGCCGTGCTGTCTGTGTCTATAGACGCAGGCAGCATGGCTCTGAATCAAGCCCACAGGTGTGCCACAATAGGAAGCAGCTTCTTATGGTGGCACATCGAGAAGAGGAGGAGCCAGGAGCGTCGGCTGGGGACTCGAGAAGAAGAGGGAGGATGAGGAACAATGAGGCACTTTACATAGAAACCCAGGGATGTAGCCACTTTTGAACTGCAATCCAGGAGTGTTGTTTACAAATATTTGGAGTGCTGGTTGTAGCTTTAAACAAGTGTTTTTCAGGCTTCAGGACTGCCTAGTATTGCCTCCTAAATTTGGCCATACATGGTCAATAGATGGACTTCCTATGAGCAGGAAAGGGGATACATGGATCGAAATTCAGCCGGTTCCTGCTGAACGTTCTTAGGAGCTGCTGGATCACAGAGAATAGAGAAAGCTGTTTACCTCCATCTTTTTAAATGTGCTCCGAAAGTTAGATGTCCATTAGAGGCATTCACAGCAATGCTACATTAGCATGAATTGGTAGGTATTATTTATTAAAACCAATAAAAGCACAGATTATCAGTTAGCATAATAGCACATCATCATGTTGTTATCCACACTCGATGGCCCAATTTGTTTCTTTATTAGCTGATTTTGTAAGGGAGCCCTGTATAGGCTGTATTATTTTTTTTTGTGAAATGTCAGGGTGTCTCAGTAATTGGTAACGATGCTTAGTAAATTATGGGTGAAGCCTATCTATAGTGCCTCAACCTGCCAGTCTATAATACCAGACATTATAAAGTTCATATATAAAATACAATTCCATGAAGTTTGGACTCAAGGATTCCAAAAAAAAGGTAATGCAAGTTACTGTAAAAATATAATCACACCCATCCATATAAATAATTTTCATATAAGCCATCTAACTGATGTCATACTGATGTCATCAACACAAACCCAAAGCCCATCGACAAAGCCCCTTAGGGAATGACGCATCCTGATGAACCATTTGCCTGCCTTTTTTCGGCCCTTAGGGCACTATTCCTTCTACTGATACCAATGATGGGACATTATTCCTTCTATTGATACCAATGATGGGGCACTATTCCTTCTACTGATACCAATGATGGGACATTATTCCTTCTATTGATACCAATGATGGGGCACTATTCCTTCTACTGATACCAATGATGGGGCACTATTCCTTCTACTGATACCAATGATGGGGCACTATTCCTTCTACTGATACCAATGATGGGGCACTATTCCTTCTACTGATACCAATGATGGGGCACTATTCCTTCTACTGATACCAATGATGGGGCACTATTCCTTCTACTGATACCAATGATGGGGCACTATTCCTTCTATTGATACCAATGATGGGACATTATTCCTTCTATTGATACCAATGATGGGGCACTATTCCTTCTACTGATACCAATGATGGGGCACTATTCCTTCTACTGATACCAATGATGGGACACTATTCCTTCTACTGATACCAATGATGGGACATTATTCCTTCTATTGATACCAATGATGGGACACTATTCCTTCTACTGATACCAATGATGGGACATTATTCCTTCTATTGATACCAATGATGGGGCACTATTCCTTCTACTGATACCAATGATGGGACATTATTCCTTCTATTGATACCAATGATGGGGCACTATTCCTTCTACTGATACCAATGATGGGGCACTATTCCTTCTACTGATACCAATGATGGGGCACTATTCCTTCTATTGATACCAATGATGGGGCACTATTCCTTCTACTGATACCAATGATGGGACATTATTCCTTCTATTGATACCAATGATGGGGCACTATTCCTTCTACTGATACCAATGATGGGACATTATTCCTTCTATTGATACCAATGATGGGGCACTATTCCTTCTACTGATACCAATGATGGGGCACTATTCCTTCTACTGATACCAATGATGGGACACTATTCCTTCTACTGATACCAATGATGGGGCACTATTCCTTCTACTGATACCAATGATGGGGCACTATTCCTTCTATTGATACCAATGATGGGGCACTATTCCTTCTACTGATACCAATGATGGGGCACTATTCCTTCTACTGATACCAATGATGGGACACTATTCCTTCTACTGATACCAATGATGGGGCACTATTCCTTCTACTGATACCAATGATGGGGCACTATTCCTTCTACTGATACCAATGATGGGGCACTATTCCTTCTACTGATACCAATGATGGGGCACTATTCCTTCTACTGATACCAATGATGGGACACTATTCCTTCTACTGATACCAATGATGGGGCACTATTTCTTCTACTGATACCAATGATGGGGCACTATTTCTTCTACTGATACCAATGATCGGGCACTATTCCTTCTACTGATACCAATGATGGGGCACTATTCCTTCTACTGATACCAATGATGGGGCACTATTCCTTCTACTGATACCAATGATGGGGCACTATTCCTTCTACTGATACCAATGATGGGGCACTATTCCTTCTACTGATACCAATGATGGGGCACTATTCCTTCTACTGATACCAATGATGGGGCACTATTCCTTCTACTGATACCAATGATCGGGCACTATTCCTTCTACTGATACCAATGATGGGGCACTATTCCTTCTACTGATACCAATGATGGGACACTATTCCTTCTACTGATACCAATGATGGGGCACTATTCCTTCTACTGATACCAATGATGGGGCACTATTCCTTCTATTGATACCAATGATGGGGCACTATTCCTTCTACTGATACCAATGATGGGGCACTATTCCTTCTACTGATACCAATGATGGGACACTATTCCTTCTACTGATACCAATGATGGGGCACTATTCCTTCTACTGATACCAATGATGGGGCACTATTCCTTCTACTGATACCAATGATGGGGCACTATTCCTTCTACTGATACCAATGATGGGGCACTATTCCTTCTACTGATACCAATGATGGGACACTATTCCTTCTACTGATACCAATGATGGGGCACTATTTCTTCTACTGATACCAATGATGGGGCACTATTTCTTCTACTGATACCAATGATCGGGCACTATTCCTTCTACTGATACCAATGATGGGGCACTATTCCTTCTACTGATACCAATGATGGGGCACTATTCCTTCTACTGATACCAATGATGGGGCACTATTCCTTCTACTGATACCAATGATGGGGCACTATTCCTTCTACTGATACCAATGATGGGGCACTATTCCTTCTACTGATACCAATGATGGGACACTATTCCTTCTACTGATACCAATGATGGGGCACTATTTCTTCTACTGATACCAATGATCGGGCACTATTCCTTCTACTGATACCAATGATGGGGCACTATTCCTTCTACTGATACCAATGATGGGGCACTATTCCTTCTACTGATACCAATGATGGGGCACTATTCCTTCTACTGATACCAATGATGGGGCACTATTCCTTCTACTGATACCAATGATGGGGCACTATTCCTTCTACTGATACCAATGATGGGGCACTATTCCTTCTACTGATACCAATGATGGGGCACTATTCCTTCTACTGATACCAATGATGGGACACTATTCCTTCTACTGATACCAATGATGGGGCACTATTTCTTCTACTGATACCAATGATCGGGCACTATTCCTTCTACTGATACCAATGATGGGGCACTATTCCTTCTACTGATACCAATGATGGGACACTATTCCTTCTACTGATACCAATGATGGGACACTATTCCTTCTACTGATACCAATGATGGGGCACTATTTCTTCTACTGATACCAATGATCGGGCACTATTCCTTCTACTGATACCAATGATGGGGCACTATTCCTTCTACTGATACCAATGATGGGGCACTATTCCTTCTACGGATACCAATGATGGGGCACTATTCCTTCTACTGATACCAATGATGGGGCACTATTCCTTCTACGGATACCAATGATGGGGCACTATTCCTTCTACGGATACCAATGATGGGGCACTATTCCTTCTACTGATACCAATGATGGGGCACTATTCCTTCTACGGATACCAATGATGGGGCACTATTCCTTCTACGGATACCAATGATGGGGCACTATTCCTTCTACTGATACCAATGATGGGGCACTATTCCTTCTACGGATACCAATGATGGGGCACTATTCCTTCTACTGATACCAATGATGGGGCACTATTCCTTCTACTGATACCAATGATGGGGCACTATTCCTTCTATGGATACCAATGATGGGGCACTATTCCTTCTACTGATACCAATGATGGGGCACTATTCCTTCCACTGACACCAATGATGGAGCACTATTCCTCCCACTGACACCAATGATTAGGCATTATTTCTCCCAGTGAAACCAGGGACAGTGCACTATTACTCCCAGTTACACAAATGTTGTATGCATTGCACACCTTTTTTAATATGTTGAGTACAACTAAAATTGTTCTAGGCCTCAATAGGTCAAGATTACAATGACCCAAGCTATAAGGGGGTGTAGGCCTCCCAGATCCTGCCCTTTATTTACCCCAGTGCATATGACCCGTGTAATTGACTGTTGCGGGCACTCCCCTTACAAGCTCTGGGACTCCCTGGAGCAGGACTTCATACCTTTTATTCATAACCATTAAAAGAACAGACACTCCATCCGGACCACCGAGCACCAAAGCAGACCAGAATAGCCAACAGGGAACCCTCAAGAAGTCATGTGGACCTAAGATGCTAATGGGGAAAGAACAAAAAGAGCCACCATTCCCACTTGAAAATTATAGTGATGGCATCAGGTAGTTAGACCTCCATGTTGAAAGGATTTAATCATTCTGGAAATCCCCAAAACACTAGTCCAAAAGTGTCTGTATGTGACCTGGTAGTGTGAATCCCATGGAGACGGGCACCCACTGCTCAAATTAATCTGGAATCTGCCCAAATTAAGGCCGCGTATGGCAGCCTTTACACTAATGTGCCAGCTAAGAATTGCAGACAAAACCTGGCAAAATTATTATTTCTAGGTTATCATTAAAAGAATAAATGAAAGCATGAGCTCACTGAAAGCACACTATATTTTTATTGGCTTTCTTTGGATTAAACGGCAACCACTGTGAATAATTGTGACACCAATGATTATGATCTTTTTAGCTGTACAGACATTGATATGAGTAGCAGAAAAATCAATACAGGCAGAGTGTGCAGCCAGCTAGTATTTTTACAATGTCATTTAAGCACTTGCTTTTCATAATAGCACATTTAATATATGAGATTATGAGGCATCAAATGATAATGCAGATGTAGGATGCTGTGTAGAAGCAGACAAAAAAATAGGTGGTGCCCAAGAAGATCTCAATTTAATATAGTCAGATTACACGACAAACATCAATGAAGTACTATGTACAAACAGGGAGAGTTCGTATAATGCCTCTTGGGTATTACAAGTATTCCTGAAATCTTCCAGTGCTTACTTGGTATTCCAACAAGATTATGGATTTATCTGAACCACCAGCCCTATTTTGATGAGCCCCTGTAGGAGGAGAAAGTACTATCGGTAGGTCAATCTTTGGGTTATGCTTTAAGTGATGGACTGAGTAGCTGATGGCTGCACATCTCTCTAGGGAGGCTTGAAGACTCATGGATTTAAAATTAATTTAAAGGTTTGCTGTGTGAATGTATTTCATCTTGAGGTGCTCTGTGCTCTTGAACAGGTTTCCTTGAATATACTGTCTATACATACAGTACATACAGTAGGTGTGCACAGCCTATTGCATTAGGGTGTGTACTTCAATGTTGAAACACATATGTGCCTGTGCATGTGTATGTATACTGGCGGTGTCAGTAGGGCAGGGATTGGTGTCAGTAGGGCAGTGGATAGTGTCAGTAGTTTTTATTTTTATTATTTGTTACAAATTTTTTTTTGTTTTCATTTTTTACAATTTGTTTTAGGAGCCCCATTAGGGGGCTTTAGTGAAATATCAGGGGTTTAAACAGGGGGAATCTGCCCAGACACACCTTGTACACCCTCTGCGCACGCCTACGTATACATAGCATACATTTGCAGTCCCTGGTTTGTACAGTTGTAAGTGTTGCTTTATGTGCACAAAGAACCACAATTATAATAATGTTAATAGTTGTGCAGGGAGTTATCTGTACCTATAAAGTCCACACCAAACTTCTGCAAAAGGCCATAGCTACTGGTTGTCCTAAGGTCTGCCTACCCTCTCCGATTCTTTATACTGTCCACAGTTCTGCCTATTGAGCTCCTTAAAGTGAAACCGTGGGGCTAGGGGCATTTAAGTGTTCACGTATTCTTAACAAACACTCAGACTAGGTTCCCACTAGAATGCGGTGCCGGAGACTCGTGATCCATGCACATTTCCCACGCCATGTTCAAAAAGCACTGCAGTTGCAATCTGCAGCGGGTGTCAGTGTTAAGTTAATGACTCCCCAAAGGCATTTGTGCAAATGCAGTGCGTTTGCCTGCACCAGGTTACTTGGTATAGATCTGGTTGCAGTGCCTTTCCAAAAGTAGTGCATGCACTACTTTTGGTGTAATGCTGTGCGATTTGAGCCCATTCAAAACGAATAGCCTCAAACCTCACCTCATCCGAGAGTACTCAAAGAACTCAGTAAGGTTATATTTAGACCACTGTTCCTGATCTTTGCTGACAGTATTTTGACAGGAAATGTACCAGGTGACTGGAGGAAAGCTAACGTGATACCAATATTCAAAAAAGGGCAGAGGCATATCCCGGGAAATTATAGGCCAGTCAGCCTGACGTCTATAGTATGTAAACTTCTGGAGGGGATGATAAGGGACTATATCCAAGAGTTTGGTAAAGTGAACAACATCATCAGTAGTAATCAGCACGGGTTTACAAAAGGGCGTTCTTGTCAAACCAATCTGTTAACATTCCGCGAGGAGGTGAGCTGTAAGCTAGATAGGGGGAGACCTGTGGATGTGGTGTACCTGTATTTTGCTAAGGCGTTTGATACAGTTCCCCACAAACGCCTAATTTATAAAATAAGGTCTGCAGGCATCGAACACAAGGTTTGCTCTTGGATACAAAACTGGTTAAAGGGGCGTGTCCAAAGGGTGGTAATTAATGATGCATACTCAGACTGGTCTGGGGTGGTAAGTGGGGTCCCCCAGGGCTCAGTCCTGGGACCAAATTTGTTCAATTTATTCATAAATAGCATTGAGGATGGGATCATTAGCTCGATATCAGTTTTTGCAGATGACACAAAATTAAGCAGGGCAATCACTTCACATAGTGAGGCAGAAATCTTACAGAATGACCTGAACAAAATAACAGAGTGGGCAACTACATGGCAAATGAGGTTTAATGTGGAGAAGTGTAAAGTATTGCACTTGGGGACTAAAAACATACACACCCAAAACGCTTTAGGGGGGAGGGAACCCATACGTTTTGGGAGGTTCCCATACGCTTTGGGGGGGAGGGAACCCGGGGGGAGGGAACCCGGGGGGAGGGAACCCAACCCCTGGGGGAATCAAAAATGGAGAAAGATCTGGGAGTCTTAGTGGAAGATAGACTTAGTAATAGCATGCAATGTCAAGCGGCGGTTGCCAAAGCCGGTAGAATAATAGCTTGCATAAGGAAGGGGATGTATTCCAGAGAAAAATCTATAATCCTACCACTTTATAAATCACTGGTCCAACCACATCTGGAGTATTCTGTCTAGTTCTGGTCGCCAGTCCTCAGAAGGGATGTAAAGGAGCTGGAGAGAGTCCAGAGGAGAGCAACTAAACTGATTAGGGGATTGGAGGATCTTAATTATGATGACCGCTTACAAGCGCTTGATTTATTCTCCCTGGAAAGGAGACACCTGAGAGGGGACATGATAGCGATATACAAGTACCTCAACGGTGATCTCAGCATAGTGCTGTAATGTGTTGTAGTGCATTTGTATTGTATTTTTGAACAACTGTAACTGTGATTAAACAAAAACCGTACGATCTGGTTTTGTATGTAAAACAATTTTGTGCTTGTCCCATTGGATAATATCGGATGAACTGTCGTGATTGGCTCTTAAAAACTGTGTACTAATGATCAAATTATCGTACCATCGCTTCGAAATCTGTATTTATGTACGTTTTTCAGATCACGTGTACAGGCCAAAAGGCTGGAAAACTGGCAAGTCACTGATGAGAGAGGGGGGGCAGGGAGAGATATCTTTTGACTCGAATGGCATGCTGCTGCTGTGAAGTTTGAGGATGAATTGCATTACAGTACCTGTACCTACAGAGGTCAGTATGGGCTTGTTGAAAAGCTCATTTACTGTGTGTTTACGTGATATAGATAGTCAAATGCTTATAGCCTGGTCACAGTTAGCAAAGCTTAGAAAACATAGAGATATGTATATTAAAAGGAAAGAAAGCTGAAAAGTAATAGAAAAGGGATAATATAAAGTGCAGTCAAATTTGAGAAAACCCCACACCATTCCCAGAACCAATCATACAATGGACCATACACACCCCAACACATTCTCCCTACTTATAACAGATTCCATCCTATTAGATCGTATACCCTATCCCCCAGATCAAGAGGGTCACCACACCCTGGATCATATGGCAATCATGGCTACCCACCCTATTATGGGGGGGTTTGGGACAGGGGACATGGCAGACCCCCATGGAGGGGAAACAGAGGGAGGAGAGGACATTGGAGACCCCCTCGGGGACAGACAAACAGAGGACATCCAGCATAATAGGTTCCAAGAGAAGAAAGAGTAGAGGTAGTAGAGAAGGGGAAGAGGAAAAAGAAAGAGAAATCTAGAGACTGACATTTTTAATTTAAGCAGTGCTAATTTTAATAAAGAGGAACTAGCAGTATTAAGATTAGGATTAAAATACGCCCCACACAAAAGTATAGATAAATTCAAAACCTTTGTAGATCTACATAAATTTAGAACGTAACTTAATATAAAGAAGCATTTTGCCACAAAAACTCATGAAGCAGTTATGATAGATTCACAATGTGTTCATAGCGGATTAAAAAACAAATCCACTTTTAAACCCGAAACAAAGTAGTAACCAATGTTTAGATGTTTTTAAAATGATGGTTGAACAGGATATTGAAGCTATTGATGTGTACCCCATTAGAGGAAATAAACACTTTAAAAAAGGCCTAGCAGAACTTCAAAAAGAGAAAAATATCATCATTAGGCCGGCTGATAAGGGGGAGGGGATAGTTGCCCTGGATAAGGAGAACTATATTAAGGAACTAAATCTCTTCGTTGAGGACAAACATACCTACGAAAAAACTTAAAGGAGATCCTGGGAACAAACTAAAAGCCAAATTAACAAAAAAGAACCAAAAAAGCACAAAAGAAAGGAATATTGGATAAGAAGGCTAAGCACCTAAAACACCTATTATATATCAAGTTCCAAAAATTCACAAAGATCGAAAGAACCCACCAGAAAGACTAATTATTAATGGGGTGGACTCTTTTTTTCCAGAGTTGGAGAATACTTAGACCACTACCTACAACCAATAGCACAAAAATACCCATCATACAGGAAATATAGCAGAGATTTAAATAATCACATTAGAAACATTCCTATCCATGATAATACCATACTAGCAAGTATACTGTAGATGTTAATTCACTATATACCAACATTAGACAAAAAGGATTGCATCAATTTGATTTAATTTCATATGTAGTTAGTTACCCCTTAATTTTTATGTAAAATGTGGCAACTAGTTTAAGGGTGGAGATACATGGAGAACGGACTGGAGTACAAAGGGGTGTACTAATATAGCGATCGTAACACTTCCGGTTTCCAAAAGAAAGTGATATAGATCTTAACAACAGGAAGTAATAGGTAGAGGTATACCAATATGATGACCGCAATACTTCCGGCCGCCAACAGAAAGTGACACCACACATAGCTAATAGGAAGCAATAGGGAGCAGTGGGAGGTATTGGGTGTAGTAGGAGGGGTTTAGAATATAAGAGAGAGCCAGTCACGAGTGCCCCCTGCTTCTGAAAATGCCCAGTGGGAGGGGCAAAATGCGTCAAGAGGGGAAGAGATAGAGATGCCAAACTGACAGCAGATAGGAAGGCTGCGGCTGCAATTCTCATCCTTTACGTGCTCAGAAATTTCAACACTGTTGTAAGCGCAATTATGCTTTTAACCTTTCAATAAAGTAAACAGTATTATGCTATGATCATCTCTCTCTTTATTGGAATGTGCATCATCCTTATGCTGAAAGCCTTGTATACTACCAAAGAGGGAGCTAGATCCATCCATCTATACACTACACTGATTTTGATCTTATTGCTGACCATCTTTGTGCTAAGAACCTTGCATACTGCCTAAGAGGGAAGGGGCTAGATTCATCCATCTATCCATAAACCCGACCCTGATTTTGATCTTACTGCTGGTGAGTGGGGACTCTGGAGGGGAGCATGGCGTGCCACCTGAATCCAATTTGAGAAGACGTCACTAGCACTATACACCATAATATTATTGAAGGACTTTTGCCTGTTTGATTGCACTATCACTTTATACATCTTTGCACTCGTACTTTATGTATACTTGACACATGTCAAGTCGCACAGCAAGTCAAAAGCCATTGTTTTCAATGTGGCCCGTTTCCACTGCCGCGACTTGAGTTGCGGCTACTTCAAAAGTAGTTTGTGCACTACTTTTGAGCCGGCTTCAGTGCGACTTCCCTCTATAATGAGGGACAAGTCTCACTGAAAGCCGCAAACACCGTTAGCTACGAAGTCGCGCTAGAAGTAGCACGGCTTTGTAGCTGCACCAGTGGAAACCGAGCCTACAGCTTAAATGTTCATATGTTTATTGTTTTAAGGAAGCAGCACCATTTTAACCATTTTTGATTATTGTTTGAGGTTCCAATACCTTTCATAATAGCAGCAGCTCCTTTTTATGCACTTGTATTTTTTGGTAATCATACATGTATGGTTTTGTACACATTTTATTGATCGTACACCAATCAAAAAATCCATTACGTGGGTTATACTGCCTTTTTTTTACCCACTATTATATGTTTGTTATGTGTTTCCATTCACACAGCATGCCAACATTTTTTTTTTAATAATTCTTGCCTTTTAGAAGTTCTTTAGGAGAAGGTAGAATAGCTGACTGCAAGGTTTTTTGAACAATGTCAAAGTGAGTCTGTCCTCATTAACATTTAACACAAAAAGCGTAGCCTCTAAACTTTTAACCCTTTGTTAGGACAGACGGTGTTTAAGAGCTGCCTGCACAGTACAGACAGGTTTAATTATGCTAAACACCGCTGCCCACCCCCCTTCATAAATAAAGAAAACCAAGTAGAATGTTTCCTTGCTGGAGGGTCCAGAATAGGACATCTAAAAAAGGTAAGCTGTCATTTTTACTTTTTTTTCATTATGCTATGCAAATTTGGAAATGTAACAAAGTGGGTGTTATCCACATTTGGTTGCAAAAGTGGTGATACGGTTTAAGCATGAAGAAAGCAACCTAAATCCTAGATAGAGATTTAAAACCTAAGCTAAAAGTTAATTCCTCCCCATGCTCTAAAAAATCATAAAGACTATATAATATGTGTGTACATCTTTTATATGTGCTATTTTAGATTACTACTTCAGATGCTACTTTATTTAGATTGATATTCTTCTGTGATAAAAATGAATTTGTGATGTCTGCTAAAATGTATGTAGTTTGGCTCTGTTTCAGAAACATTTGGCAGCAACCATTTCACATCTATGGTTACTATTCTGAGATATTCGTGATGGTAAATGCTCCAGGATTATCCTCTTCAGCCTTCCTTAAATCTATATCTAATCTGTAGGCTTTATCTAATGCCAAAACATTTTTTTGTTTTAAATGTTAGGGTTTTTTTTGTTGTTGTTGTTTTTGCAGTGTGAGATTCACCCTCTCTGTAAGGGACAATTTTGCTACTGGAGATCAAATTATTCAGGCTCAAGGAGTATATGTGGAGAACAGTTTGAGGGGGTGTGCAGCAGGTAAAGCTGTAAAGGCCCGTACACACGTACCGATCGTCGGCATACAAACGTCGGCGGACGAAAGATCTGCCGATTGTACGCGTGTTAGTATGGTGCCTCCGACAGATGTCTGCGCACAATCCGCGGACAAAAGTCTTTCGTGCAAACATGAAAATTTTTGTCTGCGGACACCAGAACGGACGATTGTTCGCCTGTCAGTACAGAATTCGGCCGACAGACCGCAGATTTGCAAGACTGGGCATGCTCAGAAAATTAAAAACACAGGGAAAGTTAACCATTACATGACATCACTTCTGCAGTCAGCTGAAGTCTGCAGACAAAATTCTTGTGCTGTCTTTGCACTTTTCAACAGACACCGACATCCCGGGGAGAAAAGAGGAACATTTGTATGCCGACGATCGGTACGTGTGTACGGGGCTTAATTGTCTTTAAAATCCTTGATGAAAAAGGTAGTCTATACACAAAGGGCATGTGCTGTGGGGCGCTAGCGGCTGCTGTCCCCCGAGTTGAGCCAGCTCTGTTTGAATACAAGAAAGAAGGAAAGGGGGAGAAGCGCAACCTAAGTGCAATATTGAAACATAGGATTTATTCTCAACGGTAAAAAAACACTCACTAGATTAAAATCAAAAATACGCTTATCGTATAGAGTAGTATCCGCCACTTGTCTCTGTCCTGAAGGTGCAGCCTGAATCCAGACGGCTGGGGATGGAGGAAGGACGAATGGGAACAATGTTGGAAGCCAGGTCCACGCCAACCAACTTGGAATGCACTGGCGGATGTGACCTCACCAGGAGAGGAAGAGGGGGCTGGAGAGTTCAGGCTATGTGCTCGGAGCTCCCTGTTCCTTCTAGAGGCCTTTAGAAGGAGCAGGGAGCTCTGAGCGCAAAGCCTGAACTCTTCAGCCACCTCTTCCTCTCCTGGTGACGTCATGTCCGTCGATGCGTTCCACGTTTATGGCGTTGACTTCTTGGTTTCCAAAAAGGCGTCCATTCCTCCTTCCCTGAACTCCAGGGATCAGGATCCAGGTGGCACTTGCAAGACAGAGACAGTTGTTGGATACTACACTATATGATAAGCGTGTTTACAATTTTAATCTTGTGAGTGTTTTTTACCGTTGCCAATAAATCCTATGTTTCTCTATCCTTCATTGACAGACGCAGCCTCATATCTTCTTGACCATTGGGTTATGCTTATCCCTTCGGGAATAGGACACCAAGCAGGAAAAAGCTTTCACCACGCCTAAGGGGCTGTCGCTGCGGGCATAACCCCACACCCTCTGCTACACCCCTCAGTTTGTTTCTGCCTAGTTTAGGAGTAGGACCTAGTTCCCTGCTGGGACTTAAGTCTTAGCTGTTTTTTTTGGGAACCTTTTTTTTGGATATTAATAATTTTAGGAGAGTTCCTCGAGAACTACAAGCAACAGCCGGCTGGGTTTCGGACTGGATAAGATCCTTAAGGTCTCCCAGCCTGGCCAGCGAGCGTGAGCAGGTTATAGTCCAGCACTAGGCCTCGCCCCGACAGAGCCCCGTTAGACAGGGACGAGCCTGTCTCGCTGGGACTTGAATGACCTGGAACGCCCTGAGTCGCAGCGTACCCCTTGGCTGACAGCACCCCCATCCCCGGGTGGGAGGTGGTCTGTTCGGAGCGACGCTCATCTGATATCGTCGTATGGTGAGTAAGTGTCCCCCCAGTTCTCTGGCAGTCTCAGGGTTGACGTGGGCCCCCTCCTCGGAATAGTCAGACCTTCGGGTATCTCTCAGTTCCCCTGGCCTCTTGGGTATATCAGGTCCCCCCTCAGCTGTTTCCCCCCATCCCATAGGGCGTACAGGTTTGTACCTTTGGGGGGTGGATATATTGCGGCCACTATGGTGGTTCTGCGGGGGGGGGGGGCATTTTTCTGGTGGGGTCTCCTCCTGGGGACCATCCAATGCCTTGGTGCGCCTTGGGGGTCGCCATTTAGCTGTAGACTTGCTCTGCATTTATGTTGAAAATTTTCATTGTAATGCATGGGCAGCCAATTTCTTAAAATTCCCCGTAGGAATGTATGGGGCGGCCATTTTCTTGTAGTCCACGATGCTGGACAGCACAGGCAGACTTTAGATACTCTAGGCATGACCCAGGTGAATTTCACTTCCTGTGTCAAATCGTTGCATTTTGCTGTACAGATCGTTTCTGCAAGTCTCCTGATCGGTTTGGTAATGTTTTTTTGAGGTCTCTTGTGGGTTTCCTCACACACACTGCTGACAGATTGTATTAGGCTGGGACTTGCAGTACCACTATAGCAGAGGTGCGATCGCCTTTTTTTTAACTTTTTTAAAGCGACACTGCATTTTTTTATTTTCAGTGTAAATGGAGTCCCAGGATAAAATTTCACCTGCAGACCCTCTCAGTGTGGTTGTGGAACCCTCTGGGTCGCAGCCCATATCAGATTTTACAGCAGTCTTGAAAAGCCTGGTATCAAAAGTGGATTTAGTGTTAAAAAGTAACGCTAGCCGTAAGCACCCTTTGCCTTCGCCTCCTTCTTCTGTATCTTCAGATTCTGAGGCAGATATGGCCGCCATAGACACACCTTACCCTGGTGGCTCTGTGTCATCGCATTCTGGTGGCAAAGATGACCTATCCTTGTCAGCCACTGCGCGGGAAAGTGCATTGGTGGAAGCACTTATAGTTTCAGTGCGTGAAACTTTAAAAATGGCAGATGAGTCTACAGTGTCAGGAACGCAGGTGTCTTTTGGCACCTAGAAAATCCCAGAAATTGGGCAAAGTGTTTCCCTGCCTGCAACTTTTTGACAATATTGTCAATGAACAGTGGGGGCGCATCAAGCACATGTTGGTGGGGCCTAAACGTTTTAAACGCCATTATCCCTTTGCAGATAATGTTTCCACTCGGTGGACCGTGCTACCAAAAGTGGATCACCCAGTTTCCAGACTGAATAAGGCTACTGTGGTCCCGGTGAAAGAGTCCCCGGCGTTTACGGATCCTGTTGATAGACAAATTGAGTCTCTGTCCCGCCATTTACATGTGTTAGCGGCCTCAATATTGAAGCCAATTTTTGTGACCACCCTGGTGTCACAGACCGTCACTGAATGGGTGAAGTTACTAAAAGGTGTTTTGGCAACAGAACAGCTCTCCCCTGGGGCTGATTGAGCTCATGGATCAAATGGCTCAAGCCCTGCTGTATATATGTGATGCATTGCTGGAATGCGGCTCCCCTGGTGGCTAGAGTGTCTGTTGTGGGGATTGCTATTAGACGCATTGTTTGGTTAAAAAGCTGGTCTGCAGAGCAGGCTTCCACAAAGGCTCTTTCTGACCTTCCCTTTACAGGGGAGAGGTTGTTTGGTTCCTCCCTGGATGAGTTGATCAAAGGCCTTATGGGTGGGAAGAGTACTCTTCTACCTCAAACCTCTAAGGGCAAGGCACCACGTACTAAACTGAGGCCTTCCTTTACTGCTCATAGGTGGCTTTTTCGTACCTCCGGGTCGCAAGAAAAAGGAAAGCCATTCAGGTCTTCTGGGAGTTTCAAGAAAACATGGCCAGGTAAACTGAAGCCAGGCAAATCCGGATCTTCAGACAAATCCTCGTCTGCATGAAGGGGCGTCCTCACCCGATTCTGGGGGGGACGTCTTTGCTTCTTTCCGGAACCATGGACTTCCTTGTTTCAGGACAAATGGGTTCACAAACTGATCCGATCAGGGTACAAGATCGAATTCCGGTCTTGACCGTAGGACAGGTTTTTCCCGTCCAAACTGCATCTGTCTCCAGACCGTTTGAGGGATCTCCAAACAGCGGCACAAGATCTGCTGTTGCAAACGGTGATTGTGCCGGTTCTCTCCCAGGAACATTTTCAGGGGTTTTATTCAAACCTGTTTACTGTGCCCAGGAAGGAAGGCAAAGTACGTCCAATCCTGGACCTCAAGGGTTTGAACCGCTTTGTTTGGGTGCAGAGGTTTCGAATGGAGTTAATTCGCACGGTAGTAGCGTCCCTACACCAGGGAGACTTTTTGGCCTCCATAGATATCAAGGACGCATATCTACACTTTCCTATATATGCTGGGCATCATCGGTTTCTCCGTTTCGCTATAGGAAAAGGGCATTATCAATTTGCGGCAGTACCCTTTGGTCTCGCCTCCGCCCCCAGGATCTTTACCAAGGTGCTGGCCCTGGTGTTGGCATTATTGCATCAAAGAGGGATTTCGGTACTGGGGTACCTGGACAATCTCCTATTGAGGGCGGACTCTCACTCAGCCCTGTTGAGTGACTTGGCGATCACTGTCCGAACACTGCAAGAGTTCGGTTGGAACATCAATTAAAAAAAATCCGCCCTGATACCTTCAATGAGACTGAACTATCTGGGTCTGACTCTGGATTCTGCTTTGGCGAGGATCTTTCTTCCCCCAGACAAATTGCAAAAATTGCAGGGGGCAATCCTTTTGCTGTTGGCAAACAATCTGTCATCCCTGTGTAGTTGCATGTGGGCCCTGGGTCTGAAGGTGTCGACCTTCCAGGCGGTCCTGTTTGCTCAGTTCCACACGAGACCCTTACAAAGGGAGATTCTCGTAAAGTCGAACAAGAATCCAAAATCCTTGGACACTTTGATTCGGTTGAGTCGCAACAGAAAGTCTGCTCTTCTGTGGTGGCTTTACTTGTCTGCACTACGCCAAGGCAAGTCCTTCCTTCCGTTGTATTGGACGGTGGTAACTACGGATGCCAGCCTGTCAGGCTGGGAAGGAGTGCTGGGGAGGCTCTATGCCCAGGGATCCTGGACGGTGAAAGAGTCAACGCTGCTGATAAATATCTTGGAGCTCAGGGCGATAAAGCTTTGCCTGAGTCATTGGACAGTTCGTCTGCAAGGTTGCCCGGTCCGGATTCAACCGGACAATGCCATGGCTGTGACGTACATCAATCATCAAGGGGGCACCAAGAGTGTCTTGTCGGCCCGGGAGGTGGCCGAGATCCTGGATTGGGAGGAGAAGTTTGTCCCAGCCCTCTCTGCTGTGCACATCCCAGGTGTGGAGAACTGGCAAGCGGATTACCTGAGTCCTCAGATGTTGGATCAGGGGGAGTGGTCCCTCCACCCAGAGGTGTTTCACCTCCTGTGTATCCGGTGGGGAACACCCGATGTCGACCTGTTTGGTTCTTGACTCAACAAGAAGGTTCAGAGGTTTGTAGCCAGGTCAAGGGATCCTCTGGCCGATGCCACCGACGCACTGGTGGCTCCTTGGGTTCAGTATTGGCTGATCTTTGCCTTTCCTCCGCTGACACTCCTGCCAAAGCTTTGGCACAGAATAGAGATGGAAAGGATTCCAGTAATTCTGGTGGCCCCAGATTGGCCTCGTCGGTCTTGGTACGCAGACCTGGTAAGGTTGGTCGCCGATGCTCCTTGGAGATTTCCTCTCAGAGAAGATCTGCTGTCTCAAGGGCCGATTTTCTATCCTGCTTTACAGCCGCTGACTTTAATGGTGTGGCTGTTGAAAGCCAGGTGTTGAGGAATAGAAGTCTTTTTGACTCTGTGAATCCTACACTATTGAAGGCCAGGAAGTCTACTTCCAGAAAGATCTATCATTGCACGTGGAAATCGTACATTTCATGGTATGAATTGCTGAAAGTGTACCCTCGCTTATTTTCAGTAGCTAGGGTTTTGGCCCTTCTTCAAAAAGGGGTTGAACAGTGTTTGGCTTTGGGCACTATCAAACGCCAATTGTTGGCTTTGGCTGTGTTTTTCCAACGTCCTTTAGCTACGTGTGCCCTGATTTGCACTTTTATCCAAGGGTTTTTTTCTTTTTAAAGCCCGTGGTGTGTGAACACACTCAAAGACTAACACCAGGTGTATAAAAAAGTGCACACGCGCAAACTTTTATCCAGGGGTTGCGTCACATGGCGCCTCCAAGGCGATCTCCGTTACCTCCTTGGGATCTGAATTTGGCATTATCTGTTCTTCAAAAACCTCCTTTTGAGAACATTAGGGAGATTCCCTTGCTTACATTATCTCAGAAGGTTGCCTTCATGGTGGCTATCACTTCTGCCATGCAGGGTGTCTGAATTGGCGGCATTGTCTTGCCGTTCACCTTATCTGGGGGTCCATAGAGATAAAGTGGTACTTCGACCTAATCAGTCATTTCTTCCTAGGTGGTTTCTGATTTCCATTTAAATGAAGACATTGTGCTGGCTTCACTCTGTCCTAAGCCCAAGCATTCCAAAGAAATTGCCTTGCATTCTTTGGATGTGTTTCGGGCAATTACAGTTACTACTGAATCTTTCAGGAAATCGGACTCACTTTTTGTCCTTAACGAAGGACTTCGTAAAGGTATGGCTGCGTCTGCTGCGACCATATCCAGATGGATCAGGCAGACAGTGGTTTAGGCTTATTCAATAAAGGATCAGGTCCCTCCTTTCCCGGTGAAGGCGCATTCTACTAGAGCGCAGAGTGCCTCTTCGGCTTTTCGCCATCAGGCGTCAGTGATGCAAGTTTGCAAGGCAACAACTTGGTCGTCGGTCCACATGTTTTCAAACTTCTACAAGCTAGATGTGTTGGCATCTTCGGATACCTCTTTTGGCCGCAAGGTTTTGCAGGCTGCTGTTTAAAAGAGATTTTTCTCTCTTTGAGGGTGTATGTTTTTTCCAGGTGAGCTCCAGTTGTTCCTGGTTGAACTCCTTGTTACCTGGTTGGCTATGTTTAGCCTCGGGAAATTGCGTTCTTCTTTGTGTTTTTTTTTTCCCACCCCCCATGCTAATACTGCTTTGGGACGTCCCAATGGTCAAGAAGATATGAGGCTGCATCTGTCAATGAATGATAGAGAAAAATTGATTTTTTACTTACCGTAAAATCCTTTTCTCTGAAGTTCATTGACAGACGCAGCACCCGCCCCTCTACTTATGAGTGGAATGGGGTTGTTGTCTTCTAAACACTGCTTGCAATGAAACTGAGGGCTGTAGCAGAGTGTGTGGGGTTATGCCTGCAGGGACAGCCCCATAGGCGTGGTGACAGCATTTTCCTGCCTAGTGTCCTATTCCTGAAGGGAGGAGCATAACTTAACGGTCAAGTAGATATGAGACTGCATCTGTCAATGAACTTCAGAGAAAAGGATTTTATGGTAAGTAAAAAATCCAGTTTTTAATACTGCACTTAGGTGGCACAACCCCCTTTCCTCCTTTACAGTTTTACTAATGACAACTGTCCAAGAGATAATTGATCTCACTTCATGATGGAACTCTTTGACAATTGAGTGAACAGGAAACAGGCATAAAACACTGGGGTTTTAGCAATATTGTATGTAGCACTTACCCCCGAAAGGGCCGCTGATTTGTTCTGGGTCCTCCTCCCAAGTTAGTGTAGCAGCAGCCAGGCACACAGCACTCTTTTGGCTCGATGAACAGTCTAGGGTTTTTTTTTTTTTTTGTAGATTTCATGCTGATCATACTTGGATATGGATGTATGGAAGCTGTGGAATACTCCAGTAGGACAGTATAAGGTTAAGAGGACACTTCACTATATCAAAGCTTCTTAGCACGGTCCTTCTAAGGACTACAGCGCTAAGACTCTGTAGGAAATGTCTGGATGCAAGCAGGCACCAACTCCAGTGCTCAAAGATTGGACTAAGATAGCAGTAACATATAGTCACTACGATCCAGCAGCACTCATATCTGTACACACAATGTCCTTGGAGCTGTCTGCCACCCAATTTCCATAGGTAGGTCCTTAATGAGAGACAAAAAAGACCCTTGGTGGAGTTCCTTGAGTAGGCTCAAAGATTCTCAGGAAATAGCCAGGACCTCGATGAACACATGCAGTATTTTAGCAGGGCTGCTTGGAAGTGCAGCAACCTATCAGGATATCTGGACAAGACTGGGCATCTCCAGGCTTCAGACTATTTATGCTCACTCCTAGCCACCATATTTAGCTGCTAATTTGCTTCATCCAGCCCACTACATTCCACCAGAAGACAGGGGGAAGCAATCAAACCTTCAGCCGGTGAAACCCAGAACAGTCCCAAGCAATCACACACTGCTCCACTGATTACAGACGAGCCAAAATAACTAAATTTACCTAATTAGCCTAGCAACCTTTTTTGGAGGGTACTACATTTTCCACATATTCGTTGTATATTTTGAAAAGCTAAAAAAAATAGTTTTGGCTTTTACTACTTTGAAGTCACGGGCAAGGAGCAAGTACGTGCATACCAAGTACTTCAGGTCAGGTACTGCTTAGCACCAATGTTGCTTATAGGGGTACAAACAGAAGTCCTACAGGAAGGTACACAAGCCGAAAGTCACAGTGTCTATTTTTGGGTTGCAGGTAGTCTATACATCTCCTCTGAATTGAGGAACCTACAAGAAATACAAAAAACAGAAAGTTAAAAAAAAAAAATACAGCAAGACAGTGATAAACCCTTGGTACAGAAAAATGAAATTAATACCACACTCTGTTATGGGGTGCAGTCCTTTCACCTCTGCCCCACAATTCACCTTGGTTCACCCTTCAACCTATGGATAAGGAATTGCATGGTGAGCAATGTTGCCCCGAAGTAATATGTCAGGCTTGCATGCAGTGGTGCAGACGCAGGCAAAGAAATAGACATTTGCAGCATCAGTGTCTATACAGTAGTAGTGCAGTATACAGAGTCTATGTCACTACTATTCAAAATCAAAAACGCTTCCCTCTATTTTGTGATAAATATGATTAAAGGAGAATTATTGCCAAAGTTCTTTTTTTCCTACTGCTCCTGCGGGCTTAAGTTTGCTGTCGGCTGGCATCACTAAGCCAGTCCAGGCTCTGGATAGATCCTGACTTTAATTTTGGGATCCACCCAGATGCCTGACCGCCAGCTGGCTCAGTCACTCCACTGAGAGCCTGAGCCAGTCACTCCCACCCCCTACACAGCCCGGTGCTCCAGTGAGTGCTGGAGCAGCAGAACAGAGAGCTGGTGACTGACAGTCACCAGCTCTCTGCTCACTGAAGATCGAGACCTGAGCCTTTGATCCCTCAGCTCTCAGAGTCTTACAGGCTGCGGTGGACAAGTGAGTATGTGTGTTAATTTTAATTTAAAAAAGTCAAACACATAACACAGCATAAAATCAAACAATCATTTGGATGGAACCTCAAACCAGTAGAGGTTCACAGTAACAATCAGGTAACATACAATTGAGTCAACAGTGGCACATCTGTAGAAAACAAGTTATGCAGTATAGTAAAACCCAGCCAGATGCAAAGGTGTAAGGGCAAAGGGGACGAAGGGGTGCGACTGTCTCAAGATCTGGCCACATTCCCTGCATCATACAACCCAAACTACAGTAAATGTAAAGAAAATGGGGGGAAGTCCCGCCACCATCCGTCCCCCTCCCAAGGGGACTCCGGGAATGCTAAGCTCCTGACCAGGCTGAGGTCTCCGAGCACCAAAAAGGTTGCGAAACATCCGGAGACCTCCTCCTGGGTCCAGCTGAGGGGGATTCCCAGACCGACACCCGGGCACCCCACCTTTCCGTAGAGGCAGCTGAAGTGACCCTCAGGGTCTGTCCCTGAAGGTACAACCAGCATTTGCAGATGGGAGGGGGTAAT
This sequence comes from Pelophylax lessonae, assembly GCF_965119305.1. Classification (NCBI taxonomy): domain Eukaryota; kingdom Metazoa; phylum Chordata; class Amphibia; order Anura; family Ranidae; genus Pelophylax; species Pelophylax lessonae. The sequence continues at coordinate 729,461,042 of NC_138768.1, read as the reverse complement.
GGCAGCATGCCAACCCAACTATATAGCCACCGGTCAGCGGCTGAGACGTCACAACACAAAGACACAACAAGAGGGGAAAAGAAGAAGTGGGGGTGGAAATAGAGCTAGTGTAGGAGATGAGGTTGCAAAAGGAAGCAGTCACCGGGGGAGTCTAAAAGCGAGCAGGGAAAGAAAAAAATCCAGATCTAGCTACAATGTAACCCCAAAATGTTGAGCCCACGGCTCCCAGATACTCTCAAACTTGTGTATACGATCTTTTAGAATCGCAACCATCTTTTCCTGGGCCATGATCCAGGAAATGTTCCTGGTAGCAGCTTGAAAAGAGACTGAAGGCTTTTTCCAGGCTCTGGCCAAGGTGAGTTTAGCGCCCAGAAGGATAAAAAAAAACCGAGGAAAGTGAATGTCTGGGAGCCTTGAGAGCGAAAATGTGTAGAAAAGCTACCTGAGGAGTTTGTGTAATCGGAAGTTTAGTGACCATTCTGATGAGGCTAAATACTTTGTTCCACCAGGTATGTAAAAAAGTGCCCTGGTGGTGGCATCCCCGGAAACATAGCGAGGAGGAACCTGGGTACATAATCGCCAATCTGGTAGGTACCAGATACCATCGAGTCAGGATCTTGACGTTAGCCTCAATGAGGGTAACCTTCATCATCCCTTTGAAGGACCTATGAAAAATCTTATGCCAGTCTTTCAGCGGGAACTCCAACTCCAGATCTCGCTCCCATCCAAGAGCATAAGTAGGCTTATCTCTGGTCTGCGTGAGGGCTGCATAAATGAGGGAGATACCCCCTCTGATATCTTCTGTTTCCGAGCACCATCGCTCGTAAGAGGTCAATAAGTGGCGATTGGGGTTTTGGGCCCACAGCGATCATAGGAAATGTGTGAGTTGAGTAAAGCGGAACTTCTCGGCATGGGGCATCTTAAGTTTGGATGTGCAGTGAGTTAAGGATAGAGGGCCAGTGGATGACAATGTGTGTTAGTTTTAAAGACCATACTTCACTTTTAATAATCAATGATGTGCATGGAACGTGCATATGAATAATAAATTGTATGGATGCAAGGGGGGTGGGTGAATCTGATCAACAATGGGCAGCATTGAGCACGAGCACTGACAGGCAGGAAGTCTCTGCTGAAATAAAATAGTTCCGCCCACTGTTCTTTTTTTTTTGCCAATGTGAAGCGGTCAGCACAATCGCCACTCTATCCACACAAGGGTTAGGAGGGGACTTGTCAGCCTAGAGCAGCCACCAATGTCTGTTCCTCCTAACAGGAAATGGCAAAAAATAAAGCCATCTGAATAATGACTCTGAGGATTGATGAAATGAGAATGCTGCTGCTAAAAGGAAAATACAGTTAACATTACAAAAACGTATATTTTTGCCTAACAGATTATTAAAGATAGATTTTGCTGGAGTGGGACTTTAAGAAACAGTTCACTTTAACCACAGGGTTCAAGAGAGAGACATTGTTGTAAATATAGCTGTGGCCTCTAACACTTACAACCATCTAAGGCTGCCAATCAGGCCCTTTGTTTGCGCAATTCTCACGTGGAAATGAGTGACACACATTGGGGAAGTCGTTTTATTTGCATGGGCTATCCTATTCGTGATTGTCGCCCCACAGAAGGTCAGGGACCAAATATTGGCCCTGAGCCAGGAGAAATTGTATCCTTGTGTTTTTCTGCAATTCTTGTGGGTTGTGCCTGGCGACAGTCGTGCCAAATCATGCCATGTTTGTGGTGCCATTTATGATCATAGGCCCCTAAATGCGTATTGCCTGTTTTGCCGTGATTTGGAATCGCAAGCAGAATCATAGCAATTCTGCCTGCAATTTCAAATTCCTCATATGTGAACGGAGCCTCAGCTGTCTTTGCCTAACCCCTTCTGACTGCATTCCTATTGACATCCCAGGCTCAATCTGATTAACATGAAATCTGATTTATGATGTTGGTTAGATTTTTTTTTACACAGCACTCAGCCCTGCAAATGTAAAATGTACAGCATGCCCATTTTCTTTTCAATCAGTTTTTATGCATAATGGTTCAGTTTAATTTTTTTCTAACAGAAAAACGCATATGATAGGGTACATTTTTTGCATAAATGTGCGCAGCCTATTGCATTAGGGTATGCACCCAAATGTTTTAAAACATTAATTGGTGTCAGTAGAGCAGTGGATTTTGTCAGTAGAGCAGTGGAGTTCTCAGTAGGGCAGAGGTTGGTGTCAGTAGGGCAGTGGACGGTGTCAAAATTTTTATTATTTCATTCTTTATTTTTTTACAACTTTTTTTAGGGCTTTAATGAAATATCAGCAGGGGGAATCTGTGCCACACAGGGAGATTAGGGTGCCCAGGCACACCCCCGGCGCACGCCTATGATTTTTTGTAATGAAGGTATTATTCCATTTCAAATGCTCTAACTTACCCCAGACATTTTAACTGTCCTCCAAGTAGATCACATTCCATCAGCTTCTGCCCCAGCTGTACAGTCTGGGGAAAGAGAAAGGTCAGCAGGAAAAAGGGGAGGAGAGCAGACAGATGTCTTGTCAGCTCCCTCCCCTCTACCTGGCAGGTAGCAGCACTCGCTTTGCTGGTCCCAGGTGCTTGACGTTTGGGATACATGGTGAGGGTAAGTGGTGGGGAAGCTGGTGTGCGCATTGCTAGGGGTGTGTGGAAGCGATCAGGTGACTGCAGAGCTGCTGGATTGCTTCCATCTGACAGCCAGTCAGAGATACACACATTGCTGCTGGCTGCAGCCCCTGGCCCTGTGTGTAAACACCCCCCCCCCCCCGCTGTCAAGTCCGTACGACATATGGACCTGGCAGTTAAGGGGTGAAGTCACTCCCACTGTTAAGCGCAACCCAACCATGACAATTGTTTGTTTGTTTTTTTGCTCTATTCCATGGCTTCCTGGGTGTTTCATAATTCTATTCATGCTCAAATTTTGTTAAACTGTTTTGAATTTATTGTAAAGCCAGGCAGATTACCTGCTATGGGAATTGTTATTTTATAAATTGTTTATATAGTTTAAATATCAATTTTTTTTATAGGAGTTTGTCATATTTTGGGTTGTCTGTAAATTTTCCATGTTTTGTCAGTAAAAAAGTTGTGGAGGGTTGGTAACCCTGGCGCTTTTCCACATTTGACACCAACCATGTTACAAGGGGTTTCTAAAGACCGCGTGCTATCAGTCTTTTGTGCAAAGCTCTGATTGGAATTCATAGTCTACCAATCAGGATCTTCTACAAATAAACAAATAAATAAAAGAAAAATATAGAAAAAGAGAAATATTGTTATTCTTTTTCACTTTAGGGCTCTTTCACATGGGCGTTCCGTATGTTTCCGTATATTCATCCCATCCGTTTGTGGATGAAAAACGGACATAATGTATCTCTATGTAAATACGGATGTCAGCGGATGACCATCCGCTGACATCCGTTTTTCGTCCGTTCCGTTCAGTTCAGTTTTTTGGAACGGAAGAGAACCCTATTTTTTCTTCCGTTCTAAAAACGGAACGGACGCAAAAACGGGAGTCAGTTGTGTCATCCGCTGACATCCGTATTTACATAGACATACATTATGTCAGTTTTTCATCCGCAAACGGATGGGATGAAAAACGGACATACGGACCGGATGACACAAGTGTCATCCGTGTCTGTTGCAAAAAAAAAAAAAAAGGACCTGATCGGGCAAAAAAAACTGAACACCCGTGTGAAAGAGCCCTTAAAGTGGTTGTAAATCTCAGATGTGAAATATGAACAAAGCATATCCCTCTATAGTGTGTACTTATCTCAACTGAGAGCCTTAAGTGTAATTTCTGTTTGCTGCTTTGTTCCTCTGCTATCAGCATAAATCACTTCTGATAAGTTTTCCTGACACCAAGAGAGAAATGGTGACAGGGGAGGGATCTCCAGCTGATTGACAGCCTCAGCTCTATTCCTGCGTGCTGTGCAGAGGGGGGTGTCCCATTTCCTCCAATCAGCTCTCAGGGCTCTTCTCACTGAGCTCTGCAGAGTGCAGTTTCAAATCTCCACCCTCTTTTTTCTGAAATCTCAGACAAGCTTATGAGTTCAACACTTTAATAGTATGTGGAGAAAAGAAGGCTGCAAATAAACAGGTACAACATATGTAGGAGGATTTGTTTAATCTCTGTGTATCACCTGAGGCCAGTCACTTCACTAGGTATATGTAGGGGTTTACAACCACTTTAAGCCATAAAGATGTCCATTTGAGCCTTTTTGCCCACCAAAATGGTGACCAAACCTATTGCCACAGAAGTCCCATTTTTTTCTGATAAAGGTTACATAAAAAATATAGTCTATAATAAATGTACACACATTATTTTCATCTGTTAAAAGATGGAATTTAAACATTTAGTAACACTGTGTTGCTATGGCAGATGGGCAAGTTAAATATAATTTCTTAACAGCGAAACTGGGGGGATAAGAAGGCTGGCAGCTAAATATGGAGCAGTATGTCTAACTAAAAGTATATTCAATAAACGGGTCATCTGAGACTAGACAACGGGGGCGTGTTAAGGAGAAGGTACCACTTTAATTGTAGTGTTCAATATCAGAAAGGCTGTACTGAATTCTACCTTGGATGTACTGTGTGTGGTAAAGAAGACACAATGATAGGGCACTTCTAAGAATATCCTCAGCATACCAAGAAAATAAGGAAGGTGGGATATACACTATATTACCAAAAGTATTGCCTTTACACGAACATGAACTTTAATGGCATCCCAATCTTAGTCCATAGGGTTCAACATTGAGTTGACCCACCCTTTGCAGCTATAACAGCCTAAACTCTTTTGGGAAGGCTGTCCACAAGGTTTAGGAGTGTGTCTATGGGAATGTTTGACCTTTCTTCCAAAAGTGCATTTGTGAGGTCAGGCACTGATGTTGGACGAGAAGGCCTGGCTAGCTGTCTCCGTTTCTAATTCATCCCAAAGGCATTCTATCAGGTTGAGGTCAGAGGACTCTGTGCAGGGCAGTCAAGTTCCTCCACCCAAAACTCGCTCATCCATGTCTTTATGAACCTTGCTTTGTGCACTGGTCCAAATCATTTGGTGGAGGGAGGGTTATGGTGCGGGGTCGTTTTTCAGGGGTTGCCCTTGGCTCCTTAGTTCCAGTAAAAGGAACTCTTAAAGCATCAGCATACCAAGACATTTTGGAAATCCGACTTGTATCTTAGCAGACTTCTGGGAAAATTGGTGAGCCAATCACACAAGCAGGAAATGATGTTTCTGGGTTCGTGGTCAGTATACATTCTGTGTACAGAACAGCTCCAGGTAGCCATATTGTATTGCATTTTCAGAAATGACAGCGTTGCTATTGTTTTTCCCCATGAAATTGGAGTTACCCTTTAAGATAAAAATCCTTCTGTGTGCAGCAGCCCCCCCCCCCCCCCTCAGCCCGCCCTAATACTTATCTGAGGTCCCTCGAGATGCAGCGATGTTGCAGGAGTGTCTTGGCTGCCTGGGACTCCCCACCTCATTGGCTGAGACAGCAGTGCAGCACCATTGGCTCCCGCTGCTGTCAATCAAAGTCAGTCAGCCCATGAGGAGAGAAAAGAGGCAGGCCGGGCTGGGCTCCATGTCTGAATGGACACAGAGCTGCGACTCAGCTCGGGTACCCCCATAGCAAGCTGCTTGCTGTTAGGGCACTCAACAGGAGGGAGGGACAGGAGGGTCAGTGGGGGACCAGAGAAGAGAAGGATCTAGGCTGCTTTGTGCAAAACCAACTGCACAGAGCAGGTAAGTATAATTTTAATTTTAACTTAATAAAACGAGACTTTACAATCACTTTATTCCGAACTGAATTGCCATGTACAGGGATGGGGGGACCTGGCCGCAGGGCAGAAGGGCTTGACACACGCCCTGTATTGTATACAATGATACCTATTTTTGGGGGCGTGTGTACAACACCCAAAGTCTGCACCCGGTTAAATATTTATTTGTAAAAATATGTTTAACATAAATGTGAAAAAATGTTTAATTTATTGTTAAAAAATGGGTTAACATTATAAACTTTAAAAATAAAAAGTAGAAATGTCATCATGTTCAGCCAGTAGAAAGACTTCAGGGTTGTATTTTAGACCCCCAAAATCTCGCTGATTACCCTCTACTGTTCTGGATTGTAGATAAAATGATCTGTGCTAGTTTATAATGTGCCCTTTATATTCGGACTCATTTTTATTTTTATTTTACAGTGTCCATGAATAATATTGGAGAAAAAGGTGAGTTAAATCTTTTGTGATTTTTTACAATTATAGGGTCAATGGGATTTGTCCAATACACATCTTATGGTAATCTGACAGAACATGTGAATTGACATTGCTTGTGGATTGCGGCCATTGCGAGGGGCCACTTGATGCCTTTACTGTTATAAAACTTCAGACCACCCCCATTTTTTAGAAATAACCTCATTACCTTTCCAACTCTTGGATGATCGCTCTGTATGTGCATCATTAACCTGGTGAAAGACAATGCACAGCATTACAATATTGTCAGGCTTTGAAATTCCGCCGACTATTTTATTTTTAGCTGGTCTGGTATTAGAATGCAATTGTGTGCCCTCCCAGCATCCTCCAAATGATAGAATGATGAGCCATTATGCCCTCATTGGTATACAACTGATGGCCCATGCTCTTGGCCAAAATTGTTTGCTAGTTTGGGCTAAAAAATATAGTTATTATTTAAATATATTTTTATTGTTTCACCCACACAAAATAAAATATTTTTAGCACCAATCTTGTGCACACTAAAAGTTTTTTGTTTTGAAAATAAACAATACAGAATTTTAGAACTGTCATGTGTTTACTCCATTTCTCGACAGTATGCCTTTCTAAGTGTAAAAAAAATTACTTTTATAGTTCAGAAAAAAAGAGAAAAAGGAAATTAGGTGAAAAAATAAGGTCAGAAACCATATTTTATAAAATATTTACCCTCATTTTTTTTCACCTAAATATCTCTCTTCATTCTTTTTTTTTTCATTTGTAAATTATTTTTATTAGACTGTAAAGGTAAAGTTACAAAACAGAACAGCCGGTGCTCAGTACCAATGTTAAGGAGATTTACAGGGTAAATCAAATAACTACAACTCCAAGCATAAGACTCAGGAGCTAAAAAAACAATCTTCCCTTTCTTCTCTTCACTTTTTTTGTGAACAATATGATTAATGTCTAATTGAGGATATGGTGAACACATATTTTTTTTTCATATACTCTGTTTAAATAAATAATAATTTCCTTTGATATACACATATATTACCAAAATTATTGTAATGCTTGCCTTTACACGCACATGAACCCGTGTTCAATATTAAGTTGGCCCACCCTTTACAGCTATAATAGCATCAACTGTCCTCAAGTTTAACCACTTGCCGACCAGTCACGTTGACTGTTCTGCGGTAAAGTGGTTCGTTATCGTCTGGCGACGTAGACCTACGTCACCAGACATTCCACTTACTGGCCTGGACATAAGACAGCAAAATCCTCCAGTGGTAAAGTGGTTAAGGAGTGTGTCTATGGGGATGTTTGACCACTCTTCCAGAAGCAAAATTGTGAGGTAAGGCAAGAGAAGGCTTGGCTCGCAGTCTCCACTTTAATTTATTCCATAGTTGTTCTATCAGGTTGAGGTCAGGACCAGTCAGTTTCCTTCACCCCAAACCCACTCATCCATGTCTTTATGGACCTTGCTTTGTGCACTGGTGCACAAAAATGTTTAAACAGACACCATAAGAGTTCCAAAGCAAGGGCCATAAAGACATGGATGAGCGAGTTTGGGGTGGTGGAACTTGACTGGACTGCACTGAGAGAACACGTTTGGGATGAATTAGAGCGGAGACTGGGAGCTAGGCCTTCTTGTCCACATCAGTGCCTGACCTCACAATTGTACTTCTGGAGGAATGGTCAAATATTCCCATAGACATACCCTTAAACTTTATGGACAGCCTTCCCAGAAGAGTTGAAGCTGATATACAGTAGCTGCAAAGGGTGGGTCAACTCAATATTGAACCCTACAGTCTAAGACAGGCAGGCATCCCAATACTTTTGGTAATATAGTGCAGTGGTCCTCAACTCCGGTCCTCAGGGCCCACTAACAGGCCAGATTTTAAGTATTACCTTGGGCAGATGCAGACTAGAGTACTACAATCACTGAGCAGCAAATGATATCACCTGGGATGTATTTCAGTTATCTTGCAAACCTGGCCTGTTAGTGGGCCCTGAGGACCAGGGTTGAGGACCACTGATATAGTGTATTTTCCCTTTCTTTACTCATATGTTTCCTTCCTTTAAAATAACTCACTGAATTAGCCACACGTATTTATTGCTGGTGTGTAAGAGTCATGATCAGTGAGCCTCTGAACGTTCCACCTAACCACATGCTAAATGATGTTACCGGTACTGTACAGGTAGTATAGTTGTACTGAGGATACATCATGAAAACCTACATGATATCAGATGGTATGTACCATAATGGAACCTAAACCATGCTTCTGCAACCCAGTACAGTGGAAAGATTAAAAATGTTCTTTTTTTTATTTGCTCAGAGTTTGGCTTTAAGCCAGAAACAGCCAGGTAACTAGATTTTTCATAAAGAGGTCAGCAATGGAAGCCTATAATCTCTGGCAGTGCAGTTTCCCAATCCAGTTACAAGGCATTAACAGTAAAATGAAAATAGATGACACAGCTTTGATAAATGCACAATAAAAATGTAACTCACAAAGCTAACATAGAATATAGCTTCTAATAACATAATTGATACCATCATGTGCCATTTGCACAGTTTTGTCTGAATATTTTCATCATAAAAGGTAGAGCTGATTTGGTGTTCTGCATGTTTCTAATTGTGGCTGTGTAATCTCTGTGAACAGATGTTGTGGAATTAGCAGCTCCTACAGAATAGCTGTGGCGAATCTGGACACAGCATTGTAAGCTTTTTACACAGCTGTCTCACAGGTTCACGTTCTGTAAAGTGGAATTTTGGAGCTCAGGTGCAGATTAACCTTATTTGCCTACTGTAATGATCAAGATAAAATTAAAGTAAACCTGCCACAAACAATACAAACTGGGCATATAAAGAAAAGTACATAATTGGCTTTTACTTTCAATGAAAACTGCATGTCAAAATGACCAATAGATTCCAAAATAGACAGCCAAACGTTTATACTGGAAGATCGGCCATGGCGAAGACCGAAGAGGACTTAACCTTTTCTGTAAAAGGCAAGCCTGTTTCCATTCCACCTTACTTCCTAACCTCCTTATTGATACCTAAAGCTATCCGTCACTTTAAAGGACCATGGGTAGGCTCATACATGGTACAGTTTTTTTCATTCAGCTTGCCGGCAGACATCTTACATCGGAACTAACGTCAGAGTCTTTTTTATTTGATTGCGGGCATGCATAGCTCAGTGTCTGTGTCCAGATGCCTACACTCTTGTACATGCATAGGAGTTATGTTATCCTGCACCTGCCAATTAAGATGGCCGAAAACCCATGCCTGGAAGAAGCTGGGCAGAAGATGCAGGAACCAGCTAGAAACTCTGTGGACATTGAACCACTGGAGCTAATGTAAGTATCTCACACTTTAGTTCCATTTTAAAACCCAACTCCAGGCTATACTGTATGTTCCCCTGGATGTTTTTTTGCTAAAAATCGTTGGTTGCAATACTTGCCTGGAATCCAGTGCTATCCCCCACAGTAGCTTTTTTTTCTCACAAGATGTCCTTACCTCCCCCTTCTTCCTTAGCAAATTGCCCTGCACTTACAGTGTAATGTTGGAGAGGGCAGTGAACATGTCATCATATTAGTGCTTTTCTCTGCATCATCCAGGACAGCCTACCACTGGGAGAAGACTAAGAGGAAGAGGACACCAGAAGACGTGTGATAAATGCTAGAAAGCAAACAAAAAATCTGGTGGTGGGGGAGGCCAGAATTGGGCATTAAGATGCCAACACACACCCCGGGTCGTTCTCCTGGAGCTCTGGGAACCTGTTACTTCTGGCTATAAGTGCAGGCTACTATGTTGTCACATCGGCCCCCCCCCCCCCCCCCATCCACTGTCAAACCACACCCTCACTTACTTAAAATCTTAATGTAAAGAAAGAGCAGAAATTCTGTTAATTTTCTTTAAGTGGAGACAATGAAAAAATAGCAACCCCAGGTATAGTGTAACCTTTCTTAAATACAGCACAAAGTCAATGAGGCTAAAGCTGGCCAAGATGGCACAAATATTGTCTCATTCCTGTTGAATCAGCCAAAAGTCAGGCCATAAATAACTCTGCAAGCACCCCTAATAAAACAAAATTTGATGTAAAATTGGGTGGGAAATTATGATCCCGTTGGGGTATTTGGTAAGCCAGGGGTGCTGCAGCTGCCTGAATGCAATAGCAGTCAGTGGAGACTTTTCCATTCATGCCGATGGATAGGGGAACCAACTGATTTTCTTAAATTCAGAAAATCAAGTTGTGTATAACTACCTTAACAAGTCAGCAAGATAGATTGCTATAGATGGTAGGAGATAGTGAATGACGACTGTTTGGCACATGTGATTGTTCAAAGCACACTCAGGCGGTCTTTGCAGTTGCTTAGTCTGGAACAAGCTCAGGAGGGGAGGAAATGCTGGGAGACAACGGACAGTTGTGCTCAAAAGACAAGAGCGGCACAGTTCATGTAATCAGTTTATAAAAATATGCTTTTATGTTCCAATCATTATTATTTATGTATTTATCATAAAAAAATAAAATGCCTGTGGCCACCTTAAAGTGTGTCCACACTGTTTTATAGATATGTATGGTTTGTTTGTTTTTTTTCTAATGTAGGATTGCGTTCTACATCTTGCCTACTGCCAGTCTGTAAAAATCAAGCTGTAATATTTCATAGGATAAAGTAGTCATCTAACTGCCTTGCCAGGAATTCGCTCACGAGGGCATCTGAGACAAGGGGAGTGGTCAGTGGACTAAACAGAGTAACAAGGGGGTGGGGTCTATTTTGGGAACACTCATACCAAATAATGACCAACCTCACACTAACGCCTATAGAGTATGTGCCCCGCCATTGTAGAAGGAAACTGGAGATGTATAATCTGTGCAACCCTGCACAATTTTAGCAGATATACTTTTTTTTAGATAGTACAGCTTTATATTCATTTGGCAGCACATGATCTGGCTATTGGAACCCAAATGTTTAAAGAACAGTACACTTATTTTTTACCTTTTCCTAGAAAAAATTGACACCACTAATTAGTGAGTATTAAAGGTACAGATAAATGTCGTCGACCGAGTCTGAGTTTGCCTCGGATCCAGCTCCTGAGGTGTACTCCTCCCTGGCCCAAGTCCAGAGGGAACTAAATCTGCATGTGACCTCCGCTACCCTGGCAGGGGTTGGAGTGCTCAAACCTAGAATTTTTGAGAGTGGGGACAAGAACGGGAGACTCCTGGCTAACCTGGTGGCGGACTCTAAATTACAGACAGTTGTTCCCCTTATTCAAAGGGAGGCGGGTGATACTACTTCAGATCCGGATGCCATACTGGCGGAATTCCGTGAGTATTATGAAAAATTGTACTCTGTGCCGGCCTACCTGCGGGATGTGGTGGACCTGAGGTATCTCGAAAATGTGTCCTGGCCAACGCTGTCTGAGGAGGAAGCTGCCTTCTTAGACGCGGAATTCTCCCTGGAGGAGGTTGAAGAGGCTATTCGCTCTCTCCCTCCTGAGAAGACCCTGGGCCTGGATGGCCTGCCGGGGATTGGTACAAAATGTATATCTCCTGACCTGTATATATGACCTGGCCCCCAGATTGCGCAGTCTCTTCGGGGCTTGTCTGGAGGCTGAGGCGCTGCCTGACTCCTTATTGCAGGCTCATATAGTCCTGATTTTGAAACCCGGGAAGGACCCCACGTTATGTTCGGCATACCCGCTGATTTCCATTCTTAATTACGACTTAAAAGTCCTTACTAAAATTCTCGCCACCAGGTTGATGAATGTGCTCCCGTTCTTAGTTGACATTGATCAGACTGGCTTCATGCCGGGTAAATCAACTGATATTAACATTCGCCGGGTATATACACATTTACAGGTCCCAGCGGAGGAACAGGGTCAAAGGTTCCTGGTGGCGTTGGACCTTGAGAAGGCCTTCGACTCTGTCGCTTGGCCCTACCTTGGAGAGGTACTCCGGTCCTTCGGGTTTGGCCCTACTTTTTGTAAATGGATCAGTATTCTTTATAGTCAGCCTCAGGCCCAGATCAAATTGGGGGGGGGGGCGGGTGTCCCCTGCCTTTCGCATTAAGCGTGGTACCCGCCAGGGTTGCCCACTGTCGCCGGCGTTGTTTTAGTTGGCGGTGGAGCCCCTGGCGAGGCCATCCGCGGGTCGGGGGGGATCCGGGTGGGGTCCCTGGAGAAAATGCTAGCGTTGTACGCAGATGACATCATTCTGTTCCTTCGGGACCTGGGACCCTCTCTCCGGTCTGCACTGGACCTGCTCTCGCGCTTCATCAAGATAACTGCCTTCATAGAGATAACTGCCTTCATCAAGATAACTGCCTTCATAACTGCTCTCGCGCTTCATCAAGATAACTGCCTTCATCAAGATAACTGCCTTCATAGGGCTGGCAAACAGGAAAATGTAATAGGCATTGCTTTGCGGCAAAAAACGCTGTAAAAAAAATTGCGTGCCTTTGAGGTCACAAAAGTGTGAAAGGGGCCTTCAGTAATCAATGTATAGTATTTCCCCTTCAATGCAGAATGACCAGCGTGCCCCCTTTCAATGCAGAGTGACCAGCGTGCCCCCTTTCAATGCAGAGAGACCAGCATGCCCCCTTTCAATGCAGAGAGACGGGCGTGCCCCCTTTCAATGCAGAGTGACCAGCGTGCACCCTCTCCGGCCTCCGGGTCGACTGGGACAAGTCTCTTCTGCTCCCGGTTGGCGCGGACGCCCGAGCGCAGGCGGATCCCTCTCTCCCCTTATGCTGGATGGACAGGGTCAGATATTTGGGAGTCAATATCTCCCCTAATGTGCATGATTTTTGTGAGCTCAATCTTTATCCCCTTCTACATTCCTTCAAGGACAGACTTAAGGCATGGGCGAATCTTCCATTGACATTGATTGGGAGAATTAACCTTGCCTAAATTAAATTACTACCCCCTCTCCTATATATTCTGCGCCAGTCCCCAGTGTGGATCCCGAAAAGGGTGTTTAAACAATTTCACTCACAAATTACCATGTTCTTGTGGGGGACTCGACCTCCACAACTCCGCCTGTCCGTATTGCAATGTCCCTGGACTCGTGGGGGTCTTGCCTGCCCAGATTTTTTCATATATTTTATTGCTGGCCTGTTGACCCACACCCATAACTGGCTTATATCTGACTCCACCAATTCTGCAGTGGCACTTGAGGCAGCCCTTCTTGGGTCATACGATGCACTGCGAAATGCCCTTTTCTGGGGCCCTAGGGCCCCGTATCCCATTACCATCTCTATGAAGACAGTTATCAGGACTTCGTCACTAGTTTCCCCATATACAAAATCTGGCCCCAATCGGTTTTCTCCGAATTCCCCCTTGTGGCGGAACCCAGAGTTTCCTGAATTTTACCCCATCCCGGATCCGTCTGTATGGGCCACTACGGGCATTCGGCAACTGTCCCACCTATGCCAAGGGGACAACCTTATGACCTTTGATCAATTGAAGGCTAAGTTTACCCTGCCCAACTCCTACTTTTTCAGGTTCCTGCAGCTCCGCCTTGCCTTCCGGGTTCAGTTTGGGGGCCCTCCTGACTTGGAGTTGCTCCTCCAAGACAAGGATCTTGAGAAACCACTCTCCTCCATTTACAGCTCCTTGTTGCCTAGTGTCCACGAGTGTCTGGGGGGGCTGCAGGAGTTCTGGGTGGCGGAGGTGCCGGAGCTGGACTCAGAGGATTGGGAGGACGTGTGGGATTATCCCTTCACACATCTGGTTTCCTCCAGAGACCGCTTAGTACAATTCAAAATACTTCATAGGTTCCACCTCACGCCTTCTAGACTACACAGGGTGTCTCCCGATATCCCCAACTCTTGCTAGCGCTGTAATTCTGACGCCCCCTCCTATGCTCACATGATCTGGCACTGTCCGTCCCTGCAACAGTTTTGGTCTGCGGTTCTCGGCTTTATTACCAGATTGACTACCATTACTGTGCCATCTGGGATTGAGACCTGTATCCTAGGGCTTGTGAATGCGTTGGCTCACACTGTTGCTACTCGTACCTTGCTAGGGCTCTCCTGCTCTTCTATGCTAGAAAATTGGTGGTGATGCGTTGGAAGGATATGCACGTGGTCTCTTAAGCAGCAGCCATTGTTGGGGGGTTGGTGGTTTTAGTTTAGTTTTCTTTCCTGTTTGTTGTTGTTCTATTGTTTTTGTGTTTTATTGAGCCTGGGTATGCCCACACGGCTCTGTTCTGTACCTTGTTTTTTCAAAAATGCAATAAACAGAATTTTCAAAAAAAAAAAAAGGTACAGATAAATTAGAAATACTACTTTTCTCCTGGAATCATGGAATTCTTCCATCCACTGCCAGTCATGTGATCGAATGCCAAAACATTGGTCACATGACTTCAACCAAATGTACTTGGTAGAGTGCCATTCAAACCGAGCCAGCCAGTCAGCTGCTCTGATTGATCCAGATCTTCAGTCTAGATCACACTGTCTGCACTCCAGCACCTGGGAATTCTGCTGTCACCAATAGGAATTCCAGTAAAAAGGTTTAATATCTAACCTGTATGTACCTTTTATGTTGAGTGCATAGAGGGGTGATTATTTGTGGGAAAAGTTAATGGATTTCATTTAATATACATAAACATATATAATAATTATAGGCAACAGAATAGTCTTAAAGGCCAACACCATCTTAATTTAATGTTTAATTGTATGTGACTGGAATTAAATTTTATGCAAGGCTTCCAAAACCACTCATGGATTCTCACATTAGAATCTCCAGTCTCACAAACATAAATGATGGCACCTTGATGGATTCTGAATACTGTTGGTCAATTTATTTTAAAGTCCAGTTGTGATGCCTACATTATGGCCTTATGGCATGAGATGTAAGTTATTGGATTCTTTGATGGATCTAAGAAACCCACTGGAGCCAACGCAGAGCTAAATTATCAGTTTGCATGGAGTTTTCAATTGTCAGTTCCTCTTTTTAAATTTAACCTTAGTTTCTCTTACGTCCTCCAACAGTCGCCGCCCACTTCATATTCATCACAATGGGGTTATGACCTTTGCTCCGTAGGAGTAGCTAGGCAACAGAATATGTTAGTATTAAGGCTTTTAACATATCCCACCCCCAGGGGGTGGTCCCCTCAGTCTATAACCCTCCACTTCCTGTATCCAACTCAGTTTCAATGTCTAGCTTGTCAGGAGTAGCTGGATGTCTCTGTGCTGGGGCACTTGTCTCAGCCTTCTTTCCTTTTTTGGATTTTATTTGAGTTTTTCTCTCTTTCTTTATTTAGGTGTTGTTTTTACCAGCGTTAGTTAGGTCTTCTGATGAAGAGGATACTGCAGGCTGCGTCTCGGGCTGACCCCACTGGTCGCAGGTTGTGGGTCAGTGGTTTCTCAGCCCGCCATCGAGCGTTCAGTCAGGTACCGCTCCTGAGTTTTCTGAACGACCCATCCCTGTTCCATGCAGGGATGCTTGGGTGAGGTGGCTACCTCACTGGACGCTGTGCGGTTTCTCAACCCACCTTCTGCTGCGTCCTGGATGCGACTCTCCCTGTCTCATGTACAGCGGCTTGTTCGCCTGTGCGAGTCTCCCACGCCATGCAAGAGGTAAGTGTATCTATGTGGGGACCTGTCTGTCTGGGGGGTGTCAGTCTGGGACTGTGTTACCTTGCCCTGTGTTCACACTATTGATGTTTCCCTATCTCTCACACTGCATGCTGTGGGCTGCAAGGAGGGGGGGCTGTGCTGCACTTCTGTGTCAGTCTGAGTGTGTGAACGGCTGTGTGCTGTGGAACTTGATGCTATCATGTTTGGGGCACATTACAGCGCCGCTGCGGCGGTTCCCCATGTTATTTATAACTTGTGGTGTATTTTTATTCCACCTTCATGAGGTGGGGGAGCGGCGGTTTTCGGCGCCAAACGGCGCCATTTTGGCTGTACTCGCTCCGGCCGCATGGTACACATGCATGGCAGCCATTTTTTTGTAGCCTCCCATAGGCTTTCATAGAGCGCCCTGCATACAGCATTTCCTTTCTCCAGGAGCACCGATCTAGGCAGCAGCAGCAACGGTCTCTCCAGGTTTTTTTCCTTCTATTTCACTGTATCCTTGCCTGAGTATACCTTCTCCCTGTGGGGGTCCCTGGTGTGGGTGTGCTTGTGTGGCGGTGGGCTTTGTTCGCAGCGCCTTATTTAAAGGGGCGGTCACCCATTTAATTTTACTCTTTTGGGGCATGGATTCTCAGGAAAGCAAATTTCCTGCCACATTGGTGGGAAGCCAGGGGACTGCTGCTTCCCCCCCAGGGGGGGATTTGGCTGCGATTGTGGCTAGCCTTGCGACTCAGGTGCAAATGCTGGTGGCTGCTCAATCCTCAAAAAGGCCCAGAGTTTCAATTTCCTCTGATTCAGAGGGTGATGGTGATGGGGCTGCTGTGGCTGGGGTCTCCTTGTCGGGGTCCCGTTCCTCCCTGGACCTTGTAGGGTCGGAGGTGGAGGCTGAGGTTGAGGGGGTTGATAATTCTCCCCCTGGCTCGTCTGAAGAGCTTGCACTCATGGATGAATTGGTTGCTTCTATCAAGCAAACACTGCGTTTGCAGGATGAACCATGTCCCCCTGCTGCCTTGGCAGCTTATGGGACGCAGAAAAGACGCAAAACATCGCAGGTATTTCCCTGCACTGATGATTTTCAATGCGCTGTTAAGGAGCAATGGCGTAATATACGCAAGCCTTTTGCTGTACCGAGTAGGTTTAAGCTGCGCTATCCTTTTACGCCCGCTACTGATGAGCGTTGGTGTGTCCCGCCTCCGGTGGACCACGCGATAGCAGTTTTAAATAAGTCCACTGCGATTCCTGCTGAAGATACCCCGGTGTTCCGGGATGCCACGGACAAGAGGATGGAGTCCCTTGCCCGTCATACCTATTCTATTATGGGTTCTATGCTGAAAGCTTTATTTGCTTCGCTTATGGCGGCCCAGGCGGTCGCGAGCTGGACGCAGGTGCTTAGACGCATCCTGGTGGCTGATTCTGCCTCCCAGGCGACTTTGGATATGGTGGATCAAATCCATCAGGGTGTCATGTATTTGTGTGATGCGGACCTGGATATGGTTCCGTTGGCTGCACGTGTACATGGTGTGGCGGTGTTGTCTCGCCGCTTGGTTTGGTTGAAGTGTTGGTCGGTGGACCAATCTTCGCGTAAGACCTTGGCTAATCTGCCCTATTATGGGTCTCGCCTTTTTTGGTGAATCCCTAGATACGTTAATTAAGGGGATCACGGGTGGTAAGAGCACGCTCTTGCCCCAATCCCACAAGGTTAAGACGGCTCCCAGTAAGAAGCATGCTTCCTTTCGGCCCCCTCAGGGGTCCTTTCGTGCCTTTCGTTCACACTATAGGGGCAAGCCGTCCAAGGGTCAAGGCTCCCACAAGAAGCCGTGGACTGGTAAGCAAAAGTCCGGCCAGTCCGGTTCCGCGGCCCACAACAGTGCGGCCTGAAGGGGCGCCCTCACCCGGCTCTGGGGTGGGGGGACGCTTGCTCGGTTTTCTTCGACCATGGCTGTCCCGGGTGCGGGACAGGTGGGTTCAGGAAATCGTTTGATCTGGCTACAAGATCGAGTTTCTCTCTCGGCCGGGGAGCAGATTTTTTCCCTCAAATCTTCTACTGTCCCCGGAGCGTTTGCGGGATCTGCATCTAGTGGTGCAGGACCTGAGGGCTCAGGGAGTGGTGGTCCCGGTACCTCATCGGGACAGATTTCGGGGGTTCTATTCCAATCTGTTCACCGTGCCCAGGAAGGAGGGCAAGGTACGTCCGATTCTGGACTTAAAGGCGCTGAACCGCTTTGTGCGGGTGCGCAAGTTCCGCATGGAATCCCTGCGGTCGGTGGTAGCTGCCCTGGTTCCGGGGGAGTTCATGGCTTCCATCGACTTGAAGGATACGTATCTTCACATCCCGATTTTCGAGGGTCACCAGAGGTACCTTCGATTCGCCATAGCGGAGGATCATTACCAATTTGTGGCGTTGCCCTTTGGGCTCGCCTCGGCTCCACGGGTGTTCACCAAGGTGCTGGCACCGGTTCTGGCTTTGTTGAGAGCCCAGGGCGTCTCTGTCCTGGGGTATCTGGACGATATTCTGGTTCGGTCTGCGACCAACCAGGGTCTAGAGGAGGCTCTGTCCGTCACGTTGCAAACTCTGCAGGAGTTTGGTTGGACGGTGAACTTTCCAAAGTCCACACTGTGCCCGTCGGTTCGTCTTCCCTACCTGGGAATGATTCTGGACTCTGTCCAGGCGAAGGTCTTCCTACCGGAAGACAAACTCAGGACTCTTCAGGAGGATGTCAGGTCCCTCAGGGACGCTCCATCCTCGTCCAATCGGACGTGCATGCGGTGTCTGGGATTGATGGTCTCGGCTTTCGAGGCGATTCCCTTCGCCCAGTTTCACACGCGGGGTCTCCAAGCGGAGGTTCTGTCCTGCTGGGACGGGCGACCGCAATCCTTGGATCTTCGGATCTCGTTGAGTCTTCGGACCAGAAGGGATCTTCTGTGGTGGCTCCAGTCCCCGTCGGTGTCGGGGGGCAAGTCCTTTCGTCCCTTAACATGGACGGTGATCACCACGGACGCCAGCCTGTCGGGCTGGGGTGGTGTTCTGGGAGTGCTTTCCGCCCAGGGTACTTGGTCGGAGGAAGAGTCCTCCCTTCCGATCAACATTCTGGAAATGCGAGCGATACACCTCTGCCTTCGACTTTGGACGGACAGACTACAGGGCTGTCCGGTTCGGGTGCAGACGGACAATGCCACGGCGGTGGCTTACATCAACCACCAAGGGGGCACCAGGAGTGCCCGAGCGGCTCGGGAAGTGGCCAACATTCTGTCTTGGGCCGAGACGCACGTCCCGGCAATATCGGCAGTTCACATTCCGGGGGTGGAGAATTGGCAGGCGGATTATCTGAGCCGTCAGACCCTGGACCAGGGGGAATGGTCCCTTCACCCGGATGTCTTCCAGATGTTGTGCGCGAAGTGGGGTCTCCCGGAGGTGGACCTGTTCACGTCTCGTCTGAACCACAAGGTGGAACGGTTTGTGGCAAGGTCGCGCGATCCTCGGGCAGACGCGTCAGACGCGTTGGTTGCTCCGTGGCATCAATACCGGCTGATATATGCGTTTCCACCGATTCAATTGCTGTCCAGGTTCCTTCGCAGGTTGCACTCGGAACCAACCACGGTGATTCTTGTGGCACCAGACTGGCCTCGCCGGTCCTGGTACGCAGACCTCGTAAATCTGGCCATCGACGCCCCGTGGCGTCTGCCTCTTCGAGAAGATCTCCTGTCGCAAGGGCCGATCTTCCATCCTGCTTTACAGTCGCTGGCTTTGACGGCCTGGCTGTTGAAACCGAGGTCCTGAAGAACAGGGGTCTCTCCCCTGAGGTCATTCACACTTTGATCAATGCGAGGAAGTCTTCCTCGGGGAAGGTCTATTACCGTACTTGGAAGGCTTATTTTGCCTGGTGCGAGTCCAGGGGGTTCCCACCTCACACTTATTCGGTGTCTAGGGTGTTGTCCTTCCTTCAGACGGGTGTTGACCAGCGTTTGGCGCTGGCTACAATCAAGGGTCAGGTGTCTGCGTTGGCCGTTCTTTTTCAACGTCCTGTGGCATCGAACTCTTTGGTTAGCACTTTTGTGCAGGGGGTACGGCATCTGATCCCTCCTAGGAGGGACCCTCTACCCCCTTGGGACTTGAATCTAGTTCTGTCCGTGTTGCAGCGTGCTCCTTTTGAAAGGATCAGGGAGATCTCGCTGTCCTTGTTGTCCAAGAAGGTCGCCTTTTTGGTGGCAATTACCTCGGCTCGTAGAGTGTCGGAGCTGGCAGCCTTGTCCTGCAAGTCTCCGTATCTGGTTGTGCACTTGGACAAGGTGGTCTTGCGACCTAACCCTTCTTTTCTTCCGAAGAGGGTTTCGGATTTTCACCTCAATGAGGACATTGTCTTGCCTTCGCTCTGCGCGAAGCCAAAACATCCGAAAGAGGTGCAGCTGCACTCTTTGGATGTTGTCCGGGCGATTAGGGTTTACTTAAAATCAACTGAATCCTTTCGCAAATCGGATTCCATGTTTGTCCTTCCGGAGGGTCCTCGGAAGGGCATGGCGGCGTCGGCTTCTACCATCGCCAAATGGATCAGACAGACCATTGAACAGGCATATGCTTTGAAGGGGAAAGTCCCCCCTGTGCCTGTGAAGGCGCACTCTACCAGATCTCTGAGTACGTCTTGGGCCTGTCGTCATGGGGCCTCTGTGGCCCAGGTGTGTAAGGCGGCAACTTGGTCGACCGTACACACTTTCACAAAATATTACAGAGTAGATGTTCAGGCATCGGCGGATGCTTCCTTTGGCCGCAAGGTTCTTAGTGCGGCAGTTCCCTAGAGCCTTTGTTGCGGGCTCCTTGGCTGTTTGGGATTATTTGTTTTTCCCTGGGTTCTTGCTCCTGTTGAGCAAGTGTTTTTTTCTCATTGCCCAACTGGTTTCCTTCCTTTGGTAAGGTTCCTTTCTCTGATGTGGAGACGGCGTTGCCTTAGGCGCGGCTGCGTTTCCCACCCCTCATGTTTGCACTGCTTTGGGACGTCCCCATTGTGATGAATATGAAGTGGGCGGCGACTGTCGGAGGACGTAAGAGAAAACGGAATTTTTGTAAAATCTTACCTGTAAAATTCCTTTCTCTGAGTCCTCCGACAGTCGCCGCCCCCGCCCCTCTTTTGGGGTTGTTGGTTATATACTCTACTGCTATTCCACTGAAACTGAGTTGGATACAGGAAGTGGAGGGTTATAGACTGAGGGGACCACCCCCTGGGGGTGGGATATGTTAAAAGCCTTAATACTAACATATTCTGTTGCCTAGCTACTCCTACGGAGCAAAGGTCATAACCCCATTGTGATGAATATGAAGTGGGCGGCGACTGTCAGAGGACTCAGAGAAAGGAATTTTACAGGTAAGATTTTACAAAAATTCCGTTTTCCTCAATTACTCCAGGTAAAAAGAAAAAAACAACATGTCCTTAGAATTCAGTCTCAGCTTATTATGTGAGTTTTAGAGAAATGACCATCTAACATAATGCAATTCCTAATTTGTAATACTGTCTTCATTTTTGTTTCTACAGTTCTCTGCCTGATAGCATATCACTTCTTTATACTTCTGTTTGTCTGGTCCTACTGGAAGACAATCTTCACATTGCCAATGAATCCTTCCAAAGAGGTAAATTAACTTATTGGTATAGATTGCAAAGGCATCCTCTGTGAGAAAACATTTCGATCATGATAAAAATGTAGTGCTTATTTATTAGTTATGTAATATACTAAGTATTATTTATAACAAAAAAGTGTTACATTACATTTTTGTCATGTTTTTATTTTGGTATTGTATACAGAAACCCAGTGACCATAATTATTATACAGTGCCTTGAAAAAGTATTCATTCCTCTCAAAATTTTCCACATTTTGTGATAGACCAACATAAATTGGCACATAATTGTGAAGTGGAAGGAAAATGATAAATGGTTTTCAACATTTTTTACAAATAAATATCTGAAAAGTGTGTCGTGCATTTGTATTCAGCCCCCTTTACTCTGATACCCCTAACTAAAATCTAGTGGAACCAATTGCCTTCAGAAGTCACCTAATTCATAAATTGAGTCTACCTGTGTGTAATTTAATTTCAGTATAAATACAGCTGTTCTGTGAAGCTCTCAGAGGTTTGTTAGAGAACCTTAGTGAACAAACAGAATCATAAAGGCCAAGGAACACACCAGACAGGTCAGGGATAAAGTTGTGGAGAAGTTTAACCACTTGCCTACTGTGCACTTAAACCCCCTTCCCATCCAGACCAATTTTTAGCTTTCAGTGCTCTCACACTTTGAATGACAATTGCGCGGTCATGCAACACTGAACCCATATAAATTTTTCATCCTTTTTTCCATAGAAATAGAGCTTTCTTTTGATGGTATTTATTCACTGCTGGGCTTTTTATTTTGTGCGCTATAAATGAAAAAAGATCGCAAATTTAAAAAAAAAAAAACGTTTTTTTCTAGTTTCTGTTATAAAATTTTGCAAATCAGTAATTTTTCTTCATAAATTTTGGCCAAAATTTATACTTCTACATATCTTTGGTAAAAATAACCCAAATAAGTGTATATTATTTGGTCTGCGTGAAAGTTAGAGAGTCTACAAGCTATTATGCTAATCATTGAAAATTGATCACACCTAATGTACTGACAGCCTATCTCACTTCTTGAGACCCTAACAAGCCAGGAAAGTACAAATGACCCCCAAATGACCCCTTTTTGGAAAGTAGACATTCCAAGGTATTTAATAAGAGGCATGGTGAGTTTTTTTAAGTTGTCATTTTTTCCCACAATTCTTTGCAAAATAAAATTTTTTTTTTTTTTTTTTTACAAAATTGTCATATTCAACAGGTTATTTCTCTCACATGGCATATGCATACTTACAACTACACACCAAAATACATTCTGCTACTCCTCCTGAGTATGGCGATATCACATGTGTGAGACTTTTTTACAGCCAGGCCACATACAGAGGTCCAACATTGAAGTAGCACCTCCAGGCGTTCTCGGAGCATAAAATACACTTTTCTTTTCTCAACCACCTATTACACTTTTGAAGGCCCTGGAGCACCAGCACAATGGAAAAGCCCACTAAATGACCCCATTTTGGAAAGCAAACACCCCAACGTATAATCTATGAGGCATAATGAGTCTTTTGAACATGTCATTTTTTTCCAGAATCTTTCGGAAAATGTGGAAAAAAAATGAAAACGCATTTTTTTTTACACAAAGTTGTCAATTTATAAGATATTTCCAACACATAGCATGTACATAGCAAAAATGACACCCCAAAATACATTCTGCTACTCCTCCTGAGTATGGCGATACCACATGTGTGAGACGTTTTTATAGCCAGGCCACATACAGAAGTCCAACATTGAAGTAGCACCTCCAGGCGTTCTCGGAGCATAAAATACCCTTTTCATTTCTCAACCACCTATTACACTTTTGAAGGCCCTGGAGCACAATGAAAAAGCCCACTAAATGACCCCATTTTGGAAAGCAAACACCCCAACGTATAATCTATGAGGCATAATGAGTCTTTTGAACATGTCATTTTTTTCCAGAATCTTTCGGAAAATGTGGAAAAAAAATGAAAACGCATTTTTTTTACACAAAGTTGTCCATTTATAAGATATTTCCAACACATAGCATGTACATAGCAAAAATTACACCCCAAAATACATTCTGCTACTCCTCCTGAGTATGGCGATACCACATGTGTGAGACTTTTTTATAGCCAGGCCACATACAGAGGTCCAACATTGAAGTAGCACCTTCTGGCGTTCTCGGAGCATAAAATACACTTTTCATTTCTCAACCACCTATTACACTTTTGAAGGCCCTGGAGCACCAGCACAATGAAAAAGCCCACTAAATGACCCCATTTTGGAAAGCAAACACCCCAACGTATAATCTATGAGGCATAATGAGTCTTTTGAACATGTCATTTTTTTCCAGAATCTTTCGGAAAATGTGGAAAAAAAATGAAAACGCATTTTTTTTACACAGTTGTCAATTTATTTTAAGATATTTCCAACACATAGCATGTACATAGCAAAAATGACACCCCAAAATACATTCTGCTACTCCTCCTGAGTATGGCGATACCACATGTGTGAGACTTTTACGCAGTCAGGTCACATACAGAGGCCCAACATGCAAAGAACACCATCAGGTGTTCTAGGGCAGTGTTTCTCAACTCCGGTCCTCAGGGCACACTAACAGGCCAGGTTTGCAAGAAAACTGAAATACATCACAGGTGAAATCATTTGCTGCTCAGTGATTGCAGTATTCTAGTCTGCATCTCCCCAAGGTAATACTTAAAAATATGGCCTGTTAGTGTGCCCTGAGGACCGGAGTTGAGAAACACTGTTCTAGGGACACATAGCATGCACATACCATGAATTACCATGAATTACACCCCAAAATACATTCTGCTGAGCAAAGGGTAAACAAAAGCTTACCTCTAGTTTTAGAAGTGCAGTTGTCCACAGGAGTTGAGTCCAGGCAGCAGGCAGGGACATGGTCAGCAACAGTGCATGCAATTCTCCATGCAAGAATACCAGTCCATTGTCAGTGCAGGCCGAGATAATGTGAGCAGTGCTGGTGTGGTCAGTTCATGCGGCAGGCAGAGGCATGATGGTAGTAAGACCTGCAGGCAGAAGTAGGGCCTTTGTCGGGATAGAATGGGGACAGGGGTAGAGGCCTCTCCCACCCAAATCGCTTTGAAGCCTCCGGGATCCAGACCCTAATCTGAGAAGAAGAAAAACAAAAAAAATTGTTTTCTTCATCCAGAAAAACAATTCTGGTCCCCTCACATATGCGAGACCCCTGTGGTATGAATCCCACTACTTCCAGAGGCAGGCAAAAATCGTGGTCAAACAGTCCAGGGTCAGTTCCAGAGCAGGCAGAGGTAGGTACAAAATCGGCAGGCAAAGGCGTGGTCAAATAACAGTCCAGGGTCAGTTCCAGATCAGGCAGAGGTATGAACTGAATCAGCAGGCAGAAGCATGGTCAAAAAACAGGCCAGGGTCAGTTCCCGAGCAGGCAGACATAGGTACAAAATCAGCAGGCAAAGGCGTCATTGAATAACAGTCCAGGGTCATTTCAGGAGCATACAGTGGCATAAGGGGTGAAGGCGGAGGACTACGTTTACCATACTAATAATTTAGACAAGTATGGTAACGGCGGAAACAGTCTTCTACACAGAGGCCTGGTTGGGAAGGACACTGGGAACAATAATAGCGGGTGTCTTTTCTAATTCCTGCCTTGGTACACACCCTACATTTTTTCTGCCGTTTTTGGTTTGTTTGTGTGGGAGGGATTTTACTGGGAAAATGGCGTTCAGACAGTCTACTGATTACGTCGGATCGAATGTTTTCTGGTGGGTCGTTTGGAAATATAAGGGCAGTGAAGATTTCCTCCAGGTAATAAAGGAAGGTTTGGGGGCTTTCCGAGGACTTGCGGTATAAAATGTATGAATTGTATGTGGCCAAATGAAAAATATAAATTGCTACTTTTTTGTACCAATGATATGTACGTCTTGTGGGTAGATAGGGTTCCATCATTTGGTCATTGAAATCCACTCCCCCCATGAATAAGTTGTACTCATTTACACATGTTGGCTTTCGGATTGGGCCATTCCTTCTTCGGGATTCCACATAGTTGTCATTGTGGATTGAAGACAACATGTACACGTCTCTTCTGTCCCTCCACTTCACAGCCAGAACTTCCTCATTTCTCAGACTCGCCGTCAGCCCTCTTCTCAGCTTGGTGTTTACTAGCCTTTGAGGAAAGCCTTTCCGGTTTTTTCGGACCGTGCCACATGCAGGAGTCTTCTTTCTGTGAAGGTTTCGGAACAGGGGCAAACTGGTGTAGAAATTGTCTACATAAAGGTGGTAGCCTTTTTCCAGGAGAGGGTAAATGAGGTCCCAAACTACTTTCCCGCTTGATCCCAAGTAGTCCGGACATTCAGGGGGATGCAGCTGGGTGTCTTTCCCTTCGTACACCCTGAAGGCATATGTGTACCCTGTGGCTCGGTCACATAACTTGTACACCTTCACCCCATAGCGGGCCCTTTTGCTGGGAATGAATTGTTTGATGCCCAGCCTGCCGGTAAATTTAACCAGGGACTCATCCACACATACATGTTGGTCTGGGGTAAATACTTGAGGGAATATTTCCGAAAAATGATTTAGAAGTGGCCGAATTTTGAATAGCTTGTCAAATGCTGGGGAATTTCGGGGAGGGCACTGGGTATTGTCGTTAAAATGGAGGAACCTCATGATCATCAAATACCTGGCCCTGGGCATTACTGCAGAGTAGATGGGCATATGGTAGATGGGTTTGGTTGACCAATATGCTTGCAGTTCATTTTTTTTATTGAGTCCCATGTTGAAGGTGAGGCCTAAAAAGATCTTGAACTCCTCCACCTTTAGGTCTCTCCACTCAAAGGGACGGGAATAAAATGATGTGGGGTTACTCTGGATAAATTGTTGTGCATACAGGTTGCACTGGGCCACAATTGACGTCAGCAGGTCCCCCGTAAAAATTAACCCGAAGAAGTCTATTGGGGCAAAGTTCTTCGTGTTGACCTGGACTCCTGGCTGGGCAGTGAAAGGGGGGATGATAGCTTCTCCTGAGTTGCGAGGAAGCCACAGGGGGTTCTGAAGGGCATAGGGAAGGCTGGCGTTGGTCCTAACCCTTTGGGGGCGAGGTGACACCCCACTTGAGCTTGGCCTTTCTTGCTGAGGCACTGTGGTGCTGGTGGATGGCACTGCGGAGCTGGTGGATGGCACTGCGGAGCTGGTGGATGGCACTGCCTCCTCCTCACCAGAACGCCTTCGTTTGGCAGGCGGGCAGTATTCTTCCTCGTCAGAGTCGGTCTGCGTCCCGCTGCTAATGACCGGCTCGTAATTTACTTCGGAGTCAGACTCTGACTCCGAAGAAGATTCCGAAGCAGAAAGCTCCATGTCCCCACTGATGATATTGAAGGCCTCCTCGGCTGAGAAAATTTTTTTTGCCATCGTTGGTGATACTGATGGGCACGGTGACACTGATGGGCACTGTGAGACTGATGGGCACGGTGACACTGATGGGCACTGTGACACTGGCACACTGATGGGCACTGTGATGGGCACACTGATGAGCACTGATGAGCACACTGATGAGCACACTGATATGCACTGTGGGCACACTGATGGGCACTGTGGGCACACTGATGCGCACTGTGGGCACACTGATGAGCGCTGTGGGCACACTGATGAGCACTGGGCGGGCACTGATGAGCACTGGGCGGGCACTGATGAGCACTGGTGGGCACACTGGTGGGCACACTGGTGGGCACTGGTGGGCACTGGGCACACTGGTGGGCACTGGGCACACTGCTCTGTGGGCACAGATGGGCACTGATGGGCACACTGGTGGACACTGGGCACTCTGTGCACTGTGGGCAACTTAGATGATTTGCAATTTTACACTCACGGATCTCTCCTCTCCTCACACTGCAGTCTGTGTGTGAGGAGGGAGAGCTGGCAATGAGAGATGATCTCATATGTTTACATTTGAGATCATCTCTCATTGGATGTCTAGATTGAGTGACGAATGGCCGCTGTGATTGGCCATTCGTCACGATCTGTGATTGGCTGTGTCCAAGGGACACGGCCAACACAGATTATCCCCGGTGCGCGCTCGCGGGAGCGCGCGGGGAGACTGTTCCTACGAGGCAATGAGAGATGATCTCATATGTTTACATATGAGATCATCTGTCATTGGATGCCTCGATCGTGACGAATGGCCGCTGTGATTGGCCATTCGTCACGATCTGTGATTGGCTGTGTCCAAGGGACACGGCCAACACAGTTTCCCCCCGATGCGCACTCGCGGGAGCGCGCGGGGGGCGTGTTAGAGGGAGGCCGTATAAAGACGGCCTCCCGAAAATTCAAGTCCGCGCTGCAGCCGTATATAGGCTGTAGCGCGGATGTCAGGAGGTTAAAGCAGGGTTAGGTTATAAAAAAATATCCCAAACTTTAACGTCTCACGGAGCACCGTTCAATCCATCATCCGAGGTGCTCTCGTCAGTTCAGACCAAAATTGAACTTTTTGACCTAAAAGCAAAACGCAATGTGTGGTGGAAAACTAACACTGCACATCACCCTGAACACACCATCTCCACCATAAAAAATGGTGATGGCAGCATCATGTTGTGGGGATGCTTTTCTTCAGCAGGAACAGGGAAGCTGGTCAGAGTTGATGGGAAGATGGAGTTAGAGTTTGCAAAAGACTTGAGACTGGGGCAGAGGTTCACCTTCCAGTAGGACAACTACCCTAAACATACAGCCAGAGCTACAATGGAATGGTTTAGATTAAAGAATATTCATGTGTTAGAATGGCCCAGTCAAAGTCCAGACCTAAATCCAATTGAGAATCTGTGGCAAGACTTAAAAAATTGCTGTCCACAGATGCTCTCCATCCAATCTGACAGAGCTTGAGCTATTTTACAAAGTAGAATAGGCTAAAATGTTACTCTCTAGATGTGCAAAGCTGGTAGAGGCGTACCCAAAAAGACTTGCAGCTGTAATTGCTTTCATTTACAAAGTATTGACTCAGGAGGCTGAATACAAATGCATGCCACACTTTTCAGATATTTATTTGTAAAACAAATTATAATTTTCCTTCCACTTCACAATTATGTGCCACTTTGTGTTGGTCTATCAGATAAAATCCCAGTAAAATACATTTACGTTTTAGGTTGTAACATGACAAAATGTGGAAAATTTCAAGGGGTATTAATATATATATTTATATATTTTTTTTTAATGTAATCTTTATTTGATTTTAAACATGAAAAATAAAACAGAAAAACTGTAGGTATAGCAGACATGGACATCATGTCTCGTAAGCCAAAGCATATTTCAAATGCATGTAGCAACAAACAACAGTTCCACATATGTGTGAATATACAATATAGACAAGTATGACCTAACATAGCATAACGTCAAGAAAGAGGTCAAAGCTTATTTACCCTAGGATATTGTGGAACCCACTCTAGGGGAGTTCAGACCACCAACATCCAGGATAATCATATGGTTTGGATGCCTCCCTGCAGAGAGAGGAGGCCAAGCCGAACCCCATAAGATCTGGGAGGTAAGTAATGGGCTGCATGGCAGGAACACCATACGCGGGGGTGTGTGCTGGCACCCACTACACAGGCCACTCGGATCACCAGGACGACACCGCTGGATTTCTCAGATCAGTGGAATCAAAGGACCCCAGCCACAAAACTCTCCCAAGGGCAGTAGAAATATTGAATAACCAAAAGAATATATATGTGAAGAAAAAGAAGGGGGGAAGAGGACAAACAGGAGCAGGAGAAGAAGGTGGGATAGGGTGGTAAGAAGACTAAACAGGGGGGAAGAAAGGAGAGGGAGGGGGGTTAATGGATGCATTATGTATCCTAAATTCTACGAGACCACTCACACTGGCAGATATTCTTATACTAACAGAAAATCAAATACTAAGTCAGTTAGGCAACTTAAAGTTGGGGTCCGCTAGTTTCAGCAGGGCCACATAGAGGCTTTATGAGTCTGTAGCCTTGGTGTGTTACTGCCACGCCATGCCATCCAAGTGGCACATTGTTTATCTATTGTACCCTTACAGGTAGCAATCCATTCCTCTTTGTAAAAAAAAGAAATCCATTCCTCAGCCTCCATAATTTAATTTACTTTCCCAGTCTATTCCTCGCAGCCTGGTACCTGAGGTCACTTTCAGTATGCTGGTATAAATCATTTGGCAGCATTTAGGAAATGCGGTAAGGTGCTTCATTTGTAGTGGCTGAGCGGAATCATAGGCACATGGAGGAGGAAATAGACTGGAGACAGAGGAATGTCTATATCCAGGATTTCTGCTATCTGCGTCTTAATAAACTTCCAGAAAACCTGGATCTTGGGGCAGTCCCACCATATATGCGATAGCATTCCACACTGATCACAGCCCTGTCAACAGAGATCTGAGACAGAGGAATAAATACGTGCCAGAGCAGCTGGAACATGGTACCAAAGCGTCAAGATCTTATAGTTGTTTTCCTGTGTCTTAAAGTCTACAGAACTAGAGTGGGTCAGCCGATACATTTGAGCTAGTTGGTCCTCTGAGAACTCACATTCCAGATCATGTTCCCACTAGCGGATAAAGGTAGGTTTGCCTGTGGGCGAGGCTAGGATCAGCAATTCATACAACTCTGAGATCATGTGAGGAATGGGTTCATCTGAGACGAACAGGCGCTCAAACATTGGTAAGTGTAGTTACCGCCCAGAACGAGCATCCGTAAGTCGAGAAGAAGTGATGAAGCTGTTTGTGCCTCCAGAAGTCCATGGGAAATCTCCCATATCGCTCCCTGAGAGTCTGTAGGGGAAGAAGTCTCCCGTCTTCCAGAAACTTTCCACAGCAGGTCTTGCCATCTGAAGCCCATGGCCCAAAAAAGGCAACGTGTTCTCCTGGTGAGAATCATAGGTAATGGTGCCAGTGGTGATACAGAAGATACCAAGGAGAGACGGTGGTTATTACTGTCCCAGGTCCTCAGGGCATGGGTCGTCAAGGGTGACATCACCTCTGATAAGCCTCTATACTCCCCGGGGCATACGTCAAGTTGCGCTCCGCTATGAACTTTTCTAGAGGGACCCACAGCTTAGTAGCGGTATGATGCCGCCAGTTTTTGAATTCTCTGAAGGAGCATCACTCAATAGTATTGTTTAATGTCAGGTATGCCCAGACCACCTATCTGCTTAGGGTGTTGTAACACCCACATGGCAATTCAAGGTTTCCTGCCCGACCAGACAAAGAGAGCAAACAGCCTTTTGAGCTTGGTAAAAAAGCTATTTAGTAGGGACAATGGTACCATCTGTAGGAAGAAAAGGATCCTAGGGAGAATGTTCATCCTAATGATATTGGTGTGACCCATCCAGGTGAAGGCAGTCTTATTCCAGGTTTGTAAGTCGCAGCAAATAGAGCTCAACAGGGGAATTCAATTCTGTGTGTTATAGCATCTCCGCTTGGTCAGTAATTCTGATACGTAAGTATTTCAAAGAGGATTTCGCCCAGGTGAATGGGAAGGCTTGTTGTGAATTAGTAGCAAGGGTGGAAGATAGAGTAATGGGTAGTATCCCAGACTTCGTGAAGTTAATTTTGAAATTAGATACTGAGCCAAGGAGCTGCAATTCTTTCATCAGGTTGGGCATTGAGACCAGGGGGTCCGTGAGATGGAATAGGATATCATCCGCATAGGCCGAGAGCTTGTGCTCCATTGTGCCTACAGTCACTCTTCTAACATTTGGATTTGATCTGATGGCCCTAAAGGAACAGTTCCACCACCAAGGCGAAGACAAGGGGTGAAGGCAGACATCCCTGACTCGTGCTGTTCCTAATCGAGAATCGTTGGGAGAGCCTTCAATTAACAAGCACCTGAGCACTAGGAGATGTATATAGGGCTGAAATCTACATCAACGTATGCGGGCCTAAACCTAGATGTTTTAATACCACAGTGAGGTGTGCCCAGTTCACCTGGTCAAACGCCTTTTTGACATCAGAAGACAGGATGCAGTAGGACAAAGAGGTCTGACGGGTGTGAGCCCAGTAAATCAACTGAATTGCCCTAAGGGAGTTATCCCTAACCTCTCTACAGTGTATAAAGCGTGTCTGATCTGGGTGGATCACCGATGGAAGAAGATACTTCAACCTATTCGCAATGATTTTTTCAAATATTTTCAGGTCTGCATTAAGCAGAGAGATAGGGCGGTAACTCTGAGGGAGAGTATGGACTTACCATCTTTTGGGAGTACCATAAAGTGGGCTAGTAAAGCCTCTGAAGGAATCCATTTGCAATCGAGTTGAACTGAAGTACCTACACATCAGGGATAGTAAAGATGGTAAAAATGTGGCGTAATAGGCTTTGGTGTAGCCATCAGGGCCAACCCAAGACTATTACCATTTGGCAATGATTTGACTATAGCATCCAACTCCATCTGGGTAATGGGAGATTCTAGGGTTGCCTGTTGCTCCTCCATCAGAGACGACAGTCCCACAGATGTTAAGTATTCGCGAATGTGTTCCAGCTTTAAGGCCCGGGCCTCTGAGGAAAGTGAGGAATCCAGGTTATATAAATCCGCATAGTAGTCGTGAAACAACGAGGCAATCCTAGAGGTGTTGATGACGCATTCTCCGTCGGGGGCCGTGGCTTGTGTACATAAGCCGTGGCGCTATGCTTCCATAGAGCCCTGGCCAACATCCTACCACACTTGTTGCCATGCTCATAGTATTTATAAGACATGAAACGTAGCTGCCTACGGACCCGTCTGTCCAAGAGATGGGGGAAGAGGTCCCTAAGGTTCGTAAGTGTTTGAATATCTTCGGGTGCCCCGTGACGCATATGTCTAAGTTCAGCCTGCTGTAAAGTGGTCAATACCCTGTTAAAATCTGCTTGCCATTCCCGCTTGAGTTTGGTGCCTAGCGAAAAAAGCTCTACCCTCACCGCTGCCTTATGTCCTTCCCATACCGCCCCCTCACTCACTTCCCCAGAAGTATTTTCCGTAAAATAATGAGCAAGGGTTTCAGTTACCTTAGCAACCACATTGGCATCATCAAGAAGGTTTTCGTTTAGTTGCCAAGACCATTCCCTCTTTGCTACATGTGAAGTTAGGAATGTAGCAGAGATTGGAGCATAGTCGGAAATAGTGATGGGCTCGTTTGTAGAGGTTTGCAATAATTCCAAGGCATGATGGTCCACGAATAGGAGGTCGAACCGCGTGTAAACCTTGTGGACCTTATCGACCTTATCGTTGGTGTGTAACTTCCTTAAGCTATCTACAAGTAGGCGGGTCTGCATTGCTTTCTTGAAGTGTTTTAGAAACGCATAGGAATGGGTAGGTTGGTGATGTTATGTGTCAAGTAGAGGATATGGGCTGATATTAAAATCACCCCACAGCACTAGAATGCCCTCCTTGAAAGATGCCAAGTGGTCGAGTACAGAATCAATGAATGTGAGTTGATTCACATTCGGGGTATACAGCAAAGGGAATGTGTATTTCTGATCAGCAATAGTTCCTTTTACAAAAACATATCTACCTTGCAGAGTGGTATAGTGCTCAAGGAGCTGCAAAGGACAGGACTTGTGAATAGCTTTAGCTGTTCCCAGTGATTTAGCAATAAGTCAAGAGCTGAGATACCAGTGAGTGAAGAGATGGGTGGGTAGTTTGAGCACAAAGGTATGTGTAAAATGGGCTTCTTGTAAAAATAGTACCTGGGCACCCAACCTTTTCTGCTCTAACAATAATTTACTGCGTTTATGTGGAAAACAGAGACCCAGAACGTTTTGTAAGAAACAACCTTAAAAGTAGCTATATTAAACAGATGTGGTGGGTGGGTGGTAAGGCGATACCAGCTTGCTTGGTGTGAGGGTGTCATTCAGAATACATCCTGTAAAAGGGGGGAAACAAACATGTAAATCAGCAAGAAACAAAACGGTAGACATAAAAGACATTTACGGACAAGCCGGAGCAGGTCCGTCATTGAAATCAACTGTAGGTCCAGTCTGGGAACCCCTCCCAAAGGGGGGAGACCGTCAGACAGAGGCCTCGCACCCCTCCATGAATATTCACCTCGATAGGTGAGCCCTATGTGGTGAACGTAAACCAGTACAAAGGTCATGTGGGAGCTAGCCATCCGCTCGCACCTATTGAATAGCGTAGTATCAAACACAGGTGGTGGGAATTTAGGTTGTAAGTCATACCCAAAGAATGTGGCAAAATAAACAGGGCAGTAAAAACCATGAAACTGGGATAGCATATATAGGGTCCCCACCATCATGCGGTAACGTACTCGCCACAACCCCCTTACCCAGACTGGCTCCAGGAACAATCCACATAAGGGCTCAACAAACTGAAACTAGGCACTTAGGCACAAAAGGTGAGCCAGTCTAGGATGTCAGGAGATCAATAAAAAAGCTGTAATTAAGGTGGGTCAGCAGAAGAGGTGGCACTGGGATATCTTGGTTGCAGCACCAATCAGGAAAGTTGACTGGATCCTGGCCCAATAAGGAGAGGAAGTGCGGAAGGTCATCTTTGGTTCTCAAGGTGACTTGTCAGACATTTTTAGAGACCTGCAGGCTAAATGAAAATCCCCACTTGCATTACAATTCTGCAGAATGGAGGGCTGCCAGTAGGAGGCGTAATGCCCTGCGTTGCATTAAGGTGCGTCGGGATATATCCTGAGAGAAGAACAGGTGAACCCCATCAAAGTCAAAGTATGGCTTCTTACGTATCCGTTGCATGATGCGATCTTACAGCTTGTACTGTGTAGCTTGCATATGACATCCATAGGGCTTTCTGGGTCTTCTGAAGGAGAGCGCAGTGCCCTGTAAACCCTGTCAATCTCGATTGGGGTGGAGGCAGGTAGCTCCAGGATTGCACGGAATATGTCACACAGAGTAGGGATAATGTCTTTTGGCGTTGTGGCTTCAGGTAGGCCTCGGATGCGTATATTTGCCTGCCTGCTACGATTTTCAAAACCATCCAGTTGACAGAGCAGGGCCTTGATTTTTTCTAGATCCTGTACCACACATATTTCTTTTAAAAGGGAGATAAAAGGAAGGGCCTCTTCAAATTTCTGTTTCAGGGTCTCTATCCTGCCCCCCAGCTGTGTAGTATCGGTTTTGAGTTGCTCTATACCCTGCCTGAACGCTCTCTCCCCTTTGCTAGCAAAACGGTCCAGGTCCACCTTAGTTGGCAGGGACCAGATATGTTGCTTAACTAAGGTCTCTATCCCCAATAAAGTCTGAGAAGTCTGACCCCTGATCCTGGGAGAAGCTGGAGCGGGGAGATGCAGGGGGAGCAGTTTCACTTACCAAACGTGGAGAGGGGATGGGTTAGATCGTTGGCATGTGCGTTACAGGCAGGGCCCTGTCATGCAGTGTATCTTCCTGTCCAGGCGCCATCTTGGAATCTGCCTATGGTTCCCGGTGGCTGCCCGTGAAGGATTCCAGCGATCCCCACCTTGTCTCACTATTTCTCTGTGGCTTTGATGTTCCCTGCTGGTTCTGGCGCATATTAGAGGGTGTTTTAGAGGCTCAAATCGCCCTCTAGGCTGAATAGTAGCTGCGGTGTGAGCGGAGCTCCGAAACAGCACGTCCTCACACCTTCATAGCCAAGCCACGCCCCCGTATGAATACTTTTTGAAGGTTCTGTATTTAAAGGAAGGGAATAAACAGGAAATATGTTGAAATGGGTAGAAGCTATTTCTTAAAACTACAGTGAATACCAATGCAGCAATTGCATGGTAACCTGGCTATTGATCCCATAAGCAGTTGCTTGCATGGATATTCTGTATCTTTGCAAACTGTTTGCACTACCCAATTATTCACTAACTTGGAAAGGGATTTGAGACTTACCATTTGTCTTGATTTCCTCCTGAACGTAAGTAGTGCACTTCCTGCTTTGTGAGAGTGCCTAGGCACACCTGTGTATACTACCTCATAACTATATCTGCAATGCGAGATGTAAGTCACTTCTGCTTTGGCTGTTAGTCCTAGGAGATTTGGAGTGAGATTTGTTGATGCCACTGCTGTGTTGCTCACTGTTCTCCTTGCTGGAGATCCTACCTTTACCAAGATGGCTGCCAAAGTAAGACAATGGGACATGCTGGTGACTAGTTCTCAATGCAAATCATTATCTAGGTATATTTATGGGTGAATGATGGTACTACATCCCTACACATACTGTAATTAAGAAATATAACATACTATGAGAAATCATACAGTTTAAAGGATAAGTATCGTTTTTTTTTTGTTTTTTTTAATGCTGGATTGCATTAAAGGAGAAAGTACATAGGACATATGATAAAGGAAAAGGAATTGGCAGCATTCCAGGTTGAGTCAAAATCAAGATTTATTGACTGGACATCCAAATATGACAATTGTGACAAGGTAGACGCGTTTCACACACTGACTGTGTGCTTAATCATTAATTATCAAGTTTCCACGAAGGCGAGCCGGGGCATGCACCGGTGTGAGTCATCAGGCAATTACACCACCTTGAGCAGTGAGTTCTTGTCTCTTCAATTACATAGGACATATGGTGCCAATATTAACAAAGTCAACAACATAACAAAATATGTAAAACTTATATTTATTGCAAATACCATTAAAATCATATAATAAAATAGAGCACAACATTTAAATTCAAATACAGTATGACTAGTAGTATGTCCTATAGCATATAGCAGAAGTCCCTGCCGACTAGTCCCTTTAGTTATCACATACTGTATATATATATATATAGCACAAATGATATTAACAGAGTTCAAAGTTCTTCTTTAATAGTCAGCCTTTCATATAATCTGATCACAACCCAACAGATTTTGGGAAAAGCTTCATCAGGAGTACAGAAGCATGAACATCAGCTTATATTGTACATATTATATGCCACAGGAGTGAAATCACAAGTCCATCCTGATATAGATGAAGAAGGGGTCTCTATCGCAAGGAAAAGGTGGTCCTATGCTGGAGTGTCTGATTCCTTGACTCCCTGCACCTCCCGCCATTTTTTGGGCACATCTTCCAGAAATAATGTGACAAATCTGGAACATGCATCTTTAAGAACAAGTCAGCAGGGGTAGTTGTTACTAAAGTGGTGCTTATGAAAGAGGAAATTCCACATTAGACAAGCTGCTGTCTTTTCAGGGGTTTTTGGCTATAATATTAAAGCATTTTTACTGTTCCTTATGAAATAGATATTTTAGAACTTTAGGATGATATACTGTAAGTCCACCATAATTTTGTACTTTGATAACAAATGTAACCTTTCCTGCCAGAAAGCAAATCTTGATTCCTTGTGGCATTATAAATGGTGGCGTTGTAGG
This sequence comes from Pelophylax lessonae, assembly GCF_965119305.1. Classification (NCBI taxonomy): domain Eukaryota; kingdom Metazoa; phylum Chordata; class Amphibia; order Anura; family Ranidae; genus Pelophylax; species Pelophylax lessonae. The sequence continues at coordinate 729,424,358 of NC_138768.1, read as the reverse complement.
AACCAAACCGTATTAATTAACAAATGTATGATTTCAGGCTTTTCATTGTTGTCATGCCTTTTGATTATTGCGGTGGATTTGTACTGTACAGCTGAGCATTGGCTCCTGTGATGTAGAAGAGATTCTGTAGCTGGCATTATTTGTATAACTACAGCCATCCCCCCCTCTCTGTGTGCTCTGTGTAAGCTCTTCTTTCCAGAGGCAATTTATTCAATATTTGTTCCCTTTGATGTAGCAAGAAAAGATTGCTCAGCTGTTTCATTGGTAAATAACAAACTACATGCCATCTATTTGATGTTTGTTTTTATGTGTCACAGCACAAAATTGATGGCAGTGCCTATTTATATGTTAGCCTAAAAAAACAAATATGAATTAATAGGTTTTGACCACAGAATATTATATTCTAGGAAGACCATAGCACTGATCAGTGTTCTGCCATAAAATTTGTCTAGTTAAAATAATTTTGGTATTATCAAATGAGAAGCCTTAACATAAGTTAATAATATTTTCCCAAGAGAAGTGCAGATTGGTTATTTGATCATTATCAATATGGCAGTCCTTTGCTCATGTACTAAGGCACAGGGGCATGTCACTTCTATTAGGGCCATTCATATCTCTGTGCTTCTAGTGTACTGCAATTTCAAAAATCCTGTTTTCTGCATCTTGTGTGCAGTTCCAGCAATTACCTCTTCAAAAGGGATGAACAACATACACTATATTACTAAAAGTAATGCCTTTATACGCACATGAACTTTAATGGTATCCTAGTCTTAGTCAGTAGGGTTCAATATTGAGTTGGCCCATGCTTTGCAGCTATGATAGCTTCAACTCTTCTCGGAAGGCTGTCCACAAGGTTTAGGAGTGTGCCTATGGGAATTTTTGACCATTTTTCCAGAAGCGCATTTGGGAGGTCAGGCACTAATGTGGACAAGAAGGTCTGGCTTGCAGTCTCAGCTCTAATTCATCCCAAAGGTGTTTTGTCGTGTTAAGGTCAGGACTCTTTATGGACCTTGTTTTGAGCACTGGTTCTTATCATTTGCTGGAGGGGGGATTATGGTGTCGGCTTGTTTTTCAGGGGTTGGGCTTGGCCCTTTAGTTCTAGTTTAAGGGAACTCTTAAAGCGCCAGCATACAAAGACATTTTGGACAATTTCATGCTCCCAACTTAGTGGGAACTGTTTGGGGATAGCCTGTTCCAACATGACTGCACACCATTGCACAAAGCAAGATCATTAAAGACATGGATGAGCAAGTGGACTTTGTGGACAGAAGAGTTGACGCTGTTATAGCTGTAAAGGGTGGGCCAACTCAATATTGAACCCTACTGATTAAGACCGGGATGACATTAAAATTCATGTACGTGTAAAGGCACGTGTCCAAATACTTTTGGTAATATAGTGTGTATTTACAACTCATGATACATTGATGGTCAGTGGGAAGAATGTTCCTTACACTTGTGGTCATTGGGAAGAATTCCCCCCTTACAGATGGCTAAAAAGATCAATGGCGTCAGTGGGAACCTTTATGAGCAGAAGAAGTTGCTCAATGCTCAAGGAACGCCTAGCAACCTCCTGGAGGAACCCTAGGAATCCATGGAACCCTGGTTGAAAAACCTTGTATTGGACCGATGTAGGTATCCATACTGTATCTCATATTTGACCAATTCCCGTGGGAGGCTACATCAACTATAGTAGTCACTGCTACTACAGTGATTATTAGACTCTTTCAGGTCCTGGTGCCAAGCAGCTGCCTTTCTGCATAGCAACCACAGGGGGTCGCTTGCTTTTCAATGAATACAAGTCATTCTTTAATTGGATGAGGTGGAAATCATAACATCACTGCCCCTTTTCTACTTCCATTGTAAAATTGCTTAGAAAGATAAATGGTTTTTGTTGCTCTAAGTACAATACTCTTCTTTTTTGAAGAAAGGGATTGTTGTTTTGTACTTTTGCAGTTGGGCCTTGAACTGACAGGTCCATATTATCACTGCTGAAAAGAGACTTGATGCCCAATACATCATGGAAGGAGGGTGACAGCATCAAAAGACAGACTAATTGCTTGGAGTTTTTAGGCCCAAGTTGTCACGGCCAGAGCCTGTAGCCCATTTTGGGTCTGGTTACAAGCATGACCAAGTTCTTAGAGACATACACTACTGTGCAAAAGTTTTAGGCACGTGTGGGAAAAATGCTGTGAAATTAAGAATGCTTTCAGAAATATAAGTATGAATAATTTATTTTATTCAATTAAAATGGAAAGTAAATTAACAGAAGAGAAACCCAAATCAAAGCAATATTTGGTGTCATCACCCTTTTCCTTCAAAACAGTATCAATTCTTCTAGGTACACTTGCACACAGTTTTTGAAAGAACTCAGCAGGCAGGGGAACTAACCACAGATCTGCTGTGTATGTAGACTGCCTAAGATCCTTCTGTCTCTTCATGTAATACCAGATACTGTAGACTAGATGATGTTAAGATCTGGGCAATACTAAGTATTATTTATAACAAAAAGGTGTTTCATCACATTTTTATATGGTATTGTATATAGAAACCCAGTGACCATAAATAATGTAATTAATGAAAGGGAAGAAACAGGAAATATGTTGACATGGGTAGAAGCTAGGGATGCACCGAATAATCGGCGGCCGAACATTATTCGGCCGAAAATAGAAAAAATAGCACTTTCGGTGTTCGGCCGAATAAGTCAAAAGGCCGAATAATTTTGTGCCGAATAATAGGGCTGAACGATAGTCAATATGATATTGACTATCGTTCTGTGGCCGAAGGCGATATTCATATCGCCGAGGTCACGATATTTACAGGGGGAAGGGACTCGGAGGAGGACAGGAGGACTCACAGACTTCCGTGTTAGGCAGGGGAAGCCGGGACACTTCAGCGGTGAGCATATATACATTACTCACTCGTGCACTGCAGCCCGCCCCACACATTCAGTGAGTCTTACTCTCCTCCCTAGTTTTTTCAATGGCACATTCAGGAAGCCAATCACGCCGTGATTAGCTGCACAGCGAACCAATCACGCGTGCCTGCACACCTGATTGGTTCCGCTGTGCCGCTACTCACGGCGTGATTGGCTTCCTGAATGTGCCATTGAAAAAACTAGGGAGGAGAGTAAGACTCACTGAATGTGTGGGGCGGGCTGCAGTGCACGAGTGAGTAATGTATGTATGCGGCTGTGCTCCTTTCCAGGCTACTACTAGTCCACCTCTAGCCTCCTACTACCACCACTATGAGAGACTGTCTGTCACTGTATAATCTGATCGAGTCCACACTGACACTGACTGACTGTCACTGAGTAATTGATGTTACCACATTAACCCTGACCTGCCCAGTGCCCTGTATCTGCAATTAAAATTTACAAGGCTGCCTGCATGCTTCCTGATTTCCATTCCCAGCATCCTTCCCAATCCCTACAGTGTCACTAACATTAACCCTATGGTACAAGGCTGCAGTGTGCACTGAATCCCATTCCCTACAGTAACATTTAGTGAGAGAGAGAGACAAGAGAGGACAAGAGAGAGAGACATGAGAGGACAAGAGAGAGAGAGAGTGAGAGGACAAGAGAGAGAGAGAGAGACACGAGAGGACAAGAGAGAGGACAAAAAATTGGCAAAATAAATGGAAAAAATGCAAAACACCGCGTTCGGTATTCGGCCTTCGGCCTTCGGCCAAACATTTTATTATTATTCGGCTTCGGCCAAGAATTTCATTTCGGTGCATCCCTAGTAGAAGCTATATCTTTTTTTTTTTTTTGCAAATAATTTTTTTTCAAGTTTTGGAACATAACAAGGAAAAGAAAGAAAATCAGAGGATTCTCAACATATAATCATTATACAGTAACATCTCAAGTAGAATCATTCACAACATACAAATAGCTTTGCTTTAACCAACAGCTATGTAGTAGTATACAGCTAAACAGCAAGGCAGCAAGATACAGAAAAATACCGCAAAATCAGGATATTGTCACAGCCCAAAAGTTCCAGTGAGCTTTAAAGGATTGCAGTTGCAGTCTATTGATCGCCAAGGCCTTTTCGAAGTGGTAGTTTCAATTTCAGGAGTTGAACCACCTCTTCCAAGTTAGGGGCCTCTGCCGTCTTCCATTTACGGAGAACGATCGTCCTAGCAGCCAATAACACGTGTGTAACCCAGGGCCTATATATGACCGGTAGACGGTCTATTCCTATGTGTGAAAGGGCTAGCTCCGGGGATGGCTTTAGTATACAACCCATGTGAGTAGACACATAAGTGAATACTCTGTTCCAGTAGCTCGTCAGTGTAGGGCAGGAGCACAGGATGTGTACCAGAGTCCTCACCTGGGAACAGTCCCTCCAGCAAAGTTGTGAGTAAGATTGAGAGAAGCCTGCGAGATGGTAAGGGGTATAGTACCATATGTTCAGAATTTTTTGGGTCATCTCCCAATGATTTGCGCAGTGCGAATATTTATATATATTGGCGAGGGCAGAAAGCCACTGTGGAATAGAGAATGCAGTGCCTATTTCCCTGTCCCATTTAAACATAGGAGAGGTTGTGTAGAATTTGGCATTGTCCAACAGAACGTCGTAATAATGCAATAGCTTGGGGTTTGTTGGGTGGAAGCTATATCTTGAAACTGCACTGAATCCTAATGCAGAAAATTGCATGGTAAGCTGGCTGTTGATCTCATAAGCCGTTGCTTGCATGGGTATTATGTATCTTTGAAAACTAGTTGCACTACCTATCTATTCATTACCCTAGAAACTTGCCTAGGACCTTGGACTTACCTTTTGTCTTGAATTTTTCCTGAATGCCAGTTGTGCACTTCCTAGATTGTGAGGGTGCCTAGGCACTCCTGGGCATACTACCTCATAACTGTATAGGTTATGTAGGAAGGGTGAAAATTATTTTTCAGATTTTAAATGCTGACTCTGTTTTGATTGGAAATCTTTCATCTCACTCATCTGCCTTATCTGACACCTGGATAGGAATTGTAAAGAAAAACATTTTAAACCTTTTTTACCCTACAAGTTTAAAACAAGTTTGGTGGAATGCTTTATGTTTTAACAATTGGAAGATTTCCCCCATTCATGGTGTATCTAAAAAATGACAAGTCAAAAGAAGACGATGAGGAAAAATATATGACACACAAATGTTGACAGAGGTTTTACCCATTCCACCACCAGAGCTGCTGTTAGAAATCATGGGGCCCCGTACAGACTACCTGGCAGGGCCCCCCCCCCAAGAAAATATTAAAGATATATTTAGCTAAAATTACAACAAGATCACTATTAGCAGACGCAAATATAACATAACTCACATAATTCCTGCTAAATCTAAAAAAAAAAAAAAAACAATGTTAAATAAAAATGATGATGAGAGGAGAAAAATATACAGCCTGGGCAGTTGGAGCTCAGTGATCAGAGAGAGAGAAACAAAGTTACAAATAAACTTCTGAGCAGAGATAACATTAGAGCCACTGCTAGGGGGGCCCACACAGGGAGGGGGATTAGTGAGGGACGACTGTCTCTTTCTCAGCAGATAAAAGCTGATAGCAGGGAGGGGGACAGATCAGATTCAGGTGCTGGAGGAAGATTTCTGTATTTGTTGTCCATCACTAATCCCCTTCTCTGTGTGGGCCCCCCTGTGTGCTCGGGCCCCCTACAAGAGGGCTGGTGGTCCCCCCCTATCAGCGGCCCTGTCCACCGCACTCCATAACTAAGGGTCCAGTGATGCACAGTGGTAATGGATGTAAAATGTACTTCTACTTTGTCTAATGTGTTGCAGGGCCATTCATTTACAATGGCACCCTAACAGCACGTGTACAGCGAGTCAGCTGCCTTAAAAGCATAATCCTGAAAATGCATATAGCACACAATCTTGCCCTAAAAATGGTTTGGATAAAGTTGGCTTGGTGCACCCATGTGCCTTCCTTTTAGTAGTTTTGCAGAAGATTGAAAATGTTCAGGTATGTTGAATGTACTATATGAGGGTGAGATATGGCTGCCCTCCATGAGCAGGTCTAGATGGAACTGACTTAATTGCTGTACATTATGTTCAAGTATTCTAGCACTGCTGCCTTTTACCTTTTGCATGTTTTGTAAATTCAGTGAATAGCACACCAGAGAAAGGCATGTTTCCTTTACAAACAGAATGTTGTCTAGAGTGTTACAGGTTGTAGTGCGAGTCTAGTTTTCGCTTCTTGAATTAAATAGATGCCGAGTAATGCTCAGGCAGCATTAAATATTTACTCTGCCTGCTAAATGGAAATCAGATGCCAGAAACGGAAACCGCTGAGCTTCCAAATCTTCACTTTCTGCTGTGTATATCTGCCAAAGGAAAGACTAATATTGTCAGCCATGTGCCATACTGCATTAAACAAATTACTGGAGTGATTGATTATTTGTGGGCTAAAGTTCTCCACATATTAAGTGAATGAAATACATTTAACACATGTTTGCAGTGTATGGATTCCTATAATCATCTTGATGCTGATCGGACTTGCCTTTAGAGCCAAGGGTTGAAATCTGACCTTCTGCTTATATAAATACGCTCAGTGATGGAGTGGAGTTGTTGAATGTCAGTCTCTGGGCATCTGACCTACAAGAGTTCTCAGCATAGTATTGTTTCTAAGCAACCATTTTATATCCTTGGCGTTATTTGTTGAGCATAGCAATTAGTTCCAAGATTGGGTATCAGTAGTACTCCAAGGTACAAATGACAAATCATTGCTGAAATCAGTAACATAGTTCACTACAGTTTACAAGTGATCAACTCTTCTACTAGTTGCCCATGACTAAAGAAGTCCACAGAGCCAAGAATATACAGTCATTTGACACATTCTTAAAGCGGAGTTCCACCCTGGGAATAATTTTTTTCAATAAAAATACCCCCGGGACAGTCAGGGCTAGTACATTCCACAATGGCTAGCCTCTGATCTGTCCCGGGTTGCACTTACCTTTTAGAAGAAATACTTACCTTGAAAATGTATTGTCCAGCGCTGCCATCTCAGGTGTGGGCAGCTTGAAGCCAGCGCGATCCTCTTCTGCGTCCTCTTCCGTCTTCTTCGGTCCCACGATGCACTGCACCGGCCCCGCCGTCACTTCCGGTGCCGCAGTGTCATCCCTGCACAGCTTCTGGGCATGCCCAGAAGCTGTTTAGCAAGGTATGACGGCGCCCGCACCGGAACTGGCGTCGGGGCCAGTGCAGGCGCATTGATTCCTGGGAGCGATGGCGTTCAGCTCCCAGGAATCATTGCAAGCCAGGAAGTGACGAATCGCCGTGGCCGCCGAGGGGAGGAAGAGGAAGTAAGGTAAGTATATTTTCTTCTAAACCAGGTAAGTAAAAAAAAAAAAATTGTGATTATCCATTTGTTTTTCAGGTGACCCCGGGCACGAAGATGGAGGTAAGTTTATTTTATGGTGGAACTCCGCTTTAATTCCAAGAGTGGTGGCTGAAGACCAGCTCATACAGGTCATTACTCATTACCATTAGTTGAACTGACTTTGCTGCTATGAGGTGCCATTGACTGGAGTAGCCTAGCAATAAAAAAAACACATATTCCTCTTCAAATGTCCAATCATCTGAGGCAGGCAGTGCCATCAGTACCATCGTACAGCTACTCAACGACTTTGCTTTTATATGAGGATGGTGAAACATTTTTGTATTTTGGGGGACTGGGGAACCTATCCATTTCTTTTCCCTTTATATTTGGGATTGGTTCAGATTTGTTCCAGGTCTTGAGTGTGATTTGTTCCAGGTCTTGAGTGTTTCAAAGACATAATTTACACAAAAGTAGGTTTTATCATAGACCTATAGTTTACATGGACAGTCGAACAAAATATCAAATACCTTTGACATATACAGTACATAGTTTCTTCCTGTCTAGTCATCCCATCAAAAGAAATTGGTGTGAATATTCTTATAAATCTCCCCCCTGCCTGAACTAGATACAGATGTCATTTGGATTTGTTTACACAGATAATGCTAAAGTAATAGTACATGTTTTTTGATTGTTATCAAGAAATAAATGCAAATTTGTATTAATTGTAATCATGTTTTTTTTTTTTTCAAAGCTATTTGAATTTAAGTTTAGTGATCTTATAATTAGTTTCTCTGATATTCTTTCAACAGTATAAATAGAGGTATTTCAGTCGTCTTTGTAAACCACATACAATAAAGGGTAATTGTACTTGTACAAAATGTTTGATTGACTCAGTACTATAAATGGCAGAAGCCATAAAATAATGATTCTTTTTTTTTTTACTACATCCACTTTTAATTAGATGCTAGAAAAGGATATGGTTTTTCGAGAAAAGGAAAAAATTAAAGCATCCCTACTATCACTTTAATTTCCCAGTTGAGTCCTGCCAATAATCCACATTGAGCTTTAAAAGCTAGGGATTCAGGGATGACTTTGTTGATGTTTGGCCTGCTAAATGTGTCAGTAGGCAATTATAGTATAAATATAAGGGAATCTGCCTCAACTACTGCAACTCCCTCCTCATTGGATTACCTTTACATAGATTATCCCCCCTTCAATCCATAATGAATACTGCTGCAAGACTTATCCACCTTACCAACCGTTCAGTGTCCTCCACCCCTCTCTGCCAATCCCTTCACTGGCTTCCACTTACCCAACGAATAAAATTCAAAGTGCTAACACTAGTTTGCAATGCCATCCACAACTCTGCCCTCAGCTACATCACTAACCTGATTTCAAAATATCAACCAAGCCGCTCTCTTCGGTCCTCCCAAGACCTTCTGCTCTCTAGCTCCCTTGTTTCCTCTTCCCATGCTCGCCTCCAGGATTTCTCCAGAGCTTCTCCCATTCTTTGGAACTCTCTTCCCCAATCTGTCCGACTGTCCCCTAATCTATCCATCTTTAGACGATCCCTGAAAACCCTTCTCTTTAAAGAAGCCTATCTACTAACTAATACACTGTTTCACTTTCTCCATCAGCTCATCCCCCATAGCTATTACCTTTTGTATCAATTGACCCTCCCTTTTAGATTGTAAGCTCTAACGAGCAGGGCCCTCTGATTTTTCTTTTTCCAAATTGAATTGTAACTGTAATGTCTGCCTTCATTTTGGTAAGCGCTGCGCAAACTGTTGACACTATATAAATCCTGTATAATAATAATAAATCTGAACTTGAAGGGCCTTTGATTATTTCATTATAGCTTTCAAAGGAAGAGAAACAAAAAGGTTTTATCTTAGGTTATACTTATAATTTGCATAGCTGTGTTAAAGTGGTTGTAAACCGTAGGCATAAAATATGAACAAAGCATATCCTTCTGAATCTAAAGTGTGTACTTGTCTCAATTAAAAGCATTAAGTGCAATTTCTGTCTGCTGTTTCATTCCTCTGCTATCTACATTAGTCACTTCTGACAACGTTTCCTAACACCAAGAAAAAAAGGGTAACAGGAGGGGAAACCTCCAGCTGATTGACAGCCTCAGCTCTTTTCCTGTGTGCTGTGTGAGGGGGTGTGTCTCTTCCCTTCAATCAGCTCTCAGAGCTCCCCTCTCTGAGCTCTGCAGAGTGTAACTTCAGCTCTCCGCCCCCTTTTTTCTAAACTCTCAGGAAAGATTTAAATATTCTGAACTTTGAACAGATGTAGAGGAGAGAAGAATGCAAATAGACAGGTACAACTTATGTAGGAGGATTTGTTTCATCTCCGTGTATCATCTTACACCAGTCACTTCACTGGGTATATGTGAGGGTTTTCAACCACTTTAAAGTATAAATGCATTTTCAGTATGAAATATACAGCCTCTGAAATAATGCCAGTGCAAGGATTGTCTCTGCTGCAAATAATTTCTGTATCAAGCGGGCTGGTCTGCAGTCTCTCATTGCTGTTATAAACCCCATGAAGAGGGGCTGCTTATTCAGCCCAGTATAGAGCAGGTCTCACATCTCTGCCATATAACGGTGGCCCAGAGCTGCTTGTTTACAGCAATGCACAATAGAAACAGCCCTGGGAGACTGTAGGCCAAGCTGCATGAAACAGCACTTTTGTCTGTAAAGGTATTCTAACACATTGGCATTTTAAAAATGCAGTCATCATTGAAAAAATGTGCATATCCATATTTACAGACATTTTTAATTGCTGTATTTTAGTTTCATCTGTCATATGCTGACAAAGAACTTATAGAACGAGAACCCAGAGGGGAATCCCAGCAGGAGGTTCTCAGAAGACTAGCCAAGGACCTTCCCGTCTACACCAGGACAATGTCAGGGGGTATATATTATATATTACTTTCTTCATCCCTGAATCTCCTTTTCAAAATAATAAATCACTTCATTACAAGAGATTTTTTAAATTCAGTGCTACATCTTCTGAAGTGGAAAGGATGACAGTAACAACTGAATGCTTCTGAATACAACTAAAGGCCATACAATACAGTGCACATTATCTATGGTAATACCTATAATAGGGGAGTATAACACTGCTAAATCCATTACCTGAATAGCTGGGCAAAAATCAATGGCACAACTGAAATCAGAACCCTTTGAAGAGTTTGGTGAGATTTTGCTTCAGAGGCATTAGAAACATTGGATTGGGAGGGTATAGCCTGTGTAACTTTTGTACTTACACATTTGCTAAGGAGAAAACTGTCAATACTATATGCCAAGGGGGCCAGTTATAGCTGAATGCTAACCGTGAGAAAAATGATCATTTGTTGAAGAAGGGCTATTGTATATGGGCATTAACTAAGAATAGGATATGTACCACTCAAAAGGAGCATGCTAATAATGGGGTCAAATAACTAAATTGTAGCCAACAGTATGCATGACCACCCATATAAAAAAGCACCTCTCCGTGTCAACAATATATTAAAAAATACACCTTTTAATAGTGTTCCAGTGTAGGTAGGCATGTAAATAAAAAAGAGAATTCCACTCTAACCCCTTAAGAATCTCCAATACAAAATAAGCAAGAAACCAGTACATGCATAATTATATATACTCAGTTACAGTAAACCAAACAAATGTCGCAACCTATGATGGACACAGATAGTGATAAATTATCAAAAGTGATCGTTTAGCAATCCACATTCAAGAATGGATCCAGATCCAAACCATATTTGATATGTTGTATCTCCAGCTTGTAACTCTGCCATGCATAGAAAAATGATAAACAGTCTATATAAATACATTATTGCTTTTGATTTCACTTCTTGCAATACATCTATAGGCCAACAGCGATACAGACATCAATATTTTCAAGGGTCTGAACATACAGTATGTAGAGTTATTACATATGGTATTGTAATAGGTAGAATATCTCTGTCTTGATTGATTGATTGATTGATTGATTGTGTCACTGAAGCCCACTATGGTCTAGGTTCTTAAAAAGACCCTGTCACCAGACCATTCATTTCAGCAACAATCTTCCTGTAAGATTATATGATCATTTAACAAATTTAGGCATGTTATTTACCTGTAGCAACAAAGCCTCACTTCTGTAGATAATCAAAGGCCCTGAGACTGTTGCTGGACGTCGCCATTTTGAATGCAATTTTAGCAGCCCCAACATACTCAGAGCTGTCACTCAAGTCACACTCTTTAGTTATGCCTTTGGCTTCTCCCCTGACAATTACATTAAGGCATCATGTGCACTGATGGTGAGAGGCTGAAAATATGCTGAGCGTAATGTTCTGGGTGTTTTCCCATGCCTGGGGAGCCGCAGGTGCATGGGCGTCCGCAGGTAGGGGCAAGGGCCCCCCCCCCTGGAATCGCAACTTCCCCTTTCAAGTGGTTGTTAAGCCACTTTATACCATCCTGTCTCGTCTGTTTAATAGTTCTGTGTGTCTGTGTAAGCCGTTCTCTACCAGTTTTCAGAGGGCCGAGCGCCGCTCACGTGACCCGCCAGCTCTCTCCTCTCCCCGTCTGACAGCTGCCTGCAGCGGGCAGGGCCAAGGATTCTTCACTGATGTCAGTCGGGAGGGGAGGGGGAGAGGAGGAGAGAGGCGGCGGGTCACGAGAGCGGCGCGTGGCACTCTGAAAACTTGTAAAGAATGGCTTATTTTTATAAAATACATACACAGTGGCACACAGGATTATTAAACAGACGGTAGACAGGATATGAAACTTTAAATAAAACGACAGCAGCAGGGGGGGGGGGGCGTTCACTGACACAGGAGCAGACAGGCATGGAGAGAGGGGGAAGAGAGGACAGAGGAGGACAAGAGAGCTGCGGATGACGGAGGCACGTAGACTGACCACAGTGTCAGGGCTTAGCAGCCATGGTATACCGTGGTCAGTTTACAGAGGGGAGGACATAGGCAGGCAGGATCCCCCCGCCTCCCCTTGAAAAAAGTTCTGCGGATGCCCATGCGCAGGTGTCATGTACAGCCTGCCATACAAGTGGACTTCACTGAGAAGATGGTGGCACAGGACCCAGGGTGCACTGGCTTTTGGCGGATCACAGCGGGAAATACTCCTAGTTTCCTAGGCTGGCGATTTTTGTGTGTTTCAGTGAGGTCTCCATTTAAAGTGGTTCTAAAGCCTAAACATTTTTTACCTTAATGCATTTCTTGCATGGAGGTAAAGAATGTTTAGGCTTTAAATGTTGCCCCCCCCCATCCTTACCTGAGCCCTTATTCAATCCAGCGCTGTGTATGTCTGAAGCTTTTCTCCCCCCTTACTTCTGGGTCTCACTGGCTTTGCTGGGTCACTTGGAGCCATTGGCTCCCGCTGCTATCAATCAAAGCCAGTGACCAGGGAACAGAGGCAGGGCAGAGCCCCACTTTCTGTGAATCTGCCCTGCCCCCGAAGCGGCTTTCCATGGGGGCACTGAACAGAGAGAAGGGGCCAGGAGTGCCGGCGGGGGACTTGAGAGACGCTCTGTGCAATTCCATTGGACAGAGCAGGTAAGTATAGAGATGTTTGGTATTTTTAATTTAAAAAAAAATTCTTTACAATCACTTTAACCACTTGCCGACTGCCTAACGCCGATCTACGTCGGCAGTCAGCCCCTCACAGGCAAAGTGACGTAGGGCTACATCACTAGCTTGTGAGGGTCTAGGGAGCGAGCACGCGCCCCCGGAGGCGCGCTCCCGCTCCTGTGTGATCACGGACCCCCCCGCGCGTGTGACCGGCGGACCCGATGTCCGCCGGTCACTCTGCGATCGGCGGGGGAGAGGGAGAAAGTCAGGCAGCTTGTGTAAACAAGCTGCCTGTCATTCTCCCCTGTGTATGAAGGATGATCATACGGTTCTACTATGTAGAACCGTTGATCACTCTCCATACATCTGAAGCCACAGCCAATCACAGTAGAAAGCACGCCCCTAGGGACACACATAGCCCCTCCCTTTCAAAAAAAGTTAACCCCTTCACTGCCAGTGTATTTTTACAGTAACAGTGCATATATATAGCACTGATTACTGTAGAAATGTCACTGGTAACCCCAAAAGTGTCAAAAATGTCAGTCAAGGGTCCGATCTGTCCGCCGCAATGTCGCAGTACCGCAAAAAAAATCGCAGATCGCCGCCATTACGCGTTAAAAAAAAAACAACAGAAATGACAAAAATCTTTCCCTTTGTTAATAAACGCGATAACTTTTGCGCAAACCAATCACAATACGCTTTTTGCGATTTTTTTTGCCAAACATATGTAGCATAAAACAAATTGGCCGAAAATGTTAAAAAATTTTGATTTTTACATTTTTTTGGGGGGGAATTTCATATAAAAAAATGTGAAAAATATTGCTATTTTTGCAAAATTTACGCTTTTTTTTGTTTATAGCGCGTGATCAAAAAATCGCACAGGTGATCAAATACCACCAAAAGAAAGCTCTGTTTGTGGGAAAAAAAGGACGCCAAATTTGTTTAGACACAGCGTCGCACGACCGCGCAATTGTCCGTTAAAGTCACGCAGTGCCGAATCGCAAAATACCCCCTGGTCAGGAAGGGGGTAAAATCTTCTGGGGCTTAAGTGGTTAAGCAGAAGCAATTAAGCAGAATATTTAATGTGGGGATAAAATTCTACTTTTGTTAAACAGAATAACACTTAATAATATAAAGAGATTTTCAACAATTGAATGTTCATTTAATGTTGAAAACGGATGTGCCTGGCCTGATTTCCCTTCAACGCCTATGCATTTTAGTAGGACATGCTGCATTCAGTGAAACATAATGCAAAACAGGTCAAACACAGCAATAGAAATGTCATCCACACTGCACCAGTTTCAAATGCACAAAAAAACTGGGAAGAATAAGTCCGTGTACACAATCCTTTATTAACCATATTACGTAACTCCTATTATTACTTGAGGCCTGTAAACTGTGTTTTTAGGGGACTTTCAGGTTTTAAAGACAGTCAACCTTTTTAAATAAAATAATACCATCCATACTGATAAAATGTGTTTATTTGTTTATGTATTTTTTTTTTTTTTTTTGCATTGGAGTTACAAAGCATTTCAACCACATTCAGTGGATCAGAGATTCAGTGCTCTGGCTCCTGTAGGCTATTTTTTAAGCTGTAGTACGGACCTTTAATTACGAGCTGGTGGAAGTATCGATGGAAGACAAGCATAATGGTGTCACCACACTTATGTTCCATTTAGAACTATGAGTCTAACTGCCGTGGTGGCAGATGCAACTGTATGGGCAAGGAGAAGATCCCCCAGATTCTGTTAATTGGGGGTGGGGCATGCAGAGTGTGACCATGTTTCATGTCACTCCCTAAATACAGGTGTAACATGAAACATGTTCAGAAAAATGGACTTCTCTTTTAGGGCTTGTTTATACCTGCGTCAGGTTGTGAAAAACATCTCATGGTGGATTCCTTTTCACCGAGCGATTCAGGCATGGCTGACAGGCACTCAGAAGGTGAACCTGCAACCTCCTAAATCCCCTTTTTATGTTTTTTTTTTTTTTTTACAGCCAAACAGCCATTTTCATTCGAAATACTGTGGCACAACTCTGAGCCAAGTGTTTGGCTCTCGGGTGCGTTGTGGCCCCCTTAACTTGAATGGGTTATGCTCACAGGCAGCACTGTTCGCCAAATGCGTCAGTAGGGATAATTATTGCACCACACCTCATTGCTTCATATCTTGGCCGGAGCTTGCGTACCCCCTCCCCTTTGGCTGCCTTTGCAGCTCAACTGCCTATCTTTATTGCCTAATTCAGGGGTAGGGAACCTTGGCTCTCCAGCTGTGCTGAAACTACGAATTTCATCATGCCTCTGCCTTAGGAAGGCATGCCTGTGGCTGTCAGAGTTTTGCAGTGCCTCATGGGATTTGTAGTTTCAGCACAGCTGGAGAGCCAAGGTTCCCCACCCCTGGCCTAATTAATAGAAGATGATCCACAGCTCCATACATACTCTTAAATCTTTTCAAATTGATTGATACTTCATAAAAGTTAGGTAGGTACAGCAGATGTTAATGCGTTTCAGCCATGATGGCCTTGTTCACAAAGACATTGGTTGTGAACCAGGCTGCAATGGCTGAAACATGTTAACATTTGCTGTACCTACCTGTCTTTTATAGAGTATTTATACATTTGAAAAGATTTAAGAGCATGTATGGAGTTGCGGATCGTCTTCTATTACTCATCGTGTTGCAGCTGAGCGACTGCTTATCCTGCACCCGACTGCTCAGGAGGACTCAGATGACTTGGGGTGCCTTTTTCTTTGCTGAACTATATTTACTGACCCAGGCCCCCAACCACAAGTGTAAACTAAGTCACTGTTAGCTTGTAGAAGCCAAGTGATAGTATGCTGCAAATCTGGGCCTCTCATCTTTGTTACGGAAGAGCCTCCTGAAAAAAAAAATGGGTACTGGTCTTTGCAGAACAAAGACAGGGAATATAATAACCTAGACAATGACAGCATCTCCTTTAAACTTTGAAATCTTTGGACTGAATTTACTGCCAAAATGAACATTAACTCCCAACTCTTTTCTCTGCAGCCATCAGATACTGTGACAGATGCCAGCTTGTGAAGCCTGACCGCTGTCATCACTGCTCTGTTTGTGATAAGTATGAACCCGATTCTCTGTGATCATTTGTACAAGATTAGTTGCTGAGGAGACGTTTGCAGAGCTCTCAGTGCTGTCAGTGTGTAAATGATGTTCTTGTTTCAGCTGGTAGGCATATTGACAGCACTGGTCTACGCTGATGTTGATTATCTTGAATTGAAGAGAAGCCAGAGTACTAAGATTAGCCATTGCGAATAATTGGGTTGTGTATGAGAGGAAGTCTATACTTGACACAAGCTGAAGGGTGCTTCACATGACCCGGATGACTGCTTATAAGAGACAGAAATATTTGAGTGGCACTCAGGGATAAAAGAAAAGAAATACATCATGTTAGCGTATTACACAAATATGACTTTTTTTCTAAAAGAACTTGATTAGATAGGCTGTATAGGGGGTACACTGATATTGGCTGACAGTGTTCCGTGTAAGGTAATATGGGATTTTACTATCAATGGGGTATTGCAATTCATTCTACCCTCCAGCTTGACTTCCTGACAGCAAAAGTTAAATTTTCAAATTTTTTCGAGATATATTGC
Organism: Pelophylax lessonae; assembly: GCF_965119305.1. NCBI lineage: Eukaryota > Metazoa > Chordata > Amphibia > Anura > Ranidae > Pelophylax > Pelophylax lessonae. The sequence goes on along the minus strand of NC_138768.1, from coordinate 729,407,849 downwards.
TTTCCTGCCTTATTCTTTTAGATGTGTTTTTCTGCAATGAATTATGGCCAATAGGACACATGCTTTCTCCTGCTTCCTGAGAACTTGGACAGTTGCTAACTAGCAGAAAAGCATAGCATTAATTGGTACTTGTCTGAGAACTACAGCATTCTGCACTGCCTGTTGGCTGGATCATCACAGCTGTGGTAACACCAACTACCACTTACCGTATTCTTCTAGGCTGGCATTTGCCAGCGTTTTTTGCAGAATTCCAAAATTTGACCATGTCTACTGCACATATATTTGAATTAAGATCTTTATTATTTAATCTACACCAGCCATTCTCAACCTTTCAACCCCTGAGTAACCCCTGAAATAATTTTCAGTTCTCGGGGAACCTTTGTTAAAATCAATTAATTGGAGATCAGTGGGAAAATGTCCATTACATTGGTCATCAGTGGGAGGAATGGCCCCTTACAGTGGTAGTCAGAATGTTACCCTTACAGTTAGCTAGTTAACTAAAAGGATCAATGATGTCTGACTCTGCCAAGTGGTGTTGGTACCATTGAATGGCAAGTGAATCAGCCACAGCGCAAGGTACCCCATTGCAAAATTCCACAGAACCCTGGTTGAGAATTGATGATCGAAACTATTACCCTCATATGTCAAGGACACATTTTACATTTAAATATATTGTAGATTGGGAAATACCCAAGACCAACCTCCCAGATGGTCAATGATGGGGAAGAGGGGAAAAGGGGGAGGGAAAAAGGAAGGATATTCAATGGGACTTTCAAGGTACCGTAATCAAAAGTAATAAACCAGAATTTTTATTAAAAAAATATAGTTTAAAACCAAATAGCAACATATAACAACATATGTAGGCACAAACAGTGTTTACATATAATCTGAACAAAATGTATAGACACAATATGAGTTTTGGCAATCCTGTTATGGATTCTCAAACTTCAAAATGTGTGAACCTCGACATGTTTCGTGGTTGGACCACTTCTTCAGGAGGATACTGTACACATTTATACTTTCATCCAATGTTCAGAGCCAAAGTGGATCACAAATTGGGGACAAAGCCACCAAATCCTCTCACCGGTGGACATGGGAGACACACAAAATTAGATCAAATCCCACAATCCTCCACCTGGATGGAATCCAAAGTGAGAGACTGGACTAGAGCAGATAGAGATGGTGTGCTGATAGTAGTATGCACTGCTCAATAGCAGGGACTCAAAGAAAATTCTTTGGCAATATCTGCTCAGGTGTCCTGAGGCAATAGGAGCATGGAGAGTAGATGATCCGCTGTAGTCCCAATACTTGTATGTCCAGGTGGAGGTGAGGAGTAATAGCGTTTATTACTTTTGATTACGGTACCTTAAAAGTCCCATTCAATATCCTTCCTTTTACCCTCCCCCCTTTTCCCCTCTTCCCCCCATTGACCATCTGGGAGGTTGGTCTTGGGTATTTCCCAATCTACAATATATGCTAACGGGGATGCTGGTACTATTTACTTTCAATATATCACAGGCTTCCACATTTATTTTACTTTTAAAATTCTTTTTTTTTTCACTATTTTAGGTGTATATTGAAGATGGATCATCACTGCCCTTGGTATGTACCAACACAACATATTTAAAGTTGATATTTAATTAAGAGAACACCTCTAAGCACTAGTTATTATTTAAAGTGGCCATGTAACATGGTCTATTGTACGTCATTTCAGAAAAAAAGTGCAGACATTTTATATGATGTCTTTCCTCTTGCTAACCTTCTCACGATTAAATAGGCCTGGACCAGGAAAAAACATTTATTGCTTGTAAGTGTTCAAAATATACCATATCTGATGTTGATATAACGGAAGTCTAAAAATATTCTAGGGTGTCAGGACCCAGATTTAAAACTGGGCACTCCACTGTTTTTAAAGTAGATAAAAGATTTGTATCTTGGCTTCTAATTATGAAAAAGCACCCTGATTCTTTAAAGTGATATTAATATTAACTCTGCCAGTAACCTTATTACTATATTAAACTAAACTGCAGCCAAAAGCTAAATACGCAGTTTAAATACATCTCTTTGAAATGTTTTACCTGCCAAAGCATTATTGACTCAGCATTTTTTTTGTGATTTACCCATCCATGTCACCCTCAATAGCCAGGATCCTTACATAAAATCTAAATAAAAGAAAATGTATGTATCTAACCAGGTTCCAGTTATTTTTTTAGTGCAGGATCATAAATGAAAGTAAGCATCTGATTGTAATAATTTAAACAACAAAATCAGAGAAATATCCCAGTGTGTGTATAATTACTTCCTCAAAGGCACTATCCATATACATATACCTCCCAACAACATTTAGCACTGTATATTGTACTTTAAGATCTTATTTGCACAGGCTGCGATGCCTGTAGTCTGTGAATGGGCCATGTTTATGCAGCTTGAGCCACCGGGTTCTGCATGCAGACAGTCCATGTAATTGTATAGGGTCAAAGTGGCTACACAATAATACCTGTAATGTTTGTAATATGTGTGAAATGTCAGTTTCTAATTGTTGACTTTCACAGGGTGAATGTAACGTTCCCTAACATCCCTGACGTCATATGATGTCCTGGGCTTTAAGTGGGGATATATATAAAAGATGCCTGCAGCGGCATCATTCAGATATCATTTTTTTCCCCTGGCAATTCCCTTCACCATAGGAGAAATCATACCCATTCTTGCAGGCGGCAGGAGGGGACAGAAACCACCCAGTATGGAAGTGGTTAAAAAAAATTGCACAGCTATTCCTCCTGTTAAACTGCACGTACATTAATTTTGAGAGAAGGGGGCAAAAATTAATGTTATTAGTCTATTTGTTCACCTGTTCTAATATTTTTCATTTATAAGCATAGGGTGAATCAGGAAGATACAGCATTATGACCAATAGATGGAGTTGAAAATCATAATAAATAAATAAATAAACTCTGGTTAAAAAAAAAGACAATTTTATTTAGATATGTATTCTAAACTGAAAAACGACCTATCTATTGCTCTCAGCCTCTTCAATATCTCCATTTTTTTTTGTTTCTGTGATCTGACTCCTGACTCTGTTAGAGGGCGGCTACGTTCATTCTCCATGGTCCCACTGTATGTAAAAAGGTAGCCACCCTCTCTTTTTTGTTTGTTCCCAAGACAGATTAGGGACTATGAACTATGGACCACGTATTAGTAGTGTACAGAGAGCAGTTCACATGACCACAACTAATGTCCACTGCTCATTCTTTTCAGATGAATGAGACGGCAAAAGGGAGAGGTCTGGGAGGTCACAGAAAGAGGCAGAAAAACATAGGCAGAAAAAGAAGAAACAATTTTAGGAATAGATTGTTCCTTCATTAAGTAGTGGGTGTGTATGGATTATTTTTGCAGAATAGGATATTGTTTAGTGTCATTTTAAGTGTAATGAATAAGCTACCGCAGAGAGTGTAGCCCTGTTCACATCTGTGCGTAGCGGAAATGTAGGCAAAAATGCACTAAAATGCGCAACGCAGTGGTGTTACAAATATTACTTAAAGTGGAAGTAAACTTGCCAAATACACTTTTCCCCATTTAAATAATTAGCAAATTTTCTATAAATCGCTGTCTCTAGATCTCTTCTAATTTGCTTACTTTTCCTGCAATTCATCGTTGTCCAGTTCTATGACGTCACCAGCGCATGTGCAGAATGTCCCCTATTTAAGGCACGCTTATCATGCCGTTAGTCCTTTCAGTAACATGCTGTGGCTTCGTCATGTCCTCTCTGTGGCATTCCTCTGCAATCCCGCGAGAGTACAGACTCATTCAGAATTTCCTGTTTACACCCCCATGTGACTTGCAACATCACAGGGGGTGTAACCATCCGTGTATAGCCCGGGACAGGAGCGAGAAGCTCACCTGACAGGGTTGCCACTGTAATCTGGAATGAAAACGAGTCTTGGCTAAAACCTCACTGGGCATGTGCGAGAATATGGAAGGGAGAAACAGAAAGGGCGGAAGCTGCCTCGGAAGACAAAATATAAGATGGCGCTGGCTTCAGACATGAAGGAAGAAAATAAAAAACACACCAAATAACAGTAAGAAACATCCAAAGAGATCACTAACTAGGCAGAATGTAATGGAAAGATTTATTATACTGGCTGCATTGAGAAGGAGCACTCGAGGGGCAGAGTTTACTTCCTCTTTAATAGCACCCCAATTACTCCAATGAACGTGTAAAAAATGTGCAAAGATGCATGTCACAAAGCGCGCTTGACTTAGTGCCAAAATATCGTATATGAGCTTCTTTGGCGCATTTTTGGAGCTGAGCGAGACCCATTCAAATGAATGATGCCGCTACAAAAACAATTACAGTAGTGATTAGAATGCCATCCAGACAACAAAAAAGATAATTGGTGTCATGCCGCTGACTCTGCCAAGTAGCCTTGACCCTGAAACTATGCAGGCATCATCAAATGAGAGGTCAATTAGCCCACAGCTCAAAGAACCCATAGCAATCTGCGGAGGAACACTAGGGTGCTATGTAATCCTGATTAAGAATGGATGATCTAAAGGTAAAAAACATTTTTTTGTCTGCTACATTGTATCATTTCTGTACCACAATTCCCTTTCTGTAGTAGCTAATTCATTAGTCTGTCATTGGTGAACACACGAATCTTCATAGGCTTTGTACACAGTGCAGGTCTTGCTCATATTATTTCCTCTTCTATTCAAGTGTACTAATCTAGGCCATACAATACACAAAGCAGATTTCTATCCTGCAACCACAGGTTCACGGACAGTGTTGATGGAGGAATCCCTCCCGCTGAGTGATTGTTGCTAGCGGCTATACCAGCCTTTAGCGATAAACATATGTAAAAACCGGCCTGGTTGTAGCCAAGTTGGATCGATTGATAAACTTGGGTAGTCAGCCTGCCCATACATGATTTGAATCTCAAACCATCTATGGCCAGCCTTAGCCTATAATGTTAGGCATTTCTCTATTGGTTAAAGGTTCTTTTCCTCGCATGGTCCAATGTCCTCATGGTTATTTTCTCTTACTAGAACAAATGTTAGGGAATGTTACATTCACCCTGTGAATGACCGCAAATAGAATCTGACATTCTACACATATCGCAAAAATTACGGCATTATCAATGAAATTGGCACAGTAAATGTATTTATAAATAGACCCCATGATGTTTAATGTCATATGTAATTATTTTACTATGTCTAAGAATTTATGAACATTTTTTAGCAAGTACAAATAAATAAAAATGACTTTTTTTTTTTTATAATCCTATATACACATGTTGTTATGTTTTTAATATATTTTTACCTCACTGGTATATTTAAATTCCACCATAGAGTGATAAATATTATTGGGATAAGCATCTGATTGATTCCTTTTTCCATCTTCTTGTGCAAGCCCCAGTTTTACTGTCTGACTTTTCTCAAATCCTTTTTGGGATTTATGTGTGAACGAAAGGATCTGGACAGCCGCACTCCAATATAGTCACCTTTATTAAATAAAAAGACAGTCCATACAGCAAATGAAGGAATCAGATATAGGTAACCTATTTTACACCCTTACTGGGGCTTAGTCATAGCTAAAATAACAGGTTAAAAACACAGATATATATGCAAGTATAAATGACTAAATGATTGTACATTCCAGCTTTAACATTATAATCTGTAGCCAATAGAACACACGCGGAAGGGATTTGGAAAACCGAAGCAATCGGATAAGCCCATGTGTTATCGAAGCTCTTCATTGACCCTTTATTTTGTGAAAACGCCCCCTATTTTAAGCCCATTCAAATGAAATGTGAAATATAAATAATCAGAAATCATACAGAATGTAAAAATAAAATTGTAAAAAAAGTAGATATAAAATGAAAACCATGTATGAGAAAGTGTTCATATTGCTACAGGTATGCCAAGGAAAAGCTATATATTCAAATGGCTGCCGGGGAATGTCTCATAAAAATACATAAATGTGAAATAGCACAAAAGAGAGAGACTCCTGTAGATAAACAAAATAAATCCCTTGGCACATCTGGAACAAAAACGAAAAAACTCAAGGTAGGAGATATCCACTCAGAAAGAAGGTGCTACTATCATATATATATATATATATATGTATATATATATATATATATATATATATATAAAAATACAAAAAAAATTGAAGATGGGATTTACTTGTACAAAGAAAAACGTGAGCTCACATTGAATTAAATGTAAAAGTCTGACTGCATACTAAATCTGCATACAAAATCCACAAAGATCCTGATAAAATGAGTAGGAATTCAAAAGGTTTTTTTTGCCCTCTCTAAATCAGATGAACTCACCATGTTGTTTGTGCGATTCTTCCTGTGCAGGGTTATATGAGTTACAGCATGTGAATCATCATTGGGGAAAATTATGCGTTTGAGTTGAAGCCAGGCACATAGACGCTGAGTCAGCTTATTATATTTACTTGAGAAGCCGCATACATACTAATTCTGGCCAATCATTATATATAATCAGAGAGGCAGTAACATTTTGGCTAAAATCTTTTGTAGGAAATCTGTCTGGATTCATCTATGAATCCTTTTCTGTTTTTTGAGGCTTCTTGCACACGAGGATGTTCAGGAGCAGTGCGTCCCCCTCCACATATTAGGTCACCTGGGAGGGACAGGTGCAGCATCTGACCTTGCTGCTGCAGGCAATCTGTCAGCCAAAGGTCATCCCTGAATGCACAGAGCAATAAACACATGTATCACTAAGTATAGCTTGGCCGCAGCTTGCCATAGACTTTGACAGGTTGCTGCAGGGGGGCTGGATCCTGCAGTTGCACTCCCATGTGGTTCAAAACACCAGAATAGACTAATTCTAGAGGGGTCTGTGTGCAAGGGGCCTTAGCACTTTAGGTTTTGGATGTGGCTTTGTAGGTTCTGATTTTGCTTTGCATTGCTTCAAACCTTACAGGCATATTTATTCACAGCACCGCAAACTCATGTAAGCTGGTGGGCAAGCCAATGTAGGTGCCTGCAGAATGCCCCATATACTTGAGGGTAAATTAAAGCATTGGACTGGGAGCTGTGTTCTGTGCACCTTAAATTACAGTGCTCTGTGGTCAATATGTTTCTTTGGCCTTTTCATATACTTTAACTATCAGCCTCCATCCATCTTTCATAGTAGAGCCTTTTTCCTCACTGATATCAGGTTTTAAGGCCACAGCCTGGGAGATATGCAATCCACCATGCAGTAGTATCTTACATTTCTGAAGAAGTGTTTCCAATACAGTTCAATTCCAGTAGCTCATGGCACTACTGCACCTGCAAGACGAATGTGCTTTAAATCTGTCCCATTATCATTTTGGGGTCCTATGCCCAAAGCTTCCACATTTTACAGCTCAGCACCCCAAGCCTCCAGGCCTTATTATCCATAACAACCATCTCTAAAATGACAACCCTACCCTATGCTATGGAGGATTTGTTGTCATGTGTATGTTCATTTCTAGGTAAATCCCAACATAAGTGCCTTAGGTATATACTTCACCTGGCTCCAAACTGCCAGAAAGATGCACTTCATCTATTTACAGAGATAGTGTACCTAGATTCTCCTGTCAGTCCTCCAGCTGGGATTCTCTATTGAGTCCTGCAGATATTCTGAACCAGTGTAATCAGTTATTCTAAATAATTATCTGCATCTTATAGGCATACTGTACATCAGTGTCCATCTCCAAGAGTGTTGAAAATGTAACTAAAATTCACTAAAGGGACTTTCCTTTACTGAATACTCAGCGGTGGTAGTATGAATTTAAAGGGTTAAAGCTATTCTGCAATGTCTTAGCCTACTGTTCTATGCAGTGCTTCATATGTGTGATATTTAGTGTAAACTTGTCAGATGTACAGTATGTTAGTCTATAAAGTAACATTGAGGTGAAAGATGGGTACCAAACTGTGTCTGCAAGAACTTTTTCAATCATCTTAACCTCACTTCTACTAGCAGTAGAAGTCATCATACCCTTTTAACAGTCCACCACCTGATCCTCAGTGGCTACTACAGACTCTAGGTCATTGGTGTTCGCAGCTTATTGCATTAGGGTGTGCACCTCAGAGCACAAACATACGTGAGTGTGTATCAGCAGAGCAGTGCACGGTGTCAGTAGAGCAGAGATTGGTGTCAGTAGGGCAGTGGATGGTATCAGTAGAGCAGAGATTGGTGTCAGTAGGGCAGTGGATGGTATCAGTAGAGCAGAGATTGGTGTCAGTAGGGCAGTGGATGGTATCAGTAGAGCAGAGATTGGTGTCAGTAGGGCAGTGGATGGTATCAGTAGAGCAGAGGTTGGTGTCAGTAGGGCAGTGGATGGTATCAGTAGAGCAGAGATTGGTGTCAGTAGGGCAGTGGATGGTATCAGTAGAGCAGAGATTGGTGTCAGTAGGGCAGTGAATGGTGTCAGTAGAGCAGAGATTGGTGTCAGTAGGGCAGTGGATGGTATCAGTAGAGCAGAGATTGGTGTCAGTAAGGCAATGGATGGTATCAGTAGAGCAGAGATTGGTGTCAGTAGGGCAGTGGATGGTATCAGTAGAGCAGAGATTGGTGTCAGTAGGGCAGTGGATGGTATCAGTAGAGCAGAGATTGGTGTCAGTAGGGCAGTGGATGGTATCAGTAGAGCAGAGATTGGTGTCAGTAGGGCAGTGGATGGTATCAGTAGAGCAGAGATTGGTGTCAGTAGGGCAGTGGATGGTATCAGTAGAGCAGAGATTGGTGTCAGTAGGGCAGTGGATGGTATCAGTAGAGCAGAGATTGGTGTCAGTAGGGCAGTGGATGGTATCAGTAGAGCAAAGATTGGTGTCAGCAGAGCAGTGGACGGTGTCAGTAGAGCAGAGATTGATGTCAATGGGGCAGTGGATGGTATCAGTAGTTTATTAGTATTATTATTATTTTTTACAATTGTATTTTTTATTATTTTTTTTTTTTACAATTTGTTTTAGGAGCCCTGTTGGGGGGCTTTAGTGAAAGGTCAAGAGTCTAAACAGAGTCCTGATGTCTCACTTTTGAAAAGAAAAAGAAACTGAGGACACAGATTCCCCAGTCCCTTCCTGTTTATTCACAAACTAAAGCATAGTAAACTTAGTTTACTATGCTACAGTTAAAGGGTTTGTAAAGTCAGAAGGTTTTTTATCTTAATGCAATCTATGCATTAAGATAAACGTTCTGTGTGCAGCGGCCCTCCCCAGTCCCCCTAATACTTACCTGTGCCCCCTTTCAATCCAGCGATGTTTATGACTGTCTCAGCCATCAGGGACTCCCCTGCTCATTGATTAAGACACAGCAGTGGTTCCATTGGCTCCTGCTGCTGTCAATCAAAGTCAGCCAATGAGGAGAGAGAGGGGGCGGGGCGAACCACAGCTCCGTGTCTAAATGTATACACGGAGCTGTGACTCGGCTCGGGTGCCGCCATAGCAAACTGCTTGCTGTGGGGGTACTCAAAGGGAGGGAGGGGCCAGGAGAATAGGAGGATCCAGACTGCTCTGTGCAAAACCAACTGCACAGAGCAGGGAAGTATGACGTTTGTTTTTTTTTATTGAAAAAAAATTAGACTTTACAATCACTTTAAGAATGAACACAGATCACTCACTGTGTTCATTCAGAAAAGGAAAGGGCCTATTAATTCAATATTAATGGCCCCTTTCCCTGCTCTCCATCCTGAAGCATCTCTCGCAGCAGCCAGTGGGAGAGTAGAGGAGGAAAGCTGGAAGCACTGCATAGGGGAGAACGGGAGCACCAGACAGCAGGGAGAATCGGCAGTGCACAGGGTGAATAGGGTGCACCCAGGCACACTCGGCACACCCTGTGCACATGCCTATGCTCTAGAAATAGATAGCTGAATAACAGGGTAGGGCTTAGTGCTCGTGAGGTTAGGGTTTGGGCTCTAGTCAGACAAGTTTAGGCCTACACAATCTGGACACATTGCCAGGAACAACAGTTTATGCATTTCATCATCGTTTGATTTTGCGGTACAGAATTTTGCACCAGCAATGATATACTAGGATGATAAATAAGAAATACTAGGCGGGATTAAGCTTACAATGCTCAGGCTTTGCATATATATGAAATATTAGAAAAGCTATTTTACTGACATGATCCAAGTGTCTGTGGCTGAAGTGGCCTAGAGTATTAAAAGTCCCAGCTGAAAGACATGGCACATTTATACACCAGGCTGACAGGCTTTCTTTAGGCTAGAATACAATAATTAATTAGCTTTCTAGTAAAGGGAACTGTTGCAGTAGTAACAATTTTCCCTACTTGTAAAGACAATAAAGTTAAGCTAAAGGAAAGACAAATGATGCCCGCAGAATCAGATGCATTCTTTCATTCTCTAATCCAGGCTAAAAAGACAACAGCTGGAATCTGGTAATGCCAAAGTGTGTTGTACACGAGACCTAGCTCTCCTCAATCATAGCTTCATAAGTGATTTGTGCTTGTTTGTTTTTGTAGGGTGAACAACTGCGTTGGATTCTCCAACTATAAGTTTTTTCTGCTCTTTCTGGCCTATTCCTTGCTGTATTGCCTATTTATTGTTGCCACAGATCTGCAGTATTTTATCAAGTTTTGGACAGTAAGTATGTTCTATGTTTACTGTAGGTATCAATGTTTCCAATCCTCAGCTTTTGTGCTAATGTATTATTTCAGTTTGGATACCTACAGATATTGGTCCACCATAGTTCCCACAAAGCTATGCCTCAGTGGCTGAGGTACCAACAATTCAAATCCTTCCAAAATTCCCTCCAGAACAAAAAACAACTTTTCTCTTATATTCATTTAAGGACACAACTTGTCAGTATTCTTGACCATAGGGGTAAAATGCTACCTTCAGGAGTAGGACATTAGGTGGAGAAAACACAGTACCACCTATGGGTAGTTCTAACTGGTAGTTGAACCCCCTTTGCGATAGGCAACTCAGTTTTTTCTGCCAACTTTCGGAGTTTGGACCTAGCTCCCTGCTGGGTCTCTTAGTTCCACATTCTTCTTCTTTTTTTCTTAGGATTTCTCCTGCATAGGTCTTCAATCAACAGCTGAGCTAGGCAACAGGCTGAATGATCTAGACCCAGTATCACCCCAGCTAGGCTGAAAGATCTAGATCCAGTATTCAGCTGGGCTATTGAGCGCATACAGAGCCCTAGATACATACGGGTTTTGCTGCAACGACCCTATCCTGGATCCTGGGGAGCCCTGTGAGTGGTCCTCACAGGGGGCATATATGACCAAGTGACCTTGTTGCTCTGTCACAGTGTTCCCCCAGGCAGACAGCAACCCCTTTCCAGTGTAGAGGTGTTCTGTCGGAGAGGGTTCCCCGCTTCATTTGAGGTGGTAAGTAGCATTGTACATCCTCCTTCCCCCTCCTCTCCCTGGGTGGCTGGATTGGTCTACGGGTACTTTTTATTTTCTCCCCATGTGTGTGTCCAAGTGTTACTAGCACTGTGCTCCTCGGGAAAGGAAAGGTACATTCGGTGGCTCCATCCAGCCACTTGCAATGTCTCCAGATGAACAGGCAGCTCCCTGCCTTTGGCCAGGGAAAGCCTGCCATTTTTCAGGTAGTCCCTGAGGCGGTTGTGGTGTATGGTGGCACTTCACTGTAGGTGGGTTGGTCTTGATTCTGGCCGCTTATTCCGAGCTTCTGCGGCCATTTCGGTGTGGGTGGGTAAGTGCAGGTGCCCTGCTGATAATGTCATACCCGAAACGCAGTTTCTCCCTGGAGACACATGTGTGGTGCAGTCTTGCATTCTACAACCTTGCTGCATAAGGACGACTCCTAAGGGGTGGGAAGTTTGTTTTCATCTAAATCCCTTCCCTGCAATTGTGTCTTGGGGCATCTAGGGTGCTGCATCCTCCTTCCTGTGAAACATAAAAGGTAGAAAGTTTCCTGATTTGCCAGACTTCATCTGTGGATTTTCCTGCTTTCTGACAACTGGATTCCCAAACTCATATCATTGGGCTGCACAATAGAGTTCCTTCTATCCACCAGTGAAGTCCCTTTCTTCTGAGCTCCTATGGCTGTAAACAACTTGCTTCTTCAGGTCATTTATGAGAGGTTCTGGGGGTTGATTCCAACCTGTTTACGATTCAGAAGAAGGGAAGGGTCAGGTCCTCTAGGCCTGAATCATTTTTGTAAAGGTACAAATATTATTGATAGAATCCATCTGTTCTGCTATTTTGTGGGGGCCTTCCTTCATCAGGGGAATCTCTTGGCCTCCATAGATGTCAAAAACATATAATTATTTGTTTCTATCTGTGCCTGGGCACCAGCATGTTCTGCTCTTTGTAGTAAGGGATGCTCATTACCATTTGTTGTTTTCCCCTTTGGTCCAGCTTTTGTCTCTCTGGTGTTTACCAAAGTGCTGGCTTTGGTCCTTTGACCCTGGCATTATTGAGACAATGGGGTATTGCTGGGATAAGCAGGAAGAGTCTCACTCATCCTTGATGGACAATGTGGCGATCATCATTCGCATTCTACAAGTGTTCGGTTGGAATCTGTAATTCAAAAAGTCTGCTCTGATCCCAACCAGGCATCTGGAATACCTGGGGCCAATTCCAGGCTGGACAACTTTTGGAAACTTCTGACTGCTGCCTTGCTGATGGTCTTCTCTGCGGTTCTGCATGCAGGTCCTGGACCTCATGTTGTCTACCTTTAAGGCTGTCCCTTAAGAGCTGTTGCATACAAGGGTTCTGCAGAAGGAAATCCTACAGTATGTATATGGGACAAGGTTCCTGCATCCTTGGACTGATGGTTCTGTGTGGGAGGATCTGTCAAGCCCTCCCTCCTCTGGTGGCTTCAGTCTCTGTCTCTTCTGTCCGGGAAGTTATTTCTCCCTCTTCAATGGACAGTGGTCTTGATGGCAGCCAGCCTGTCTAGCTGGGGGGTTCTGGGTCTGAGGTTGGCCCAGAGTTGTTGGACGTTGGAGGAGTCTCAGTTCCCTATCTATGTCTTGGAGATATTTTGCTGTTGCCGCCGTGGGACTTGAACCTAGTTCTTTCGGTTCTTCAGAAACCACCCTTTTAGAATATTAGGGCTCTTCCCTTGGTGACTCTCTTCCAGAAGATTGCATTTTTGGATGCTATTACTTCCGCACACTGCATGATGGAGCTGGTGGCCTAACATTAGAGAAAACTGGATTTTTTGTTCCTCACCGCAAAATCCCTTTCTCTGAGTTCATTGAAGGACACAACATCAACCCCTCTATCATGTTTTCCTTTGCACTGCTTTGTGGCTAACTGAGATGCCTATCGGAGATTGGGGGGGGGGGGGGTTGACTACCAGTTAGGACTGCCAATAGGAGGTACTGTGTTTTCTTTTTCTCTAAGTAGTGTCCTACTCCTGAAGACGGCGCTATAACCCTACAGTCAAGAATACTGAGAAGTTGTGCCCTTCAATGAACTCAGAGAAAAGGATTCTACAGTAACAAAAAATCCCATTATTGTCCCCCCCCCCCCCACACACACACACACACACTCTTTGAACACTTTCTTCTCCAAGACTCCTCCCCTACACAAGTCATCTCTCCACTCTATGGCATCTTGCTGAATATCTCCCACGCCTTCTTACCATATTATACTAAAAAATGGTAAAAGGAGGTGAAGACTCTACAAAAATTCAGAGGACTGGGAAAATATACCTTTAGCCATTGCTCATCTATAGCCTGCAAGACCCAGGAGAAGTCCTGTCCCACTGGTATAGGTGCCCTTTCATCTTAAATTCTTACTAGCCTTCAATATTTAACAAATGCTAGAGATGCTCCACTAACACCAAGGCCCACATTTGGTGGACTTGCCCCTTGAATAAAAAATTCTGGGATAAGATTTTGATAATCTTTAACAGGGTTACAGGGACCATTGCCCCTAATACACCGCAATTCACCCTACTTTCCATGATCCTTAAACCCCTGAAATCTCCTAAAGACATTCTGCAACACTTTCCGAATGCAGCCAGGGCTCTAACCCTCCCAACAGTGATGTACCCAGCATATCTCCTCAGTTGCCGAATGGATCTTAGAACTAGCCTCCATTATGAGGATGGAATGTTCAACCCACTTGACATGAACAATTCTACTTTCCTACAGGTAGGTTCTATCAAACAAGGAATGCAGAATGTAAACTAAATATACCATCAAAGATGACTATAGATATGGCAACTATTGGGAGAAAGTAATTAGACCCATATTATACACATACAGTTATCTTTGGTTCCACAACCATGGAAGAAATTAAGGACGGATGCTGAGCGACTAGATGACATAGGTTTTCCTACATAGTTACAGACAAAACTAATAAAAATAAACCTGTCATCAGTGAAACATCGAGGCCATATTGCTGAACTCTCCTTTTGAAAATGCTAGTAACCTGGCTATCATGCTGACTCTGGCTTCAAGTCTTTGACTCCCTAAAAGAAATATTTAGATAAGGACTACTGACAAAATGTCAAAATATAGAAAGACAACAGTAACAGACAAGAACTGTACTGATAAGTTCAATGGTAAATTGCAAGTGAAAACTAGCCAATTTATATCAACATATCTGGAAGTACAAAGATCACTATAGCACAATTCTAAGCTCATTTATTGCCAGGAGCATCCTGAGTCCTAAAGCCTGTGGAGGTGAAATATGCAAATTCCAAGACTTCGGATAGTAATCAACAGTATCTCTAGCTGCTGCATTTTATTCTTAAGAATTAGTTTAGCATGTTTGCATACTGGTAGGTATCTAATCTAATATAATAAAGTCCAAGTGTCTCTGCGTCCAGTCCCTGTGTCCGTGGGATTGCGCTACTGTGCATGTGCCCCACGGACAGCCGTTGGGACTTGGAGCGCTGAGACTTCGGGCGGCCGGGCTGTCAGAGGGGCGGTCGGCAGCAGCGTGTTAAGTGGGCGTGTGTATCCCGGGAAGGCGTCTGTGCCCCGGGGAAGAGGGGCGGGGCCAGGCGCAGTAGAGCGGTGGAGCGGTCGGCTCTCCGGAGATGGCTTTCAGAAGGAGGAAAACTTACCCCATCTTCAGCCAGGAGTTCGTCATCCACAACCATTGCGAACATCGGCTTCTTCTTCATCATCTGCGTCCTCCTCGGGCTCATGTTTGAGGTAGGAGTCTCCCTCCCCCCGCAGAAATTCCATGCATCTCCTCCCCAGCCTGCACTCCTCCGGAGGGGGGGTTTGGTCCTGCACGGGGTGTCCCCCTCCGGCATAATGCGGTGTGTATGTAGATTGCTGATGTGTCCATCCCGCTCCCCTCTGCATTCCAGGCTCCACAGCGCCCCCTGCTGGAGGGGGCAGCACTGGCTTGGCTGAAGTGTCAGCTCTTCTGCCTCTGATCACACTGCTGACCTGGCACCTCTGATCCTCAATTCTTTATGATATGATCACATCTCCCTGCACATCACCCCTGGGCTCTTCTATCAGAAACTCTTATTGCCCCCCCCTATATAATTATATATATCTTACTATATAAAGTACAAGTGTCTCTGCGTCCAGTCCCTGTGTCCGTGGGATTGCGCTACTGCGCATGTGCCCCACGGACAGCCGCTGGGACTTGGAGCGCAGAGACTTCGGGCGGCCGGGCGAAACTCTTGAAGCGACGGGTGTGCGCGGGCACACGGCGGGTGCGCGCTCGCACGCGAGAGCAGCTCGGTCAGCTCTGCGCGTGTCCCCGATGTTGCTAGGGCAACAGGGACGCTATGCGCAGAGCTGGCTACGTCATGCGGCTCTCGCGTTGTTAGAAAAAATTTTGACCACATATGTTCTAGCGCCTGTTAATTTAACGGGCTTAATGTCTAGAATTTAATAAATGAACTGTCTGGAAATTCAGGGAAATGAGGATCAGTGTGAAAAACCCCAAAACAGGATAAAATTACGGTACGCTGTAGAGGCACATAGACTTCTTTTTATCAGCTTAAATATTTATGTGACCGAATCTGCAGAACAAAAGTTCCAAAGTGTATAGGCTTAGAATCCAATCCACTAGGGATTTTTAAAACTGAATGCCTGTCACAATTGTAACCAAGCATAGCAGGTATCCCCCCTACCCCCCACCCCCATCCCCATGGATTTGGTTATAGTTGCAACTGAAGCCACTGTCCCTGCTTCTACTGTTCAGCCTTGGCTTGGGTTATGAGGTCCAGGGATGTCTGAAGATCTTTCACATCATTGGTTGGCTAGACAGTTATCTATATGTCAGTCTATCTCTGGTGAAGGGGGAACAGAGGTGGAAGATGGCTGTCTGTGCAATCTTTATTGAAGTTACTCTGTATACCATACATCTACCATATAAGATTTGCTTGTGTTATGGCACATTGCAAACATGAATTTGGTATGTTTACTAGAAGCAGAATTTTTACAGATAGCAGTGAACTGTGTATTTGCCTGGTCTGACACAGATCCGATGCTTTTGCTTCACTTATCCAGAGATTTCATACAGATTCGTTCCAACTTTAGTCATCCTTCTCAGGCTGCTTTTTAGTTTGGTAGCTTCCCAGTTTTTTCTTTGCCCTCCTTATGATGTTAGATCTTTCGGTCAGCACAGTACCAATACAGTATCTAACTTGGGGGGGGAGGGGTTAGTTTATGGGTGCACTACAATAATGCCTTTAAAATTTGGGGGCTTGGTGCACTACAGTAATGAAGCAGAAAGGCTTTGTTCCTTGTATGCATTTTATTCCCAATCTTTCATGTTGAACGAAGCATACATTTTATATAAATATATTGAAATATAAAGGATAGGTTGCAGTTCACCAAACATTTTTGCCAGCTTGGCTTGTGTGATTTGTCTACAAATCAGCTCTCTTACATGGAAACTGCTTATTTATGCACTTGGGGTTGATCATTCCAATGTAAATAATGTCAATATTAATTATTCTTTTTAAATAAGATATAAATACATATATCTAAACCCTGAATATCCCTAAAACAAAATGTAACATATTGCAGCGTACCATCCTTTAAATGGAAAAAAAGCCTAAAAAAGAAAACCAATGCAGCCACCACATCTTTTTTCTTCTGGTTGATCTGCAGTAACACACTTCCTGTTCTAGGGTGACAACACTAGCCATACTGTATCTTTGGGAGAGCAACATTGTCACTCTAGGCTGCTCTACTTGTTGGGATTACAAACATCTCATCTCAATTGCATAGAAAGAAGTTATCTTGCAGTTCACAGAAGAGTGTTGGGAAGGCAAATAAACTTTTACATTTCACTTCAGTGCAAGGAAGGTACAAGGAGACAGGGTTTCTGGCAAGATCAGCATGTATTTTCTGCACATGCAGCACATGTACTTAGCCTAAAAAAGGAAAATGTATACTCCTCATCTAGGAACTGGTAAGCTGCAATAAATTATATTTTTTTCTTGGGTTTAGATGTACGTAAAATTCTTAAAGTAAATCTGTAATTGATGGCCACCAGAGGGAGCGCTTAATATTAAGTTCCAGGAATTAGACAAAATCTACCCTTGAGGGGGACTCCCTCCAAATCGCAAGGGTTAAATGCTAGGTCTTGGGGCCTGGCTCCACTACCCTCCTCTTCTTCCACTGGCACCAGTGGTGTATTGAGGTTTTGTGCTGCCCTAGGCCTGACTAAACTTGGGCATCCCCTAATTTAAATATGACCCACCCCTTCCTGTAAAGACCACACCCCTTCCTGTTTTATGACCCGCTTTGTCATCTGTAAACCACAACCACAGACTATCAGTGCCCATCAGTGCAGCGTCATCAGTTCAGCCTCATCAGTGCCCATGCGGTCTGTCCGAATGTCCTCACCAGTCGGTATTATTATACCCACAGGTAGCAGTGTGACCGCTTTATGTGGGTGCAAGACTGATTTGCCTCCTGGACCCTGCCCTCCAGCCCAATTTACCCCTTAAGTCTGGTGCAGGAGCCGGGAGAAGGCTGTTTTTATTTATTTTTTTTATTTTGGGGTGCTGCTTTTTTGCTGCCCCCCTGCAAAGTGCTGCCCTAAGCCTGGGCCTTGTTGGCCTAGGCCAAGATACAGCACTGACTGGCACTATGGACAATCCCTTGGCATCATCACGTACAATGTAGGTGCATGAATAAAGCAGGATTGTTATTTTAGCCGGGAGCACCTTAAAAAGTGACCTTGTTGGAGTAAGGAAGAAGGTAAGTACTACATCTTGTTCCTGCATTCCTAGACAGGACAGGCAGTTAACCCTTGCACTAAAGGGCCTCATTGCAAGTTTAGGTTTTAGTCCAATTCCTGTAGAAGGGCTTTAAATATCATCATTAAAATATGGCTCAGCAAGTGATTTAGAATGTAAAAAGCCTGCCCAAAAGACATTTAGCATTACGATAATAATTCATTTTAAGTATTCTGCAATTCCACAATTCTTTCTATTCATTCTGAATTCTAAATCTAGCTGTATTCAGAAGAGGAACAGGAATAAAGTCTTTTAATTGTAAATCTTCCATTATAAAAAGCTAAATGTTCCATTCCTTAATGATGACCTTTGATTGCTCAGCAGTCTCCCTTGTGCATGCACTGAAGACTTAAAGGTCAGAACTGCTCTGCAGATAATGTATGTTTCCTCTGCCCTTTTCGCCATCTAATCACTTTTCCTCCGTCTTCCCTTACAGAATGGTCTGCCTGATACACAAGCCAAATTCCACATTATGTTTTTGTTTTTCGCGGCTGCCATGTTTTCTGTAAGTTTGTCCTCCCTCTTTGGCTATCACTGTTGGCTTGTCTGTAAGAACAGATCTACATTAGGTGAGTTTTTAATTAGTTTAATGTTTACTGGGTCTCAAAGGATAACCTGAATGGAAATTGAAGCACTACACCACTGCAAAGAAATCCTTCAAACTTCAGTTTATTTACATCTTCTTCAATAAAGCCCTGTTAAAGGAGGCATTTTTGAACCCCTAAATGCATTGGATACTTTTTGGATTGTTCCCCTGGCTTTTATGGGAATAAAGATGTATCTGGACCTCTTAGCAGTGGTGTGAAGCTTGAATTTTCATTTTTATTACATTACACTACAAGCCAAGGGGACTGTGGAGATTCTCTGGGGCAAGAGTGTCAAACTCATTTCATTGCTGGCTGTCTCAGCATTATGGTTGCCCTTAAAGGGTTGTTTGTATCTTTAAGACTATATACATTTTGTCTTTGCCTTTTCTCAGAAAATACACCTGCATCTGCATCTCCCTTGTCCTTGCCATGAGTGGAGAGCTGCAGGGATCTTTGAGAGCCGCTGAAAGGAAAGTTGTCCTTGTAAACACAGGAGGCTTCTGTGTTTGAAAGTGACAGTGGTGGGCGGAGAGGGGAGGGTTAGAGCTGGAGGTGGCAGGACTGAGTCCTGCCACGTTCCAGCAGAAAAAAACCCTGGGTGCGAGGACCACCTAAAATGGCCTGGTGGGCCGGATTCAGCCTGCGGGAATTGTTTTTGACACATGTGCTCTGGGGTGCTCCAGAAGCCACCTGCCCAAGAACCACTGTTTACAAGTAACAGCGGTGAGCAGAGAGGGGAGGGTTAGAGCTGGAGGTGGCGGAACAGAGTCCTGCCACGTTCCAGCAGAAAAAAAAAATCCTAGGTGCGAGGGCCACATAAAATGGCCTGGTGCGCCGGATTCGGCCTGCGGGAATTGTTTTTGACACATGTGCTCTGGGGTGCTCCAGAAGCCACCTGCCCAAGAACCACTGTTTACAAGTAACAGCGGTGAGCAGAGAGGGGAGGGTTAGAGCTGGAGGTGGCGGAACAGAGTCCTGCCACGTTCCAGCAGAAAAAAAGTCCTAGGTGCGAGGGCCACATAAAATGGCCTGGTGGGCCGGATTCGGCCTGCGGAAATTGTTTTTGACACATGTGCTCTGGGGTGCTCCAGAAGCCACCTGCCCAAGAACCACTGTTTACAAGTAACAGTGGTGAGCGGAGAGGGGAGGGTTAGAGCTGGAGGTGGCGGAACAGAGTCCTGCCACGTTCCAGCAGAAAAAAAGTCCTAGGTGCGAGGGCCACATAAAATGGCCTGGTGGGCCGGATTCGGCCTGCGGAAATTGTTTTTGACACATGTGCTCTGGGGTGCTCCAGAAGCCACCTGCCCAAGAACCACTGTTTACAGGTAACAGTGGTGAGCAGAGAGGGAAGGGTTAGAGCTGGAGGTGGCGGAACAGAGTCCTGCCACGTTCCAGCAGAAAAAAAGTCCTGGGTGCGAGGGCCACATAAAATGGCCTGGTGGGCCGGATTCGGCCTGCGGAAATTGTTTTTGACACATGTGTTCTGGGGTGCTCCAGAAGCCACCTGCCCAAGAACCACTGTTTACAGGTGACTGTGGTGAACGGAAAGGGAAGGGTTAGAGCTGGAAGTGGCAGAACAGAGTCCTGCCACGTTCCAGCAAAAAAAAAGCCCTGGGTGCGAGGGTCACCTAAAATGGCCTGGTGGGCCAGATTCTGCCTGCGGGCCTTGTTTTTGACACATGTGCTCTGGGGTGCTCTAGAAGCCACCTGCCCAAGAACCAGATTATTTACGTCAATACTTTAAGATAGCAATACCAATAGGATAACCTTATGGGACCTGCACTGTTTTTGCAGTGTATAACCAGTCATTACCCAAATTTATTGAGAACCTCCCAATTCCCCTCTAGAGCTTGTCTGTTCCTGTTGATGTAGGCCTGTCCTTAAAACCCTTATCTCCCAAGCGCCCTTGTGTACAGGTTTTTGGCAGTTAAGGCAGCAGTAGTACATGACAGAGCATATTGGGGGATATGCAGATTTCTGTAGTCGAGCAGGCAGGGCTGACAACACTTTTTGGGATTTAGGTAGAAAATTGGCACTGTGCTGTCCACTCAAACAGAAAGTTAGAACCACACTGGACTATTGGCAGATCAGCAGGTATTTTGTTGTACTTTAATGGATAAAACATGGGAAAATGTACATGTATTGTAGAGATGTACTAAATATGGTATTTTTAATTTTGCCCTGATGCACTTTTTACATTTATAAAGTGAAGTTTTGTATGATTTATGAATTATCATCATTAATAAATCAATCACATATGGTAAGATTCATCCATTGTATTCAATTTTCAAAGCAGTAATTTCTAGAGCTCAAAAAAAGCCAACGCTTGTTGGCAGCCTATACGGACTAATTATAAAAGATGTCCCTGAGGGTAGCCCTCCTCCGAGTCATTTAGTTTTATATTTAGCACAACAGCTACAGAGAGCATAAATCTTCTCATTTACTTGCTGTATGTGGCAAATATTAAAGCAGATCTCCTGGCAGAATACAAAAAAACACCTGGTAATGCAGTAATTGAATAAAAATATTATTAAATTATTTACTAGTGTAAGTACCTGAATTTGATATGGAATCTTGTAATTCCCATACAGCAGAGCTTAGACTTGCAAGGGCAACATAAGCAGCTGGCCTGGTGTGCTGCACGAACATGCTGGCAGAAGTAGAGAGCAAAGGGTTCATCTCATCATTGCTCTTTCTTGGTCCATTGATTGAGCTGTGGGCAGGGAGGTGACAAAGCTGTATAGCCTAACTGCAGCAAAGATAAGTCAGTTCACTGGCCTAGCTATACCATCTGATAGGGTGGTGTAAATCTTATGAAGATACAATTAAGAAGAGTGCACCAATTTAGTGCAGCAAATTTACTTTAATCAACTGAATAAAGTAATAAAATACACACACAATGATACGAAATAGACAGTTTTTTATGGCCCAAACAACAATCCTTCCTTTGGAATTCAGGAGCCATCATGCAATGGCCAGTGAGGGACCTAAACACTGAGTTACAGGCTGAGATCAGCGAGAAGAAGCAGGACCTGTGACATAGAGTTTTTGAAGAACTTTACCTTTTTGGCTGCGGGGCATTAAGCTAGAACAGTGTCACAGGTGGTCCCTCTTTTTTACCATTTGCCAAGTCCCTGGATGTGATTTAATCCCACCACTAGCCAACGCAATAGGGCTCCTGATTTTCACACAGAGGATAGCTGTTGGCCTTGCTCTTGACCCCATGATTATCATTGGCATGATTGCACTTCTGCCTCTACAAAGGAGGTTTGTGGAGAATCGCAGCCATCTCTTTCATCTACTTCAGCAGTAAAGAGGCCTTCAGAGCCCAACTCCCACACTCAACCCCAGAGGTCAGGTAATCACTCTGAAAGTCCTTCTGCATGAACTGTTCCCCTATTTATTTATTTATTTATTACAGGTTTTTTATATAGCGCCTTCAATTTACGCAGTGCTTTACATATACAGTATGTTGTACATTCGTTTCTGTCTTCAATCTAAGGTCCCTTATTCACATTCATACATACAGTACACATACTAGGGCCAATTTACCTAGCAGCGTGTCTTTGGAGTGTGGAAGGAAACTGGAGTACCAGGGGGAAACCCACGCAGGTAGAGGGAGAGCATGCCAACTCCATGCAGGTGGTGCCATTGTTAGGATTCCAACCGACAACCCTAGTGCTGCTAGGCAGAAGTGCTAACCACTTAGCCATTATGCTACTTCTACAAGTGGAGGGCATGTTGTACATCCAGGTGGGTCCTTGGGAAGTTTGCCTTTCTGGCATGTGGGTGCTGAGAACACCACTTTTAGTCTACAGGTTAATCCCTTGTGTCTGGCACCTACTTCAGTTGTCCTTCACAAAGCAATGCAGCTTCCCAGGTCTCCCATGATTCCCCACACCCTTGGACCCCTTTTTTCTGTCTAACTGGGGTCTCCATTTCTGGAGTTGTACCCAATCTAGACTCCCACTCCCTTCCTCACTAGAATCTTATACCTTTGGGTATTGTTGAACCCTGGTACTCCTCAGCATCCCTCCTCTTAAGAGTGACTCTCTGACCAGCAGTCTCTACCAGGACCAGTTCTGGTTACCTGCCTTGACAAGGATCTGGCCTCTCAGCGTCCTTCAGAGGCACCTGTTATTTCTGAGATTACTGGACCTTATGTCTACCCTAGTGCCCTTTCTTTGGCACCACTGGGGGATTCTCAGACAGCCTTCTCTGAATAGCTGAAGAGGTTTAGCTTTTTGGAAATTTGCAGTCAGAAATCTTGTGAGGGGTCTAACACCTGTAAGCTTCATCCATATGGGGCTTTGCAGGTGTCTACTGTATCATTGGTAGCTATCTTTCACTGGCAGAATAGATTGTCCAGCTTAAACCCTTGCTAAAATAGCCCAAGACCTGTGTGTTATTTGACTCTTATCGGTCTTTTTTTCACATCAGGGGCCTGTAGGGTGTTGAGGAAATCGTAGAATGGTCTCCTATTCTTTCAATTGCTTTCTATTCCTGGGGGCCTGGGCTCTAAACAAGACATCCACATGGTCTCTAGGGACTCGTCTATTTGGGTACATGAGGTGATTTCTCTCCCACCCTGGGGGAACCCCTCTTGCTGGGGCGTCCCCATACCCAGGGCTTTAGTCTGGTTACCTGGAACAAATGGCCCTCTCTTCATTGGGGCAACCAACTGTGAGTCGGGTTTCTGAGTTCACCTCTGGGAAGCTATGGGAATCCTCCCTGTAATAAGGCAAGTGGTCTGGTCCCTATGCTTGGTGACACTGTCTTTACTACTCTCAACTGTACTGTCTTCCTTAGCGACAATACATTGGCATCTGGCTCTCCTCAACCAGTGGTCTCCGATCCAAAGGGAGAGGCTTGTTCACCTTGGTGCTCCTCATCTCCTGAAAGGCAGGCAGAAATCATTGATTATGGGCTCTGTGTTCCCCTGGATTGTCAGCAAAACATGCTGGGTTCCTACTGTATGTACCTCTTGTTGAGGATAGCATGTGTCCAGAAGCCTTCTTTGGCACCACTGGGGGATTCTCAGACAGCCTTCTCTGAATAGCTGAAGAGGTTTAGCTTTTTGGAAATTTGCAGTCAGAAACCTTGCGAGGGGTCTAACACCTGTAAGCTTCATCCATATGGGGCTTTGCAGGTGTCTACTGTATCATTGGTAGCTATCTTTCACTGGCAGAATAGATTGTCCATCTTAAACCCTTGCTAAAATAGCCCAAGACGTGTGTGTTATTGGACACTTAACAGTCTTTTTTCACATCAGGGGCCTGTAGAGTGTTGAGAAAATCGTAGAATGGTCTCCTATTCTTTCAATTGCTTTCTATTCCTGGGGGCCTGGGCTCTAAACAAGACATCCACATGGTCTCTAGGGACCCGTCTTTTTGGGGTACATGAGGTGATTTCTCTCCCACCCTGGGGGAACCCCTCTTGCTGGGGCGTCCCCATACCCAGGGCTTTAGTCTGGTTACATGGAACAGATGGCCCTCTTTTCATTGGGGAAACCAACTGTGAGTCGGTTTCTGAGTTCACCTCTGGGAAGGTTTGGGAATCCTCCCTGTAATAAGGCAAGTGGTCTGGTCCCTATGCTTGGTGACACTGTCTTTACTACTCTCAACTGTACTGTCTTCCTTAGCGACAATACATTGGCATCTGGCTCTCCTCAACCAGTGGTCTCCGATCCAAAGGGAGAGGCTTGTTCACCTTGGTGCTCCTCATCTCCTAAAAGGCAGGCAGAAATCATTGATTATGGGCTCCGTGTTCCCCTGGATTGTCAGCAAGGTGAAATTAAAACCTCACAACCCCTCAGAGCAGGGCCTTTTCATATTTCCAAACAACCTTCAATCTTCCTGTTTAAAACCTAAATATAATTTCTTAATTTAACCAATGATGGACAGCTGTCCTCAAAAGACTGCAGAAATGTAGATTTCATTTAATAATACTGTTTAAGGAACAATAATCTGAAAGTATTGACAGCACTTATCCCCTGTTCACACCGGTGTGACTTGTCATGCGATTTTACATTTCCAAATCACATGACAAGTCGCACTCCATTGGTGGCAATGGAACCTGTCATTCCGCCGCGACTTATGTCACACCAATTATGGAAAGGTTTCTGCACTACATTTTACCTCTTTCATTGCGACTTGCATAGACTTCTGTTAAATGAGGTCTCAAGCCGCAATTAAATCGGCAGTGCAAATCGCACTGATGTGCAGCTTTGAAATCACGCTGAAGTAGCGCAGTTTCAAAGCCACACCAGGATGAACCAGCGCTTAATCAGTTTCTCAACTTTTGCTAATTTTAATTTTTAATACATAGGATGTAGCATCATGTGATCTACTCCCAGGCTTTGAAACTTTTAACCCAGACAAATGAACTTCCTTCAACTTTTGTGACCCTAACTGATCTCTCTGTCCACATGAAGTTGAAAGGCAAATGCATGAATTAAAGCAGTTTTAAACCCAAAAGCAAACATTTATTATATTACAGCTCACCAGTTATTAGATATGATGGCTGCAATGGTTTTCTTTTTTAGGATTTCTTACCTTTGTTTTCATCTGGTAATCCAGCCAGTTAGTGTGTTGTTGTTCAAAAGAACAAGTTCTCCAGCAGAATGTTTCCATTACAGAGATGAGACAAACCATTTAACACTAGCAGGGGAAATGATCAGCTTTTATTTATTCATGTAAAACCTTTATCCCAAATAGAAAAAAAACTGTTTGCTGTAATTGCTTATAACATATTAGCTGGAGTTTGGCTGCAATTTTTAATGTATTTAAAGAATATGAAAACCCAACATTTTATATGCCTGATATGTGCCTGCTGTACCATGTAATTGAAGGAAAAAGTATCTTGTTCTCTTTGTATTGCTTCCTTTATGTGAACTCCCTGGTGTTCCTGCTGGTCCCTCTGTATTCCTATTAAAAACTGACCACACTAAAAATGGAGTACACACTGTGGTCAATTCTCTAGCTATGCCGTTAACTCAGCCTGCTCTCCTCCAATGATCAAATCTGTCCTGACACCCCCCAACCCCCCCCCCCACTCCCAAAAACAACTATTCACTGGGAAGATCAGTGTACAGTTTCTTCTACCCCCCCCCCCCCCCAGCTCTTATACTGAGAACAGAGGAAATGTGATCACTTATAAAAAAAAAGTGGAACAAAGTGTTTATAGTTTTTCATATTTCATTTCCATTTTAAACTGAATGGGTGTTCTTTAAGGGCCAGTTCACACCACAAAAATGCACTCTGGATGCGTTTCTGCATGCGCGTTTTTGATACGTTTTCAATACACTCCAGTGCTTATATCTCTTCTTTTTCACAGGTTTCCTGTTTTTTTCATGTGATGTGTTCCAGTGCGGTCTTGATGCGTTTAGATGTGTTCCGGTGCGCTTTTGATCTATTTTGCCGCATTCTAGTACAGTTCTTTCCAGAAACAATGCAGCATATTCTACCTTTTTTTCTGCACTGGAACACACTGGAAGTGATGCTATGAGTGTGAGCTATGCCATTGGAGCCCATATGATCTACTGTACATGCGTTTTTGATGCATCTGGTGTAAACTAGTCCTCAGCCTGAGTTCACATTGCTGCAAAGTGAGACACCACATGCAATTCGCGCTTGAATCGGAGTGCATTTCTGTGCGAATTACATGCAGGGTTTCTGGGGTGTGATTTGAGCCATGGATCTCAAATTGCACCGCACTCGCACCAAACTGATTCAGGACCCTTTTTTTTCCACACCTGAATCGGATGAATCACATGACTCTGCAAATTACGCTGTGTTTTGCAAACTGATTGGGGGGTGTCGTTAACATACACTCTGCAATCCGTTCACATGGACGGGTTGCGATGTAGATGTTGTGCAGAATCAGCAGCGAATTTGATATGAATTTGCACTGCATCTAGTGTCAGCCTAGCTCTAAATCTTCTAGTACATTAACACTCCCACTCCCCCAAGCGGACAATGCTGCTTTCCAAAGGTGCCACCTGTGCTCATTCATCCAGAGTGGGGGCACTCTAATACAGAAGGTGTGTTACTGGCCATATCATCAGGTAAAAACAGAGGGGAAAAGAAAACTGATGCAGCCACCTCATCTAATGATTGGTAAGCTAAAATATATTAAAAAAAATTATTTTGGGTTTAATACCGCATAATTGAAAAAAAATAAAAGGTGTTTTTTTTAGTTTTTTTATTAGACCTCTGCTTTAAATATATGTCAGCATCTCTGCCACTGGCTTAAGAGAACTGACGTCTATGGCAGTGGCGGCCGGCCCATAGGGGGCGCAGGGGCGCCGCCCCCCCCCCCCCCAAAAAAAAAGAAAAAGAAAAAAAAAAGATTTAAAAAAAAAAAAAAAAAAAAAATTTTTGCCCACAAGGGGCGCCTGTCTCATTGGTGCCTATGGGGGTGGGGTTTTCCACCCGCAGAGGCGCCGATAGACGGCCTTCTGGGGCGTAACTGTAGCGCAGAGCTCTGCGCTCCACCACCCCTCTTTCGGCGTCCGCCACATTGGTGCCGATGGGGGGTGGGGTTTTGCACCAGCAGAGGCGCCAATTGGCGGCCTTCTGGGGCGTAACTGTAGCGCAGAAAAATGCGCTACACCACCCCCTTTTGTGATGTCTTGGATCATGATTGGTCCAGACTCCAGCCTGGACCAATCATGATTCAGGACATCCATGGTGACCTCGTTGGGGGCGGTGCCGGTGCGTGCATCAGTCACTCACCGTCACCGCCCGGTCACTTTCCCGCCGCAGTCCGCGAAGAAGAGGAGTCGCGAGGAGGGGAGAAGCCGCCGCCAGGAGCCGAGCAGAAGAGGACGGACATCAGAGTCGCGAGGAGGGGAGAAGCCGCCGCCGGGAGCCGAGCCGTCGCCAGGTAAGTGCCTATTCCACCACCTGCGCCATGCCTGTGCCATGCCTATTCCACCACCTGCGCCATGCCTGTGCCATGCCTATTCCACCACCTGCGCCATGCCTGTGCCATGCCTATTCCACCACCTGCGCCATGCCTGTACCATCTGTGCCATGCCTATTCCACCACCTGTGCCATGACCTTACCACCACCTGTGCCATGACCTTACCACCACCTGTGCCATGACCTTACCATCACCTGTGCCATGCCTGTACCATCTGTGCCATGCCTATTCCACCACCTGTGCCATGCCTGTACCATCTGTGCCATGCCTATTCCACCACCTGCGCCATGCCTGTGCCATGCCCATTCCACCACCAGCGCCATGCCTGTGCCATGCCTATTCCACCACCTGCGCCATGCCTGTGCCATGCCTATTCCACCACCTGCGCCATGCCTGTACCATCTGTGCCATGCCTATTCCACCACCTGTGCCATGACCTTACCATCACCTGTGCCATGACCTTACCATCACCTGTGCCATGCCTGTACCATCTGTGCCATGCCTATTCCACCACCTGCGCCATGCCTGTGCCATGCCTATTCCACCACCTGCGCCATGCCTGTGCCATGCCTATTCCACCACCTGCGCCATGCCTGTGCCATGCCTATTCCACCACCTGCGCCATGCCTGTACCATCTGTGCCATGCCTATTCCACCACCTGTGCCATGACCTTACCACCACCTGTGCCATGACCTTACCATCACCTGTGCCATGCCTGTACCATCTGTGCCATGCCTATTTCACCACCTGTGCCATGCCTGTACCATCTGTGCCATGCCTATTCCACCACCTGCGCCATGCCTGTGCCATGCCCATTCCACCACCTGTGCCATGGCCTTACCATCACCTGTGCCATGCCTATTTCATCACCTGCCCCATGCCTGTACCATCTGTGCCATGCCTATTCCACCACCTGTGCCATGACCTTACCATCACCTGTGCCATGCCTGTACCATCTGTGCCATGCCTATTCCACCACCTGCGCCATGCCTATTCCACCACCTGTGCCATGACCTTACCATCACCTGTGCCATGCCTATTCCATCACCTGCGCCATGCCTGTACCATCTGTGCCATGCCTATTCCACCACCTGTGCCATGACCTTACCATCACCTGTGCCATGCCTATTCCATCACCTGTGCCATGCCTATTCCACCACCTGTGCCATGACCTTACCATCACCTGTGCCATGCCTATTCCATCACCTGTGCCATGCCTATTCCATCACCTGCGCCATGCCTGTACCATCTGTGCCATGCCAATTCCACCACCTGTGCCATGACCTTACCATCACCTGTGCCATGCCTATTCCATCACCTGTGCCATGCCTGTACCATCTGTTCCATGCCTATTCCATCACCTGCGCCATGCCTGTACCATCTGTGCCATGCCTATTCCACCACCTGTGCCATGACCTTACCATCACCTGTGCCATGCCTATTCCATCACCTGTGCCATGCCTGTACCATCTGTTCCATGCCTATTCCATCACCTGCGCCATGCCTGTACCATCTGTGCCATGCCTATTCCACCACCTGTGCCATGCCTGTACCATCTGTGCCATGCCTATTCCATCACCTGTGCCATGCCTATACCATCTGTGCCATGCCTATTCCACCACCTGCGCCATGCCTGTGCCATGCCTATTCCACCACCTGCGCCATGCCTGTACCATCTGTGCCATGCCTATTCCACCACCTGTGCCATGCCTGTACCATCTGTGCCATGCCTATTCCATCACCTGTGCCATGCCTATACCATCTGTGCCATGCCTATTCCATCACCTGTGCCATGCCTGTACCATCACCTGTGCCATGCCTGTACCATCACCTGTGCCATGCCTGTACCATCTGTGCCATGCCTATTCCATCACCTGTGCCATGCCTATACCATCTGTGCCATGCCTATTCCATCACCTGTGCCATGCCTGTACCATCACCTGTGCAATGCCTGTACCATCACCTGTGCAATGCCTGTACCATCACCTGTGCAATGCCTATTTCATCACCTGTGCCATGCCTGTACCATCACCTGTGCCATGCCTGTACCATCTGTGCCATGCCTATTCCATCACCTGTGCCATGCCTATTCCATCACCTGTGCCATGCCTGTACCATCACCTGTGCAATGCCTATTCCATCACCTGCGCCATGCCTATACCATCACCTGTGCCATGCCTATACCATCACCTGTGCCATGCCTATTCTACCACCTGTTCCATGCCTATACCATCTGTGCCATGCCTATTCCATCACCTGTGCCATGCCTGTACCATCTGTGCCATGCCTATACCATCACATGTGCCATGCCTGTACCATGACCTCAAAGTCATGCAATTTTTTTACCTCGTTTTTTGCCGCGAAGCAATACCTATTACATTTTTGTTTTTGCGCCCCCCCAAAAATTTTGAGCACCAGCCGCCACTGGTCTATGGTTGTTCTACTCGTATCTACACATAGCATTTTGATTTAAAAAAAATAGCCAGTCCAGAGTCCCTAGCATCAGGTTAGATTCTGCCTTCTTTTTTATTCTTCATAAGTAATGGTTGAATTCAAATTGGTTGGTTTGGCACAACAGACTCTATTCACATACTCTTCTTTAAAATGTCTGATGCCCCTCGGTTCCTCTGACATTGAAAGCAATACTAAAAGCCCACACTAGAGACTAGATGGCAATAATTGCTATGCCTTGCTTCACAAATAAGGAGCAGGCACTTAAAAAGGCTTGCTCTGCCTCAGGCCTATTTCAGACCATTTCCAAGAAATTGTTCCGTCCCTCGTTTGCCCGCTCAGCTGACAGAGCACAGTGCCTTCTTTTATGAGGCTTCGGTGGTGCTGATGAATCACGGGCTATTTCTGTGGTTTTTAGATTTATATTTGAAGATGCCGTATGTGTATCTTATGTTTCTGCTTACATATATTGTGAGATGTGCTGCTAATATTAATGATTGCTTGTGTCATTGCAGCACAAACTTTAGCTTGTTCTCTTCTGGTTGTACCCATAGCATGGCTTAATGTGCGCTTACAGTGCACCCGGAAAGTATGTACAACGCTTCACTTTGTCTACATTTTGTTATGTTACAGCCTTATTCCCAAATGGATTAAATTCATTATTTTCCTCAAAATTGTACAAACAATAACCCATAATGACAATGTGAAGTTTGTTTGAAATCGTTGCAAATTTATTAAAAATCGAGAAAGGAAAAAAATCACATGTACATAAGTATTCATAGCCTTTGCTCAATACTTTGTAGAAGCACCTTTGAAACCAATTACAGGGTCACGCCTTGTTAAGGTGATGCCACAAGCTTGGCACACCTATATTTGGCAGTTTCTCCCATTCTTCTTTGCAGGACCTCTCAAGCCCCATCAGGTTGGATGAGGAGCGTTGGTGCACAGTCATTTTCAGATCTCTCCAGAAATGTTCAATCAGGTTCAAGTCTGGGCATTGGCAGGGCCACTCAAGGACATTCACAGAGTTGTCCTGTAGCCACTGCTTTGTTATCTTGGCTGTGTGCTTTGGGTCATTGTCCTGTTGGAAGATGAAGCTTAGCCCCAGTCTGAGGTTCAGAGTGCTCTAGAGCAGGTTTTCATCAAATATGTCTCTGTACATTGCTGCACTCATCTTTGATCCTTGATCCTGACTAGTATCCCAGTTTCTGCCACTGAAGAACATCCCCACAGCATTAAGCTCCCACCACCATGCTTCACGTTAGGTATGGTATTCGCCAGGTGGTAAGCGGTGCCTGGTTTCCTCCAGACATAAAACTTGCCATTCAGGCCAAAGAGTTATATCCTTGTTTCTTCAGACCAGAGAAGTTTGTTTCTCATGGTCTGAGAGCCCTTCAGATGCCTTTTGGCAGACCATATGCGGGCTGTTATGTGCCTTTTACTGAGGAGTGGCTTCCGTCTGGCCACTCTACCATACAGGTCTGATTGGTGGAGTGCAGCAGAGGTATTTGTTCTTCTGGAAGGTTCTACCCTCTCCAGAGAAACACTAGAGCTCCATCATCAGGTTCTTAGTCACCTCCCTGACAAAGTCCCTTGTCCCCCGATCACTCATTTTGGCTGGGTGGCCTGCTCTAGGAAGAGTCCTGGTGGTTGCAAACCTCTTCCATTTACAGATGATGGAGGCCACTGTGCTCATTGGGACCTTCAATGCAGTAGAAATGTTTCTGTACACTTCCCCAGATCTGTGTCTTGATACAATCCTGTCTCGGAGGTCTACAGACAATTCCTTGGACTTCATGGCTTGGTTTGTGTTCTGACATGCATTGTTAACTGTGGGACCTTATATAGACAGGTGTGTGCCTTTCCAAATCATGTCCAATCAGCTGAATTTGCCATGGAAAAGGCTGTGAATACTTACTGTATGTACGATGTATGATTTTTTTTTTTTGTTTTTTATTTTTATTAAATTTGCAGAGATTTCAAACAAACTTCTTTCACGTTGTCATTATGGGGCATCGTTTGTAGAACTTTGAGGAAAATTATAAATTTTATTAATTTTGGCTTAAAGCTGTATCATAACAAAATGTGGAAAAAGTAAAGTGCTGTTC
The DNA here is from genome assembly GCF_965119305.1 of Pelophylax lessonae. NCBI lineage: Eukaryota > Metazoa > Chordata > Amphibia > Anura > Ranidae > Pelophylax > Pelophylax lessonae. Next base: position 729,375,613 of record NC_138768.1, on the reverse strand, counting down.
ATTTTTTCTACATGCACTGTACATTCTTACATTGGTCTAAGCTGGACCAATATACCAAACATGAATCTAATCAGTTTTGGAATAAGGCTGTATCATAACAAAATGTGGAAAAAGTTAAGCGCTGTGAATACTTTCCCGATGCACTGTACATGCTTACATTGGTCCAAGCTGGACCAATGTACTGTATCTATGTAAAATGACCATACCTAAACTTCAGGTTTAACCACTTGCGGACTGCCTAACGCCGATTTACGTTGGCAGTCAGCCCCTCATAGGCAAAGCGACGTAGGTCTACGTCGCTAGCCTGTGAGGCTCTAGGGAGCGAGTGCGCACCACCGCCGGAGGCGCGCTCCCGCTTGCTCACGGACCCCCCCCCCCCCCCCGCACGTGTGCCCGGCGGACCCAATGTCCGCCGGACACTCGCGATTGTCCGTTACAGCGGGGGAAAGGCAGGCGGTTAATGTAAACAAAGCCGCCTGTCACTCTCCCCTGTGTAAGAATGGAGATTATACGGTTCTGCTATGTAGGACCGTTGATCTCTGTTCTTACACCAGTAGCCACATCCAATCACAGTTAGAAGCACGCCCCTAGGGACACACTTAACCCCTCCCTCTCAAAAAAAAGTTAACCCCTTCACTGCCAGTGTAATTTTTACAGTAACAGTGCATATGTATAGCACTGATTACTGTAGTAATGTCACTGGTAACCCCAAAAGTGTCAAAAATGTCAGTCAAGGGTCCGATCTGTCCGCAATTTGTTTGGGGATTTTCATATAAAAAAATGTGAAAAATATTGTTATTTTTGCAAAATTGCCGCTTTTTTTTGTTTATAGCGCATGATCAAAAAAATCGCACAGGTGATCAAATACCACCAAAAGAAAGCTCTGTTTGTGGGAAAAAAAGGATGTCAAATTCGTTTAGGTACAGCGTCACACGACCGCGCAATTGTCCGTTAAAGTAACGCAGTGCCGAATCTCAAAATAGGCCCTGGTCAGGAAGGGGGTAAAATCTTCCGGGGCTTAAGTGGTTAATTGTACATGTGGTATGGTAATGCAACAGCCAAGCTTTTAGCGTTTGGTAGGCACAGGTGAGCTTAATCATCTAGAATTGTAGGTAAATTATTGGTTTTACCACCTGCCATGGCAATTGCATAGATGTCTTCTGCTCCTAATTTATATTATAAACAATAAGGAAGGAGGAGTAAAACTCCCAATGTAACTGGAGTTTCTGATAAACAGGGGTGGGCTTACCAGTATCCAGTGATAACAATAACATTCGTTTGTATGGTGTTGTCATTGGTGGACAGCCCAATGACCTCATACTTTTTTCTGTCTTGACTCACTGTAACGTCACATATTTCCTCCATTTCTCCTAGAGGCTTTCAGATCCCCTGTGTTCAGGCACGGCACAGATAAGAATGGATTCAGCCTCGGCTTTAGTAAGAATCTGAGACAGGTATTTGGCGATGAGAAGAAATATTGGCTGCTGCCTATATTTACAAGGTATAATAAGATAGAATTAAGATTTAATCATGCACACATTGCTGTAATATTTCAATGTATAGATAAAGTACATTTTTAGTATAGAAGGGTAAGAACCGCTAAATGGATTTTCATTAATGTGTGAGTCCGCACTTGGGGAATTCCATTGTTACTGACACTGAAATAAGGAGATTTTCCAAAATTTACAGCTGTCAATGTAACATTAATAGAGGAGAAGTAACTCAAAGGGATTTCTCTTCCAGTAGCATCTGCTGGGTTAAAATTGAGGGTTCAATGGTTAGAAATCTCCTAACTTTGGGTTACTTCCCACGATTTCTCTGGGACAGGCAGTGAGGACAAGACAAAAACAAGAAGTCTTATAGAGGTTCTAAACCTTGCCCTCCCCTCTGTATTTACAACTAGAAAATATGTTTTTGGCCGGAGTTCATTTAGCACAATGATATTGTTGTTCTATGGTCTAAATTACATTTTTGTGATACCAAAAGGTGAAACTAAAAGAAGCCACACGGCCCGTTAGAACAAAGACTCGCCATATCTCACACAACCCAATAGTGCTGTTCAGAAGATGAATATTGTACCTTGTTTTCCAAGGAACCTAGTAAATGTTTTCGAGCATGAACTGTGCTAAAGAAAAATAAGATCCTTAAGACTCCTAAGTCTTAAAGTGGTTGTAAACCCTTACATATACCCAGTGAAGTGACTGGCCTCCCGCATAAGTTGTACCTGTGTATCTGCAGTCCCCTCTCCTCTACAGCCATTTAAAGTGCTATATATATGAAGCTTGCCTGAGAGTTCAGAAAAAGGGGGGAGGAGAGCTGAAGTTACACTCTGCAGAGCTCAGTGAGGAGAGCTCTGAGAGCTGATTGGAAGGAAGGGACACACCCTGTTCACAAAGCACACAGGATCAGAGCTGAAGCTGTCAATCTGCTGGAGATCCCTCCCCTGTCACCATTTTCCTCTTGGTGTCAAGAAAACTTTTTAGAAGTGATTCATATTGTTAGCAGAGGAACAAAGCAGCAGACACAAATGACACTCAGTGCTCTTAATTGAGTCAAGTACACACTATAGAGGGTTAGGCTTTGTTCATTATTTCATGTCAGAGGTATACAACCACTTTAAGGCTCCTTTTTTCTGGACAGAATGTAATGTAGCACCCATGTTTTTGTCTTATTGCCATCAGTCTCAGAGCAGACTGTGCCTCTGTACTCCTGTTAAGTCTAAGGTGGTAAAACCTATTCCTGTGGGAATAAAGGTACCTTCCTACTAGGTTTTTATATATTCAGACTGAGTGTGTAAACTCTAACAGTCTTTACTTGGTTCTGAGTTAGTAAACATTTATATTCACATGCATCATCATCATCATCATTTTTATATAGATCAGATAGGAGTAAATATATCATATATTACTAGTATATTTTTTGGGGGCTAACAGTTTTCTTTTGATTTGCAGTCTCGGTGATGGCTGCTCCTTCCCCACATGCCTGGTAAACCAAGATCCTGAGCAAGCATCAACGCCTACAGGAGTCAACATAGCAACAAAAAGGTAGTTGTCTGTAGCTTTAACAAGACATAAAGGGTTTGTTACCCTAAAAAAAAAAAAAAAAACAGGTCCTGTTCCCTTAAAGCATGTTATACAGCAGAGTGCTTGTGCCGTGTCATTTGGCCCCCTGTATAACCTAACAAACCTGGCTGATCCTACCTGGTTCTGCCTCCTCCCTGTACACTGACCACGGTATATCATGGCTGCTGAGCCCTGACACCGTGGTCAGTTTACATGCCTCCGTCATCCACAGCTCTCCTGTCCTCCTCTGTCTCCCTCTGTCCTCCTCACCCCCTCCTTGCTTTCTGCTCCTGTGTCATGTGCCCACCCCCTCCCCTCCTGCTGCTCAAATAACTTTTAAGATCTTATATAATCCTCTTTTTTCCTAATGATAGGTGCTCCTGTCACTGTGTTTTATAAAAAAATAGCTGGCTATACCTGATTTCAGAGCGCATCCCATCCCCTCTGTAATATAACAATAAGTGCCCCTGTGTCTGTGTTATAGAAATAATATGCACCTATGTATGTAGCTATATCAGAGCAGCTCCTGGTGATCACGTGACCGCTCGGCTCTCTCTCCTCTCTTCCCCTCCTCCCCGGCTGATGTCAGTGGCAGTGCTCAGCCCCGCCCACTGGAGCTGTCAGTCAGGCAGAGGAGAGAGCCAAGGACTCAGCTGAGCGCTGGAAGCCGCTGTGATTTAGGTGATTTAGGTGCAGATCGGCATTATTTTCTGTAACACAGGCACAGTGGCACTTATTGTTATATTACAGAGGGGATGGGATGATGTTATATCAGTGGCTTAACAATCACTTTAATTTGTCTTACTAGGGGATATCATCCCACCAGGGTGTTCTGGTTCTGCTCCAGGGCTGTTCAGTGCCTTCGAAAAGGCCCAGAGGGAGTCTACTAAAAGGGAATGCATAGAAAATGCTCAGATCACCTAAGAACTTTCTATTTAAGATCAATATTGTACTCCTTGGTAAATTGGATGTATTCAACCAAAGTGCGCATTGTAAAAATAAACTTCTCTTTCATACTTTTTGAAATTTGCAGATTTACCTCCCTGGCGGTATGATTGTTTCCGATTTTAGGTGCTGAAAGCGGTACCATTATTTTGCATCCCAAAAGCAGCCCAAACCAACTATTTACATATGATTTTTTTTTTACTGTGCGTCCTACTTTATAACATCTCGGGTATGATAAAGTTTGAAACACAAAATCATAAATTATAATATATAAATAACTATAAACAAGTTAAAGTATATACTGTATATATATCTATATATATATATATATATATATATATATATATATATATGTATATGTATGTATCTATCATGGGTATCCAACCTTTTGGCTTCTCTGGGCAACATTGAGTGTAGAGAAATTTTCTCGGGCCGCATATAAAATATATACTATAGTTAAGGTATACAGTATAAGTAATAAAATGCCACTGCACCCTTCCCGCTCCCCCCGCACTAATTTAACACAACTAGAGGACGCTCAAATGAAATTGAATCAGTATACAGAGGTTTTGCTTCTTCTGAGCGATAATAAAGGAACACTCTAACCACCATAACCACTTCAATGATTTGAAGTGGTCATGGTGGTAGGAGTCAGAAACTCTGCATATGCTCCGCCCCCCCCCCCACCCCCCAAGGCAGCCTCTGCCTACCGTTAGTTGGAAGCTGCTGTGACCGTGCCCTCGACCTGACTTCCTTCCTCCCCAGCAAAAAAAAAAAAATTGTCAGGTGGCAGTGGGCCGCATTGCCTGAGGCTCCGGGCCGCATGTGGCCCTCGGGCCGCAGGTTGGACATGCCTGATCTATATAGATATACGTGTATATCTATCTATATATATATATGTGTGTGTGTGTGTGTGTGTATATATATATATAATATATATATACAGTGGGGATCGAATGTTTGGGCACCCCAGGTAAAAATTTGTATTAATGTGCATAAAGAAGCCAAGGAAAGATGGAAAAATCTCCAAAAGGCATCAAATTACAGATTAGACATTCTTATAATATGTCAACAAAAGTTAGATTTTATTTCCATCATTGGCACTTTCAAAATTACAGAAAACCAAAAAATGGTGTCTGCAAAAGTTTGGGCACCCTGCAGAGTTAATATCTTGTACTGCCCCCTTTGGCAAGTATCACAGCTTGTAAACAGTTTTTGTAGCCAGCCAAGAGTCTTTCAATTCTTGTTTGAGGTATCTTTGCCCATTCTTCCTTACAAAAGTCTTCCAGTTCTTTGAGATTTCTGGGCTGTCTGTCATGCACTGCTCTTTTAAGGTCTATCCATAGATTTTCAATTATGTTGAGGTCAGGAGATTGTGAAGGCCATGGCAAAACCTTCAGTTTATGCCTCTTGATGTAATCCCCCGTGGATTTCAAGGTGTGTTTAGGATCATTATCCATTTGTAGAAGCCATCCTCTCTTTAACTTCAGCTGTTTCACAGATGGCATCCAGTTACCATCCAAAATTTGCTGAAATTTTAGTGAATCCATTTTTCCTTCTACTCTTGAGATGTTCCCTGTACCACTGGCTGCAATACAACCCCAAAGCATGATTGATCCACCCCCATGCTTAACAGTTGGACAGAGGTTCTTTTCATTCAATTCTGTGCCCCTTCTCCAAACGTACCTTTGCTCATTCCGGCCAAAAAGTTCAATTGTAACCTCATCCGTCCACAGAACTTGTTTCCAAAATGCATCAGGCTTGTCTATATGTTCATTTGCAAAGTTCAGATGGTGATTTTTGTGGTGAGGACGTAGAAGAGGTTTTGTTCTGATGACTCTTCCATGGAGACCATATTTGTACAAGTATCTCTTTATAGTGGAATAGTGTACCACAACTCCAGTGTCTGCCAGATCTTTCTGGAGGGATCGTGCAGTCAAACGTGGTTTTTGAATTGTTTTTCTCACAATCCTGCGAGCTGTTCTGTCTGATATTTTTCTTGGTCTTCCAGATCTTGCTTTAACTTCCACTGTTCCTGATGACTGCCATTTCTTAATTACATTCCGAACAGAGGATATTGACATCTGAAAACACTTTGCTATCTTCTTATAGCCTTCTCCAGCTTTGTGATCGTCAACTATTTTCAGTTTCAGTTTTCTAGACAACTGCTTAGAAGATCCCATGGTGCGGATTGTTGGGGCAAGGTCAGATGAGTCTGGGCATTTAAAACCTTTGAGATTGACATCACCTGGTCTTCCCAGATGATGATTGAGAACAATCCATGACACTGGCAGGCCTCAGCCTTGCAAAGGGAGCAGTGCATGCTATAAATTCTGCAGGGTGCCCAAACTTTTGCAGACGCCATTTTTTGTTTTCTGTAATTTTGAAAGTGTAAATGATGGAAATAAAATCTAACTTTTGTTGACTTATTATAATAATGTCTAATCCGTAATTTGATGCCTTTTGGAGATTTTTCCATCTTTCCTTGGCTTCTTTATGCACATTAATACAAATTTTTACCTGGGGTGCCCAAACATTCGATCCCCACTGTGTATATATATATATATATATATATATATATATAAAGTACAGTAAAACTGCAGGAAAGGCCTGGAGTGGGGGGCAAACTAATGTCAATTTATTTTATTTTGTAATGTTATCCAATAGGATTACAATATATCAGTGTGTTTGTGTGTTTTACTTTTCAAATTTGCCGCCGGTTCCACCCCCCTGTGAGCATCACGTCGCAGGAGACGGAAGCCGGGGCTCATAGAATCGGGCGGAAGATCGGGCCGCCGTATGCTGCAGGGACACATCGCGGGATCCCGAGGACAAGGTAAGTAACCTCTACCAGGATCCAGCGATGCTCCCTGGCAATACCCCGAGTGTGGCTCGGGGGTTACAGCTAATGGCACTAAAGTTCCACCCCGAGCCACACTCGGCAATACCGCTAAGGAGGTTAATGGTACCTGCTTCAATGTGGTCCAAGTACACTGTGCATGAATTTTGTGTATGTATAGGTGTTCATACAAATTGCTGGCATTCTGTAAGCTGCCCCAGTATGATGTTTCGGTATGGTATTTTATTATCAGTGTCAAGAATAGTACAAACAATAAGCCCGTGCAGGGGCTAAATTGGCAGTGCATAACTGCTGCCAATATAGTACAGGTTATGAAACATATCCAGCAAAAGAAAATAAAAAAAAACTGCAAAAGAGCTTCCTCTACCAGTGTATGTGCACCCCACATTTCCATGTAAATAAGTAGTCAAAGTAACACAATATTCATTGATCTCTCCAAAACCACCCCCACACTACACCAATAACCAGGCACCAACAGTAATAATTACACAATTTATCAGTCACCTACATATAAGCGCTGGAGTCATTCTGAAGCCACTTAGACCAGACTTCATCAAACTATTTTGGGCAACCCCTCTGACAATAGATATCTTTATGCATAGGTAGGGCTGTCTTACTTAGTTGTTGCCAGAACATGATCATTGGAGGGAAAGGTTTTTCCAAGTGAGGGTGAAGGCTTTCCTGGTATAAAATAATCGAATCCCCAGTAGAGTTTGTTCTGCCACCGTTGGAGCAAACTCTTCAACAAAGCTCAGCAAACTTATCCTTAGAGAGGGTGAAAACATCATACCAGAGACGTTGTTAATGGGACGGACCACTGAGTCCCAGTATTGAGTAACGTCCGGGCACGACCAAGGGTTGGCATTTTATTTGCTTACCTGTATGTTGCAAAAAAAAAACAATGGAAAGTTATTCTAACTAGTCAAAGGGTTTCAAAGAGCTGACATCAACTCAGTCAACTTGTCTAAGAAACTCCTTTCTCAGTCATTCACAGCAGATGAATCTTCTGTCTATAAAATACTCTAGTCTGTATTACTCCTTGTTGATTTTAAGGTATCTATGTTTAATGTTTGTTTCCTGTTTTGTACCAGTATTGAAAATCATCCCTTCCCAGCCAAACCTTTGCGTGAATCTCAGAGCCGTCTTCTGACTGACACCCAGTCCTGGACTGACAGCAACGGCAGCGATGAGAAGGGTAATTCAGGAAGATGTCCTATTGATTGAATTTGGTGTTCTGTTAATAAACACTATTACTATTGATTTATTTAGCTGCAGCATCTTCCAAAGCATGTACAAAATGAGAACATACTGCAGCAATAAAAATAACATTATAGCATACACATAAACAAATGATAAGAAGCCTGGCTGAAAGATCTCTAAAACAGGCTTCGCCCTAGCGGTTATTATCGATCCCAAGAGTTAATGGGATTATTAAATGGCCCATAAAATGGCAGAGGGTCAAATAGATGTCAATAAATGTCTGGGGGTTAATAGGTGGCCAATTAGAGTCAAATAATCTTTTGAGGTCCCCACCAGTTCCTTGTCCTGAAAGTAAGTTGGCTGGTTGCGAGACTATTATCCAGGGTTGGATGGTTAGCCGTCAGTGGCCTTGCGTTGTGTTTGTTATCTGTGTGTTGATACTTACCTCATTTACCAGTATGTTTTGTGTGCCTATGATGATTCACCCTTTTCTTTTTTAAGAAGGACATACATACATGTTCACTTCTCATACTGGGTGTACTGCCCCATCTCTGATGCTGTTAGAGAGCCGGTGAGTACACCCACCTAAGGCTAAATTCACTTTTTGTTTTGTTTTTTCCTAAATTCTAGCTTCCCTATGTACCAATATAGCTTTAATGTACACTACTGTATATTACCAAAACTATTTCCTGCCTTTACACACACATGAACTTTAATGGCATCCCAGTCTTAGTCCATTTTTCCAGAAGCGCATTAGTGAGGTCAGGCACTGATGTGGACGAGAAGACCTGGCTCACAGTCTCCGCACTAACTCATCCCAGAGGTGTTCTATCGGGTTGAAGTCAGGCCAGTCAAGTTCCTCCATTCCAAACTCGCTCATCCATGTCTTTATAGACCTTGCTTTGCGCACTGGTCCAAATCATTTAGTGGAGGGGGGATTATGGTGTGGTGTTGATTTCAGGGGTTGGGCTTGGCCCCTTAGTTCCAGTGAAGGGAACTCTTAAGGCGTCTGCATACCAATACATTTTGGATAAATTTCATGCTCTCAACGTTGTGGAAATAGTTTGGGGATGGCCCTTCCTGTTCCAACATGACCGCACACCAGTGTACAAAGCAAGGTTCATAAAGATATGGATGAGCGAGTTTGGGGTAAAGGAATTTGACTGGCCTGCACAGAGTGATAACCTCGAACTGATAGAACACCATTGGGATGAATTAGACCAGAGACTGTGAGCCAGGCCTTCTCCTCTACATCAGTGACTGAACTAACAAATGTGCTTCTGGAAGAATGGTCAAACATTCCCATAGACACACTCCTAAACCTTGTGGACAGCCTTCCCAGAAGAATTGAAGCTGTTATAGCTGCAAAGGGTGGGCCAACTCAATATTGAACCCTACGGACTAAGACTGGAATGCCATTAAAGTTCATGTGCATGTAAAGGCAGGTGTCCCAATACTTTTGGTAATATAGTGTAGCTCTTTTGCAGAAAAGAAAAAGCTTTCTTTTTGTCCTAGATAATGATTTACCTCAGTATCCAGTTTGTTGTATAAAAAAAACTTCTCCATTGCTTCCTGGATGGCCGTTAGGTTGGGTAAACTGTTAAGACACAGTAAGGAGTTCACCAGCTGACCTCATTAACACACAGCCTGCACCTACCTTCCCCTTCCTGGAGATCACTCCCACCCACCTCTGCAGGTTCATGCTTTTCTAATGCAATCAGCAATCATCATTCTCACTGAATACACAGCCATTGCTTCTTTCTACCTTTCTTTCAACCTGCAGAGATCATTCATTTGGCAGAGTGGGCAGGAGCTGAGTGATCAGATAACAGCCTATGTGGAGCAGAGCTGTAATACTGAGAACAGGAGAAGTGTGTCTCTGGAAGTCTGTAAAGCTTGCCATACACTATACAATCACCTTTAGACCTACCATCAGGGGCCGCTATTAGAAATCATGGGGCCCCATACAGCCCACGTGACAGGGCCCCCTTCAACCAAAACCTTTACCCCACCCATGGCCCCGCCCTGACCCCAACTCAAAACAAAATGCAAGTTTGTTGCCATTTATATATGCGTGTGGAGCCAACGTGTGCGCATAAGCACAAAGTAGTGGGGGGCAGTTTGCATTTCTTTTAAATTGTATTTTATTACAAAGAAAAAAATCTTACACTGTATCTTTACATTGTTTTCTGTTTTTTTTTGCTTTCACAAGGGATGAACAACATCCCTTGCAATAGCATGAGCCATGACATATCCTCTTTATGGAGATATCCCAAAGGTGCTCTATTGGATTGAGATCTGGTGACTGTGGAGGCCATTGGAGTGCAGTGAACTCATTGTCACGTTCAATAAATCAGTTTGAAATGATTTGAGCTTTGTGACATGGTGCATTATCCTGCTGGAAGGAGCCATCAGAAGATGGGTACACTGTAGTCATTAAAGGGATGGACATGGTCAGTAACAATACTCGGGTAGGCCGCAGGGTTTAAACAATGCTCAATTGGTACTAAGGGGCCAAAAGTGTGCTAAAATAATATCCCCCACACCATTACACCACCACCAGCAGCCTGAACCATTGATACAAGGCAGGATGGATCCATGCTTTCATGCTTACGCCAAAGTCTGACCCTACCATCTGAATGTCACAGCTGAAATTGAAACTCATTAGACAAGTCAAGGTTTTTCCAATCCCCAATTGTCCAATTTTGGTGAGCCTGTGTGGATTGTAGCCTCAGTTTCCTGTTCTTCGCTGACCGGAGTGGCTCCCGATGTGGTCTTCTGCTGCTGTAGCCCATCTGCTTCAGGGTTCGATGTGTTGTGTGTTAAGAGATGGTATTCAGCATACCTTGGTGATTAGTGGTTATTTGAGTTAATGTTGCCTTTCTATTATCTAAAACCGGTCTGCCCATTCACCTCTGAGCTCTGACATCAACAAGACATTTTCCTCGACTCAACTGGCACTCACTGGATATTTTCTCTTTTTCAGACCATTCTCTGTAAACCGAAGAGATGGTTGTGTGTGAAAATCCTAGAACAGCAGTTTTTAAAATACTCAAACAAGCCCGTCTGGCACCAACAACCATGCCACATTTAAAGTCACTTACATCCCCTTTCTTCCCCATTCTGATGCTTGGTTTGAACTTCAGCAAGTTGTCTTCACCACGTCTAGATGCCTAAATTGAATGATTTGCTGCCATGTGATTGGCTGATTAGCAATTTGTGTTACCAAGCAATTGAACAGGTATACCTAATAAAGTGGCCGGTGAGTGTAGTTCCCTCCTGTTATATTCACGTTTAAAAGCCTAGTTTGCGTGATATGACCTGCAGGACCAGATTAACGGACTTTCCCCTTTAAAGTGCTTGTAAAGTCCACTTTGTGATTTTTACCTACAGGGAAGCTTACATTAAAGCTTCCCTGTAGGCAAAAATGAATATCTCCTAAACGTGCGGCCATCTCAGTAGGTGCACTTGGTGCTCCCTGTTATGTTTGGCATCTGGATGCAGCTTTAAATATGAATTTTACGTTTTTTAATACATACTACACGACATGAGACCTCCGGCGTGGCTCCATGTGGTGAGCACTTTCCTTCCAGACAGTCTTTTGAGTGCTTAGTGGGATCTTCCTGTGGTGTCCTGTCGAGTACTAAAGGATCTGAGTGGTCGTGTGTGAGAGGCCGGGAAGCTTTTTGTCATTTATGCGCGGTTTGCGGCTCCTTCGTGGCAGTATAGGAGCTGGTGAGTGCGGCAATAGCACTGTGCTGTCATTTGGATAACGGTGGAAGCTTATTGGCACCAATGGACACTATTTTACATTTTCTTGTGACTTTATTTATTCGCACTATTGCAGCTTTTGTTTTTTACTTGCCTTATATTGTTTTTATGTTCTCATAGTGGATAAGTATTGGATAAATGCTATTTATTTTATAAGTGCTTCACATATAATTTTAGTACTTTATGTGTGTTCCAGCACCCACAACTGATGCAGTAAGCAGAAAGAGTGCAGATTTTAATTGGTATGCTCCTACTGCCCTCTAGTTGACTGTTTATGTATCAGGGTGCTTAACCCTCATATTGTTAAAAAGTGATGTTTATTACAGTGCAGAGGTCTCTGATGTAAAAGGGTCTCTGATAGCGGCCCTGACGTAAGGAAGGGGGGGGGGACTCCTAAGGTGGACTCTGATGGGGACCCTGATGTAAGGGGGGACTCCTAATGAGAACGCTGATGAAAAGGAGGCTCTGATAGGGACCCTAATGTAAGGGGGACTCCTAAGGTGGACTCTGATGTAAGAGAGGCTCTAATAAGGACCCTAATGTAAGGGGAGGTCTCCTAAGGTGGACTCCAGACTTGTATAAAGTACTCAAAATTTCTACTTGAGTAAAAGTACAAGTGCTCGATCAAAAAGTGACTTGAGTAGAAGTGCTCGCAGAAAAAGTTACTTAAGTAGAAGTACTAAAGTATTCAACATTTTTTTTACTTAAGTATTGCAAGTAGTTTTTTCAAAAAATTTGCTACTTAAGTACTAAAAGTAAAAAGTACCAGTAGTTTTGAAAAAAAAATTCTACTCAAGTACTGAAAGTAAAAGTACAAGTACTGTGTTATGTAGTTATTAAAGAAAGAAGTCAAAAGTTTGAACATCATATTGTTTTTTATTATTTCAAATGATTTATTCAAATGATTAACCTGTGTTTGTTAGTAGTTTCTTGATGCACTTTAAGCGCTGTAGCACCATTTATTTGTTTGTTTCATATTTTCTTTTTATTGGAAAGATTTGGTATAGCAGCTTTTATTATACACAGCCTTTATTTTCGTATGCGCTGATTTACAAATGACGTTATACACATTTTTTTGAGCTTTATGCAACCTGCCATCTACTGTTCTGGCAGTAGTAATTTTTATAATTGTAACGAGTAACTATGCAGCACAAAAAAAAGAATACTTGAGTAGAAGTATCGAAATCATCGAAAAAATGTAGTGAAGTAAAAGTAGAAGTAGGAGAAAAAAATTCTACTCTAGGAAAGTACAGATACCGCATTTCGGTACTTAAGTACAGTACTTAAGTAGTTCTACTTCGTTACTATACATCTCTGGTGGACTCTGATGTAAGGGAGGCTCTAATAAGGACCCTAATGCAAGGGGAGGTCTCCTAATGTGGACTCTGATGTAAAGGGGGGGCTGACTCCTATGGTGGACTATGCTGTAAGGGGGACTCTGATTTAGGGGGGGGGGGGCTTTGCTTTGTTTTTTTTTAAATGCTTTCTCTTTTGTTCCAAATCATATCAATATGCTGATTCCAAAAAATTCCAAGTAAAATCATTTATTTATTGATTTATAAAAGTGATTTTTTTTTTTTTGGTCAGTGAATATTTAAAAAAATATACAGTGTGGCCCTCATACTGAAAAGTTTGGAGACTCCTAATTTAGCAGAATGCCTGTTTATTGGATAACATTAGTAATGTTGTCACTTGGTATCTGGCATGTAAGCATAAGGCCCCTTTCACACGGGCTTTCCACCCGGCAGACTCCGTTTTGCTCAGCGGGGATCAATCCGCTGATCCCCGCCAAGCAGGCGGATGACAGCTTAGTCCCCGCTTACTTTGCAGAGACAGAGCTGTCAGATCCCTGCTCTCTGCTATGGGAGATAGGAGGAAAACGGACCGCCTATCCATTTTCATCCGATTCTATCCAATCCGATCCTCCAGACGGATGGAAAATAGCGTTTCCATCCGTCAGGATTTCACGGACAGGAGGGGAGAGCAGCGGGAGCCAGCAGACATGTCACCACTGACATCCGCTGCTCCATAGGGATACATGGAGCATGTGATCAGGTCCGCCTGAAAAACTGACAGGCGGACCTGATCAGAAAGCCCGTGTGAAAGGGGCCTAAAAGTTGTCTGGAATCCTCAAATGTTTACCAGGTGATTAGGAATCCCTGTAACTGGGTGGGATGGAATTGTAAAATAGGATTTGGTTGGTGTGTGCACATCAATACATTTTTGTACCTCTACGTTTTTGGAAAGGGTCAGGAAACTTTTTATACTTTTTTTTTTTGCTTTTTTTGGTTCAATAGACTTCAATTGAGAAGCTGCAGAAAAGCATGTAGTGCGTTTTTACCACGATTTGCTGTGATTTGCATTTCACGTTTTTTTAATCTGGCCAAGAACAAATTTGCCAATATAAAAAATCATTTAAAAAAATGCAAATTGCAGCAAAATCACAGTAAAAACCCAGCAAAAAGCACAGCATAAAGCACTGCAGAAATGCTTAAAAGTAAACTGCATAGGTATGAAGAGAGCCTAAGTTGGCATCCCTGGTGTACAGCTAGCTGCCTCGCTCTAGAAAGCCCTCTTGTTGCTGAACAGTGCATAATTGGAGCACGTAAAAATGTAAATGTAAAAAAACAAAAGTTTCTTACTTAAACATTGCAGGGTTTTCTGTAGAACATTAGGTATTCATGGTTGATTTTACTTGGTGCCTAGAGATTGTATATAGACAATACTATAATCTGGAAAGTATTCATAGTGCTTCACTTTTTCCACATTTTGTTATGTTACAGCCTTATTCCAAAATTAATTAAATGTATTATTTCTCCATCGTTCATTGACAGACACAGCTCCATATTCTTCTTAATCATTGGGTTATGCTGCCCCCTACAGGAGTAAGACACTAGGCAGGAAAAATCTTTACCACGCCTATGGGGCAGTCCCTGAGGGCATACACCCACTCACTCTGCTATAGGATCCAGTTTGTTTCTGCCTAGTCAGGAGTAAGGACCTTGTTACCTGCTGGGACTTCCGTCTTAGCAAGTTTTTTTTTATGTACAAACGGAACATTTGCTTTAAATGTTACTCTTTTAGCTAGCTATGTTCCTGAGAGAACTACAAGCAATAGCCGGACTGGATATTCTAGACCCTCAAGGTCTCCCAGTCTGGCCATCGAGCGTGTGCAGGTCACAGCTCCGTGCTAGGCCTTGCCACGACAGAGCCCCAATGGACAGGGGTGGCCCGTGAGTGAAAAACCTCGCCGGCACACACACTACCTGGTGCGGCCTGAGTCGCAGCATACCCCTTGGCTGTCAGCACCTCCACCGTGGGTGGAGAGGTAGTCTGTCCGGAGAGGCTCCCACCCGAATGTCGTGGTATTGTGAGTAGTGTCCCCCCATGTCTCTTGCGGTCTCAGGGCAGATGTGGGCCCCTCCCCGGGACGTTTGGACCCTCGGGTACGCCCCATTCCCCATGGCTCTTCTGTATGTGCCAGGCTCAACCAGGGTCAACCTTCCCACTAGTCATAGGGGGTCCCTACCTCAGTCGGCGATGAGGGTCCTTGGGGAAGTCGCGCCGATGCCGCTATTGCGTGATCCGCTGGGGGGGTTAATCCTGGTGGGGGTCCCTGACAGGGTTCCCCCGATGCCAAAAATTTGCTGGACCCCTCAGGGAATCCTAGAGACCGCATGGCATGCTGTGGATACCGCCATTTTCTTACAGATCGTTCAGCAGCCATTTTTTAGAAGTCCTCATTGAAATGCATGGGCATCCATTTTGTTGTGGTATCCCCATTAAAATGCATTGGGCAGCCATTTTCTCGGAGTCCGTGAAGTGCTGACTAAGGTAATTCCTCTTCCTGTAAGGATCGTTTCTGCACATTTCAAACCGACTCTGTTATCCTTGATATCGGGCAGTGGTGAGTCTATTGGGGTCCCTGTAGGTTGCTTTCTCACCCTGCTATTTGCAGTACTTAGTAACTAGAACTTGTAATACCACTGGTGCAGCGGTGTGGGGCTGTTTTTGCGCTGTCAGGGTCCACATGGAGCCCCAGGAGCAAGCTTTACCTGCCGATCCCCTCCTTGGGATTGCGGGGACCTCACAACCCCTGTCTGCTTTAACGACGGTTTTGGAAAACCTGGTGTCAAAAGTGGACTTGGTCTTAACCACTTAAGCCCCGGAGGATTTGGCTGCTTAACGACCAGGGGGTATTTTGCGATTCGGCACTGCGTGACTTTAATGGACAATTGCGCGGTCGTGCGACGCTGTACCTAAACGAATTTGACGTCCTTTTTTTCCCACAAACAGAGCTTTCTTTTGGTGATATTTGATCACCTGTGCGATTTTCTGATCATGTGCTATAAACAAAAAAAGAGCGTCAATTTTGCAAAAATAACAATATTTTTCACATTTTTTTATATGAAATTCCCCCCAAAAAAAAAGTAAAACTCAAAATTTTTTAACATTTTCGGCCAATTTGTTTTATGCTACCTATGTTTGGTAAAAAAATCGCAAAAAGCGTATTTTGATTGGTTTGCGCAAAAGTTATTGCGTTTACTAACAAAGGGAAAGATTTTTGTCATTTTTGTTGTTTTTTTTTTAACGCGTAATGGCGGCGATCAGCGATTTTTTTTTGCGGTACTGCGACATTGCGGCAGACAGATCGGACCCTTGACTGACATTTTTGACGCTTTTGGGGTTATCAGTGAAATTTCTACAGTAATCAGTGCTATATATATGCACTGTTACTGTAAAAATACACTGGCAGTGAAGGGGTTAACTTTATTTGAGAGGGAGGGCTGTGTGTGTCCCTAGGGGCGTGATTCTAACTGTGATTGGCTGTCTGTTGAGCTGTAGTTACACTGATCAACGGTCCTACATAGTAGAACCATATGATCGGTGTCTCTACAAAGGGGAGAATGACAGGCAGCTTGTTTACACAAGCTGCCTGATTTTCTCCCTCTCCCCTGCCGATCACAGAGTGAGCGGCGGACATCGGGTCCGCCGGTCACACGCGGGGGGTCCGTGACTGCGTGGGAGCGCGCCGCCGGCGGCGGCGCGCGGGAGCTCCCCAGAGCCTCACAGGCTAGTGATGTTTATTTACGTCACTTTGCCTGTGAGGGGCTGACCGCCGCAGTAAATCTACTTGCGGCGGTCGGCAAGTGGTTAAAGAAGACAACTAGTAAAAAGCAACCAATGCCCTCTCCTGCCTCTCCTGTATCCTCGGATTCTGCCACTACCTGTGTGGAGAAGGCCTCCAGGTTGCCATATTTCAGTGAATTTTTGAGAATATGACAGTGCTGCAGACTGAAAAGCAAAGGTCATTTTGTAATGACAATAAATTAAAATATGACTTGGGTGATAATTGTGTATGCTCTATTTTTCCTGAAAGTGGAGTTACCCTTAAGCGTCAAGAGATGCTTGAGAGGGGATATGATATCAATGTACAAATACCGTACTGGTGACCTTAGCATGGGGAACAAACTTTTCAGAGAAAGGGAATTCAATAAGACATGTGGCCACTCACTAAAACTAGAAGAAAAATAGTTTAACCTTAAACTGCGTAAGGGGTTCTTTACTATCAGAGCGTTAAGGATGTGGAATTCTCTTCCACAAGCAGTGGGCACCTTAGAGACCACAACATACAGGGGTATACAATGTACGGTTAACAGCAAACACACACACACATCATAGGTTGAACTCGATGGACTGATGTCTTTTTTTAACCTCACAAACTATGTAACTATGTAACCCTTTAAACAAACCATCACTGGCCTCCAGCTGGAGCTACTTCATCCTCCAAGTTTACAGCAGATGCGCTAATTTGCTTTTAGCCTTGTATACACAATGAGAATATCGGACGAATGATCGTGTTTTTTTTTTGTTTGTTTTTTTTGCATGCTGGTCTTATTCTGAAAATGAATAGATTACTAAAGTCATAAAAATTCTCATATGACAGAATACAACATCGGAGGTGATGTATTGTATTGTAGTCTCTAGTTTCTGAGCATGTGCGGTCTTGATCCTCCTATTTGTTTTCCAGTGAATACTGTACTGTCTAAATGAAAAAATCATGCATTCTGGTACTGTACAAGGAAAGTTTTCCTGTTTGTTCCTTCCGTTAGTTTCGCACGAACTATCGTGATTGGCTCTCGAAAGCTGTGCACAAACAATCAGAATATTGTACGATCGCTTCAAAAGCATTATTATTCCTCCAATTTTCTCATGGTGTGTACTAGATGTAAGTCTCAGCAGCTCAGCTCCCTCTGTTCCTGTGTTGTGTTTTCATTAAAGATTAAATCTAGATGAGTCACTGTTGGGGGGAGGAGCATGGAAGAAAGGGTTACGTCTTATGAAAACGCAAACTTGAGACACGTTGTGTTGCTTTTGTAATTTTGAACTTGGGTAAGGGTTTGAACCTCTGTTTGCTATGTGTTACTTATGGTCCTTCAGAGCAGCAAACCTCGAGCCTTCTCTTGGTTACGAAGAATGTTCTTCTACATCTTTCTGTGTCTGTATTAAGTTCCTCACTTCTGTATCAAGTTGAATGATACATACACTATATTACCAAAAGTTTTGGGACGCCTGCCTTTACACGCACATAAACTTTAATGGCATCCCAGTCTTAGTCCATAGGGTTCAGTATTGAGTTGGCCCACCCTTTGCAGCTATAACAGCTTCAACTCTTCTGGGAAGGATGTCCACAAGGTTTAGGAGTGTGTCTATGGGAATGTTTGACCATTTTTCCAGAAGCGCATTTGTGAGGTCAGGCACTAATATGGACGAGAAGGACTGGCTCGCAGTCTCCACTTTAATTCATACCAAAGCTGTTCTATCGGGTTGAGGTCAGGACTCTGTGCAGACCAGTCAAGTTTCTCCACCCCAAACTCACTCATCCATGTCTTTATGGACCCTGCTTTGTGCGCCGGTCCAAATCATTTGGTGGAGGGGGTGGGGTTATTTTCCAGGGGTTGGGCTTGGTCCCTTAGTTCCAGTGAAGGGAACTCTTAAAGCATCAGCATACCAAGACATTTTGGAAAAGTTCATGCTCCCAACTTTGTGGGAACAGTTCAGGGTTGGCCCCATCCTATTCCAACATGACTGCGTACCAGCGCACAAACAAGGTCCATAAAGACATGGATGAGCGAGTTTGGGGTGGAGGAACTTGACTGGCCTGCACAGAGTTCTGACAAAAACCAGATAGAACACCTTTGGGATGAATTAGAGCGGAGACTGCGAGCTAGGCCTTCTTGTTCAACTTCAGTGCCTGACCTCACAAATGTGCTTCTGGAAGAATGGTTAAACATTCCCATAGACACACTCCTAAACCTTGTGGACAGCCTTCCCAGAAGAGTTGAAGCTGATACAGCTGCAAAGGGTGGGCCAACTCAATTTTGAACTCTTCAGACTAATGCCCTTTACACACGCGCCGATAGTTGGCCGTGATTTTCGGCTTGTTAGTATGATGCTTTCGACAACCGACTCCGACTTTTCGGCCGAATAAAATCTGGTGTGCAGGCTATAAAATTTTTGTTGGCCGTCAACACAACGGCCGATTTTCGGTCAGTCAGTACAGATTTCGGCAGACAAAAATCTGATGAGCAAGACTGGGCATGCTCAGAGAAGAAAAAACACACGGAAAGTAAACCATCACATGACATCACTTCTGAAGTAGATTTTTGTTGGCCGAGAAAATTTGTGTGCAGTCTAGGCACATTCCAACCAACAAAACACAACTTGGACAAAAGACGGACGATCGGTCGGCCGATAATCGCTGCGTGTGTACGAGGCATAAGACTGGGATGCCATTAAAGTTCATGTTCATAAAAGTTTATGTGCATGTGATGGCAGACATCCCAATACTTTTGGTAATACAGTGTATAATTAAAAGTCTTGCTTTGTTTCCTCTAATGCCCTTGTCTCTGATCTCGGGATACAAGTCCTGTGATGTAGCAGCAAGGTGTTGTCACTGCATACCTTGTCAAAGATTTAGTGCAATGCTGTACTAGCTGCAGTTGCTTGAAAACATTAATAGTGGAATTGATTACATTGATGACATGCACGATGGATGTCAATTGAATAAAACATTAAGCCCAGACAGTACGGTTATGTATTTTGTGTCTAGCCAGATGATGGTAAGCTATGACCTTGATGTCCTAGCAGCAGATCATTTCATTGTATAGCAATAACACTACAAAAAATAATGTGTCTGGGGTCTCACACGCTGTGTAATAATAGACCTCTAGAACAGCCTGTTACGGGCTTTTAGCTTCATGCAAATGAATTAATGTGGAATGCACTTAGCTGCTTTACCTTAGGGGAAAACATAAGAAAATTACAGGTTTCTTTTAAAAGGTAGTAAATATGTTTCAGCATAACATAATATGTATAATTATAAAATTGAGTACAGTTTATTTTAATTCTGTTTTATAGGTCACTTACCAAAAAATAGATAATAAAATTAATTTAAAAGGCACATTTCATTGGCCATGCAGCCATTCCCCACTCCTTTTTTAACGGATGTGTCTTCCTCCAAAATTGAAGGACTACAAGTCCCAGCATGAACCCCTGAGATCTCACGAGAGGGAGGGTGGGTGAGGGAGAGAGAGAGGGGGGTGGGTGAAGGAGGGAGAGGGGGGTGGGTGAGGGAGGGAGGGGATGAAAGAGAGAGAGGGGTTGGGTGAGGGAGGGAGAGAGAGAGAGGGGCTGGGTGAGAGAGGGAAAGAGAGAGGGGGGTGAGAGAGGGGGGATGAGAGAGAGAGAGAGGGGGTGAGAGAGAGAGAGGGAGGAATCAAAGAGAGAGAGAGGGGGGATGAGAGAGAGGGGGGATGAGAGAGTGGGGGGACGAGAGAGAGACAGGTGGGATGAGTGAGAGAACGCTGATGAGAGAGAGAGGGGGGATGAGAGATAGAGAGAGAGAGTGGGGATGAGAGAGAAAGTGAGAGGGGGGGGGGGTGAGAGAGGGGGATGAGAGAGGGAGATGAGAGCGAGAGAGGGGGATGATAGAGAGAGAGGGGGTGAGAAATAGAGAGGGAGATGAGAGGGAGGGATAGAGAGAGGAGGGGTGAGAGAGTGAGAAAGGGGGGTGAGTAAGAGAGAGAGGGGGGTGAGAGAGGTGGTTCTAGCAACCAGTGGCCAATAGAGTCTCAGGTGGTGGGGGGTGGTTTTTTTGCTGCCCCCCTGCAAAGTGCTGCCCTAGGCCTGGGCCTTGTTTGCCTAGGCCAAAATACGGCACTGAGTGTGCCTACATTCTTATAGCTGTGGGTGATCTAAGGAACTGCTGCCTCTGACTGCTGGTCTCAGGAGATTTGGAGTGACATTTGGTAGTGTCACTACTCTGCTTACTCACTTTTTGTTCTTGCTGGAGGGTCTGACATGAGGAAAAAACCTGCCACCAGCAAGATGGCTTCCTCCACAGCATAACAAACAAGGCATGGTAGGTCAGTAATGGGGAAACTATCTAGTCCTTTACCCTCTGCCTGCCTTGGGGCATTTTTCCTTCCACTTACACCAAAGAAGGAGCACTATTCCTCCCACTGTTACCAACAATGGGGTACTTTTCCACCCACTGACACCAATGATGTAATTGCTTACTCCTTCTGACCACCAAGCCTATGGCATTTCTTACTCCCGCTGGTGTTAGGCATTTTCTATTCCCGCTGGCCACAGTCCAACCCCCCTAAAGTTTGAAGGGCAGTAAACTGGCTATCTGTTTTGTAAGTTTGGAGACCCCTGACCTAAATAAATGTTTCATATTGGCAGAGGCTGGAGTGTTGACATACCCAACAGTATCTTATGTTTCTGTTTGAGACCTTTTTTCTTTACTTTGTATATAGAGAGTTTGTGAAATAAAAAGTATTGTTTTATATCTGCAGTTGACACTAACCTTTATTGGATACTACAATATAGGACGTCTCTGCAGTATAAGGTGACCTACAGGCACTTCGTGATTAGACATTGGTGCAATTTGTGGTTATGAATATGCATACTAGTTTGGGTGAATGCTAAAATTTTGTGAATGAAAGATTTTAAAAAATCTGGGTACATAGTCACCTCTGCCTACCCCCCCCCCCCCCGAAAAAAAAAAAAAAGGGTAGAGGAATGACCTCTTTGTAATGGCGTAGCCTGTAATTGAAAGCCCCATCCACTGGATATTGTATTCATTAGGCTGAACACTAATCCAAGGGGGCTGGTACTTATGGTCAAAGTGTGGAGTGCTAAAAAGTACACAGTGACATTAGAGAGGCTTCAGTACAAACCTATGCAGGGCCAAGAATCAGGTTTGTTTTATTGTACACTCCTCTCCCTAGTAGCACTCACTTTACCGTTGATCTCTAACTTATTTCATATTGCAGCATCTTAGTCCTTTGCAAGCTATGAATGAGAGACTGTTGGCTTACACAGGGAAGCTGTTCCTGCTCCCAATGGCAGAATGGACCATCATGGGGAGTAAATAAAAGAGGATTGTTAGGAGGGGGTACTAAAGTAAAATTGTTGCTCTGTTCCAAATGGGCAAAGCACATGTTCATTTTAAAGCAGAGCTCCCAACTTCACTTCATTTAGAGGGACTGTCCTTGTTTGGGAACCAAGACCCTCCTTCCCCTAGCTGCAGATGTAAATTGGTTCTAAAGTCAAAAGATTTTTTTTACCTTAATGCTTTCTATGCATTAAGGTAAACAAAAAAAACATTCAGTAGTTGTCGTCCCCGCCCCCCCCTAAGTACTTACCTAAGTCCCGTATTGATCCAGCACTGTGCCCATCTACAATGGCGTTGCTCCTCTGCCATTGGCTCCTCCTGCTGTTAATCAAATCCGGTAAGGTGGGAGTGGGGCCGAGCCGTGCTGTATGTATCTATATATGCACATAGCCTGGGTCAGGATTGAACCCTCATGTGTGTCACCATAAGAAGCAGCTTTCTAGGGTGGCACACAGAGAAGAGGAGGAGCTGAGAGTGCCGACAGGGGAATCCAGAAGAGGAGGCTCGGGCAGCTCTGTGAAAGGGCTTTACAATCGCTTTTAGGAAATATTGAAAAGGACTTTTGAAATGACATATAGACACTCTGAGGTCATTAAGTGAATTGATCGCTAAGTGAGGAGCAGCCCCTTAGCAACATTTTAAACCTACTGGACTAGTAGAGTGTGTCAGCCATCTTTAGATACTGTTTTAATGTCACCTTTGCACCATTACATTTTTTGGAATATTTAAAAATGTTATGTTTATACAGTAGTATATTGCGCACTTGTTTTACACGCATACAGCATACAGTACTGACTGGTAGTAGAGCTGGTCATAAGTCTGAACAGTCATTAAACAGGTAGGTTGTTAAGTGAGGAATGCTGGTAAACGTAAAATCATGTATTAGACCATAGTGAATGGGCTTAACTGCACTCTGTTGCTCTTCCCACCAGAATTTCTCACGCTATTATCTACAATAGAATGACTGCTCTCAAATCACCTCTACATTTTACGTTTTACCCTTTTCTTTTTAGCTCTTTTTGAGTTTTCATTCCTATTGTTTTAAAGTGATACTAAACACACACTGTTTAATTGCCATTGTCCTTTCTATTTATGTATATGGATGATGGCACGGTAATTATTTTAATAAAATAAAAAAATTTTTAACATTTTTTAAAATAAAAAAGTAGCTTTTTCCTAATCGATTTACAGCTGTCACATGACCTAGATCTTTCCCAGGCTGTCTGCAGGGAAACCTAAGCAGGAGGAGCTTCTAGTCCTTTCCTGCTGGGCACATGCTGGAGAGATGGAATACAGAGTAAAAATAAATAATTACTAAACTTTTAAATTGTCATAAAAATGTATATTTGAAATCCAATCTTTATTATTTTGTGGTAAAAAACATGGTTTAGGCAGAGTTCTGCCAGTTACAGGCTGTGTCAGGCCCCTCCAGCCTGTGTCTTGGAATAAGAGGGAGGTGATTCCTCCATTAATCTACATGTAATATCCCTCCCCCATTGTGTTTATCTGATTAGTGGGCATGGAGGAGGAAGGAAGTGGGATGTCATTTACAACTGTGTTTATGTCCAAATGTATGACTCTATAGTCACCTGGGCTGCTCAGATGTGATAGGGAGGAAATGCACAGTATAGAAACTCACTGAAAACTGAGCATGTGTTGCCACCACAGCTGCAAAATCCCTAGCTGAAAAGGGGACATGGACAGAAGATGGAGATA
Source organism: Pelophylax lessonae (assembly GCF_965119305.1). Classification (NCBI taxonomy): domain Eukaryota; kingdom Metazoa; phylum Chordata; class Amphibia; order Anura; family Ranidae; genus Pelophylax; species Pelophylax lessonae. The sequence goes on along the minus strand of NC_138768.1, from coordinate 729,351,594 downwards.
GAGAGCAGCAGGATCAAACAGGTTTTTTGCAGAATACAAAAAACGAATCTCATAGTGATTGAGTGAGTATGAACAGCATGTGATACACCATTTATTAATAGTTTTTTTAGGATGTGGGTTAGTGACACTTTAAGTATGTTATAGCTGCTGGATAACTTTAGCTTGTGTAGCACTGAGGAGAAAAATGGTCACTAAACTAATTAGTTACTAATATTGATAAGAGATGACTTGTTTTGGGAATAACACTGACCAAACCTAAAGAGCAAGATGTGTCCAAACCTAAAGACTGACATACACAGACAGATAGCATTGCATGATTATATAATATCTATTAATATATATAAGTATGTGACAAACTGTATATAATGAGTATGTCTATGGTGTGTCATTTTGGGAGACTATTGTTACTAATAGTAGGCTGGGTTAAAACTTTTTATCCAAACTTCTGTTCGTCTATATAGAAGCAAAGGAAAATAACCCAGCTCCCCTTTTAACCAGTGATGAGAAGATCCAGTATGTGCTGAGTGGTGAAGGTGTGTATGCAGGATCAGTCAGGGGACTGATGTTTAGAATGATTAAATCCCCAATTTACACGCACATGAACCTTAATGGAATCCTAGTCTTAGACCGTAGGGTTCAATATTGAATTGGCCCACCCTTTGCAGCCATAACCGCTTCTGGGAAGGTTGTCCGCAAGGTTTAGAAGTGTGTCTATGAGAATTTTTGACCATTCTTCCGAGAGCGCATTTGTGGGGTCAGGCACTGATGTTGGACAAGAAGGTCTGGCTTGCAGTCTTCACTCTAATTTATCCCAAAAGGTGTTGAAATCGGGACTCTGTGCAGGCCATTTAAAGTTCCTCCACCCCAAACTCGCTCATCCATGTCTTTATGGACCTTGCTTTGTGCACTGGTGTTGGAACTGGAAGGGGCCATCCCCAAACTGTTCCCACACAGCTGGGAGCATTAAATTGTCCAAAATGTCTTTGTATGCTGACGCCCTGATCATGGTGGTGTGGGGTTGTTTTTCAGGGGTTGGGCTTGGCCCCTTAGTTCCAGTTACGAGAACGCTTAAGGTGTCAGCATACCAAGATATTTTGGACAATTTAATGCTCCCAGCTTTGTGGGAACAGCTTGGGGATGGCCCCTTCCTGTTCCAACATGACTGCACACCAGTTCACGAAGCAAGGTCCATAAAGCCATGGATGAGCGAGTTTGGGAAGGAGGAACTTAACTGGCCTGCCTCAACACCTTTGGGATAAATTAGAGCGAAGACTGCGAGCCAGGCCTTCTCGTCCAAAATCAGTGCCTGACCTCACAAATGCTCTTCCACAAGAATGGTCAAACATTACCATAGGCACACTCCTAAGCCTTTTTGACAGCGTTCCCAGAAGAGTTGAAGCTGTTATAGCTGCAAGGGGTGGGCCAACTCAATATTGAACCCTATGGACTAAGACTGGAATGCCATTAAAGTTCATGTGGCTGAAAAGGCAGGTGTCCCAATACTTTTGACAATATAGTGTATTAAGTGCAGCTGTGGGTCATTTGTGCATGACCAGCTTAAAGGCAAAAAGGTGCTAAGGGAAATATAAAGGCTGCCATTGCCAACCTTCTTCTGCAAAATGTTTCTAACATTGTTCTCTCTGGTTTTGCTACTTTGAGTCTGCAATTTTCAACACACATGTGGCAAGAGAATTTTGAATTCCAGATCTGTATATTTGTTTAGTGTCAGATCCAGAGCAGTCTACTGCCAGGCAACAGAAATCTTCTGAAGGAGAGATCAGTTTTATTCAGAAGATGGCAAGTAACCACTTAATTAGTGGTTACTTAAGAACTTAGTTTTATTGGATTATTTGTGCAATTTTTGACCACTATTTCTGTCTGTGCTCTTCTGCAGGTATGAGCAACCCAGCAATGACAATTGAGAAAGAAACCTAGCTAATCCAAGTTCTGGCAGATGATGAAGAAAGTAAGTTTAATTTGTATTACTAGCAATATCCAACAGTAGTTTGTAATAATTACATAGTATTTTTATATATTTTTATGGCTACAGATTGCCTTCTGTTGTGCTAGCTGCTCCTACTTATAAGTAACTAAAATAATAACTCCTACAATATATTATAGTATGGAGCATACTCTCACACATGTATGCTCTACTTTTATGTATCAAAGCTATATTTTAAAGGAAAAGGTATATGTGCAGCAAAAAGGCAAGGTTTTATTTTTAAAAAAATGGCAAAAAAAAACCTATAGGTCAGCTTGAAATAGCTCCTGTTATAAGCATGCCTCAGTTTTGTAGTTAAGCACTACTTAGGGCATAATCAAAAACCCAGAGGGGTGGGACCGTATCCCTTAAAGAGGAAGTAAACCCTAAAAAAAAAAAAAAGGAGAAAAAAAAAACCTGTAAAGACAAAGGCATAATGAGCTAGTATGCATCGCATACTAGCTCATTATGAAATACTTACCTTAAAACGAAGCCCTCGCAGTGCCGCCCGCTCAGCATCAGGGCGGCCGACATGTCCGGCCACCCTGCTTCCTTGTTCGCGTCCTCCGGCCATCTGATTGGGAGGCGCCGTTCACGGCACTGGGCTCTGAAGAAACAGCATGGGTAGCCGTTCCTTCAGAGCGCATGCGCCGATGACGTCATCGGCTGCATGCACTGTAAATAGCTCCTGGCTAAAGAGCCACCTGAAGAATCCTACATTTGAAACTGGCATCAGGTAAGGTTGCAATATTCACCTGGTAGAACATCTGAACAGAAGACCAGGTGGCAATCTTACAAATCTATGCCAAAAGTCCCAGGAATGTCACCTTTTGGATGACAGTAGTGTGGAGAATGTCCCTAATGGGTTCAGAGAACAGTTTCTAAAGCACAGAGGGAGACAGATTCAGATCCCACAAAGTCACTAGGAAACAGACAAGGAATTAATTTAATTAAATGAATTAAACTGTGAGAGACTGATGGTATCTGAAACAGAATAGAATGGGCAGAAACCTGACCCTTAATAGTGCGAAGACCCAAATACTAGCCCGAACCCAGCTGAAGGAAGGTAAGGATTTGTCCCTTGGAGAAGTTCCTGGTACAGAAGCCCAGAGCCTTCCACATACAAACATAGACTACGTGGGAAGTAGAATTCCAAGCTGTAAACAATGTAGTAAGCACAGATTTAGAGATACCCCTGTCTCTTGGAATTAGGGCTTCAGCAGCCATGATTAAAAAGCAAGCCTTAGTACAGAAGCTTCTAATGATCTAGCAGTGCCCACAGAGCAACTACCCGAAATTTAGTCAGGCTTACCACATTTTCCTGGGCCAGTTTGGGGTAATAGGGATCAGCTGAATGCTCTCCATCTCAATCTTCCAGAGTAGATGAGGGACAAATTTCAATGGAAGAAATGCACCCATCATTGTATACTTTTCCTGTGAAACCACAAGAGCATCCATTGTTTCCTCCAAGGTTGAACATGGAGGCCAGGTGGTCTCCCAGCCCCCCCTCCCCCCACTTGCTTGGTGTCTGCCCCCTGTGACACAGGTCCTGAAAGAACACCTTTGGGTACAGTAAACATTCTCTTGGGTTCAGGCGTTTCTGGCTAAAAAAAAACTTCTTACCAGATGTCTGTGCATGGAATGCAGATGGCTGACCAAGCTGGAACATACAGTTTTGCCCATGACAGGATCTGGTCTACCTCTATTGCTGCTTTTGAAAGACTTCTAGTCCCCCTCCTGGTGGTTTATGTACGCCATCACCGTGGTGTTGTCCGATTTGCATCCATGTTGTATCATTCTCTATTAGGTTGGTCCAATGCTGAAGGGAGCCAAATCACAGGAAGATAAAATTGATTTCCCAATTAAAGTCTTGCATGGCCATGGTTAAAACTTCAGCTGAGAGGGCACAGGACCCAGCCACACCTGATGGAGTCAAAAATAACTCAGAGGACAGTAAACACTCTAACACCAGAGGATAGCATAACCCCAGGATGCAGACGTTTGCATCATCGATAGGCTCAATGCAAGCAGACCTGGGGCCATTAGCAGAAAGTAAGCATGGGCATGCGGTATAGCAGGACTGTTCTCCTGTGTCTAGAATTTGACATGTTGCAGTAAGGCAATGTAAAAGCCCAGCTTCAATTACTCACAAAACAGACAGTTTTACATGGTTATTTGTGTGCAGGAGCAGAATCCTGCTATACAGCATCGTAGATGATTTCATGGCATTGTATGGCTGTAAAGACAGCATGGGGCAAGGCCATGAGACACCCAACGCAGTGAATGCCATCCGCGTTTAGTTCCATGGTGTTAACCCCTTCCACGGCACAAAAGAAACATGGGAAATTCTTAAGGGCTCCTTCAGTCAGTTCTGAATGTTTGCAGGTATGGAATTAGAACTTACTACCAAAGTTCTTACTGGATTCAAATAACCAATGAGTTATTTTACTCCCCAGAAACTTCTATAAACTGCCATTAGCTTTGGGTGGATTTGTACCCAGTTATCATCATCCTGTATGAATTTTAAGATTTGGCAGACTGAGAAGAACCTTACAACACATAAAGGAAGCTTCAGTATAATAAAACTCTTTTAAAAGATAGCCTTTTGCATCAAATAGAAGACTAGCCAACCAGAAGCAGGAGATTGGAGGTTTCCGCATGGCTTCTTTGGTGCGATCGGTGAGCTTCCTTTGCAGGGCGGTAGATTTCATGAGCAGAAACGGGATAGTCTCTACTAATAGACCTGAATGAGACAGATCTTGCCTTCCCCTTTGGCAATGTACATCATTATGTACATGCATGAAACGCAAAAGCTCAAAAGCTTTTTTCTTTTTCACCTGTTAATCCAATAACTTCTACTTCCATTAACAGACCAAGCTGTCCAACAAAAGTGCCAATTTGGGGGTTGGAGACAAATCATTTAATATTGACAGGGTGCTTACAATGGTCAGCTTTTATTTTTTTTGTGCAAAACCTTTATCCCAAATAGAAAATAAACTTTTGATGTAACTGCTTAGAAGTGTTAGCTGAAGTTTGGCTTTAATGTGTTAGATTCACTAGCATGTTTAGAGGCACTTTACGAACACTCAAAACCATGTAAATCTGCTAGTGCATCCAACACAACCCTCTCCCCAACATCGACAATGCTGCTATCTTTCAACAGTAGCTTCGTTGCTCCTCAAACTAGAGTGGAGACACCTTAAAGCGGTAGTAAACGGTGGCTGTTATTCTTTTTTAAAACACCTGTAAGGCAATTGCATAATGTGCAATTCATTGCATACTAGCACATTATGAAACACTTACCTTAGAATGAAGCCTTGCAGCGGCACACTGTCACCACTGAGAGGGCTGACATCTCCCCCTGGTATTTCTCCCGGATTGCGCGTTTCGGCTATGTGATTGAACGGAGACGCGATGACGTCACTCCCATGCATGCACGCGGGAGCCCTTGGTTCTGGCACAAAGCTCTGAAGGTCCGGCAAAGTATGTACCTTGTACGGCAAGGTAACTGGCTGCATCCAGGGTGAATATCTCCTAAACGGTGCACGTTTAGGAGATCTTCATTTTACCGATAGGCAAGCTTTATTATAGGCTTATTTATTATAGAATTACCTATGGGTAAAAATCACCAAGCAGACTTTACAACCCCTTTAAGACAGAAAGCATTTTACTGGCTGGATCACTAGGTGAAAATAATGAAAAACAACGTTAAAAAAAGGAAAATGAATGCAACATCCTCATTTAAGGTTTGAAAAGCTGCAATATGTTACATTTTAGGTTTTATTATGAAATTATGTAAACTTAAAATATAAGCAGGTAGCAGTACAGTATTTATCGAATACCATTTGTAGTTAATTAAAAGATTTTACTTGTCAGATATCACAGTTTACCTTTTCTATATTAATTTAAATCCTTTAGGCTGCTGTAGTGGGATATTTGTGTATTGTAGTATGCGTATTGTTTTGGGAAGTAAGCACAGAGGGGCTTTTGTGTTTATCTGTTAAAGAGGAAGTAAACTTCCTCTGCAAACATTTACCTATAGGTAAGCCTATAATAAGGCTTACCTATAGGTAGTGTAAATATCTCCTAAAAGTGTACCGTTCAGTAGATATTTACATGACATGCAGCCAGTGACATCACTGGCGCATGCACTCTGAGGGAACGGCCACGGGTGCCGATTCTTCCGAGCCCTGTGCCGTGAACAGCAGCTCCTGTGCGCGGGAACGCACGGGAGTGACATCATTGTGGCTCCAGCCAATCACAGCGCTGGAGCCCCCGAACCAGGAAGTAACTTTGCGGAAAATTTTAGCAGTGACACTGATGTGCGGGCGCTGCTGTGGAGGCTTCGTTCTAAGGTGAGTATTGCGATGCATACTAGCTCATTATGCCTTTGTCTTACAGGGGTTTTTTTCTTTCTTTTTTTTTTTGGATTACAGTAATATTTTAATCATAATACCGTCTTAAAGTGAACAATGAACTGTTCCCAGACTGTGCACATTAAAATGGTTGTTAACCCACTCTGCTAACTTTATATAATCATCTGTGTCTCGTTATGCTAGGTTCTCCTGTCTCTGTGATTTAAAAAAAAAAAAAATGCAGTTTATGTTTCAATGTTTTTATTGAAGTTTTGGAAAGAAAGTTTTAACAGTGCACAAGGAGCCAACATGGCTCAATTACTTCTTATGTATACAGTAAGTATCTCAGAAAACAGGAAATACAATGGTGCCAATGCAAAAAAAAAAAACACAAAATCAAAAATGAGTAGTCAATAAGAATGTAACCTAAAATGTAAACTGAAGTTAGGCATCCAACCATCAGTGTGGAAGCATAGCGACACATGGACAGACAGTGCCCCCGCCATTACACACTACAGGACCAACGGTCCGGGTCCGACCCCCCAATGGCGCCCCTACGGGAACTTACTGCGCCCTTCTGGAGGGGACGACCCCCAACCCCGACCCCAATACCAAGCCCTCCACTAGTGGGGGGCACAGCCTGTCATCCGTGTACTGTCAGAAAATACCAGGAAATAAGAAAAAAGAGAAAAGGAAAAAAAAAAAAAAAAAAGGAGGGACCAGACTGGGGGAAAAGGAGGAAACAGCGGGGGAGGGCAGCAGGAATGGAAGAGTGAGAGAAAGGGAAGAAACATCAGCGGCTATTGAAAAAGTAGAGGGTCGAGGGTCGACACCCAGGCCCCGTCCACCCCACCGGGGGAAATTCCCCCAACAACAACTCGTCCAAGGCTACCAAGGCGCCCGACCACCCCTATGAGGGGCCCGCCAGGTACCTTATCCAGGGGTCCCAAGTTTTATCAAACATTCGCATCCTATCATTCAAAATTGCCACCATCCGTTCGTTCAACATGATCCAGGTCAGTTTGGCTTTCAAGAGCTCAAATGGCACCACGGGGGTTCGCCACGAGCGGCTATGGCTATTTTAGCGGCTGTGAACACAAAGGCAATGAGGCGCTTAGCGGGTTTAGTTGCCCCCTCCACTGGTTTACCCAAAAGGGCATTTTGGGGGTCCTTCGTCAAGTTGACTTGAGTCAAGGAGTAAACAAAATTGTAGACTCGGATCCAAAAGCGGAGGACTTTCGGGCAAGTCCACCACGTGTGGAGCACCGTGCCCGCCTGGCCACATCCCCGAAAGCAATTGGGGGATGCAGTGCTCACCGCCGCTGCCAACCTGACCGGAACCATGTACCAACGCAAAAACACCTTAAAGTTTGCTTCTATCAGGGAAGTATTAAGTATGGATCTAGAGTTAAACTGTGCTAAAGTATTCCATTCCGCCCTGTCCAGAGACTCTCCCAGATCCTCCTCCCAACGTAACATGTATGGTAGTTTGCTGTCATCACCGTGGAGTATATTATAAATTGTAGATATGTAGCTTTTTTGTTTATCTAGTGTGCGGCAAAGATACTCCATTGGTGTGGAGGTAGTGATATCGCTCTTACGCCTAAGGGAGGCTGCAAAATGGGAGATCTGGGCGTAGCGAAAGTACTCCCCCTCAGGGAGGGAATACTTCTCCTGCAGTTCGGACCTGGTAAATAGTCCCCGGTGGTCGCATAAATCTGCCAACCTGAGAAGCCCCTTGTTCGTCCACCAGTCAAACATTGCCGGGGTTAGACCCGGCGGAAATAAAGGGTTGCCCAGTAGGGGCGCTAGCGGAGCATGGAGGGACTTAAAGGAGTGCCTGCCCGACAGCCTATCCCAAACCCCCAGGGAGAGGGAGAGGGCAGGACAGAGCACCCCCGGTCTGTCCCTAGCTCTTAACCACAACGCGTGGTGGACCGGAACCCCCAAGTGGGCCGCTTCCATGTGCATCCAAATCGGGAGAGGGTCCCGGGAGTGGAAGCGTACCAGTTGGGCCAATTGAGCTGCATGGTAATATTTGCTCAGTTCCGGGACCCCTAGTCCCCCTCTGAGTTTAGGGGTAAAAAGAGTCCGCCTATTGACTCTGGGCCTTTTGTCCCCCCATATAAACCCGATGACCGACCCCTGAAAATCTTTAAGATCAGTCATATTAAGCATTATGGGTAGAGTGCGAAACAGATACAACAATCTAGGCAATATGTTAATTTTCACCGAATTCAACCTACCGAACCATGACGGGGGGCTAGCAGACCAAGTTGCAAGATCTTCCCGTAGTTTTTTGTATAAAGGTGGGTAGTTACATGCATAAAGGGTAGTTATTGAGGCCGTGAGATGAATTCCAAGGTATGGCAAAAAAAAAAAAATGCAGTTTATACCAGTTTTCAGAGCACCGATCATGCTCACTTGACCCGCTGCCTCTCTCCTCTCCCCGTCTAACAGCTTCAGCGGGCGGGGCCAAGATTCCCCCGCTGACGACAGTCAGGAGGGGAGGAGGAGAAAGCCGGCCGGTCACGTGACGGCCGAGCGGCGTTCTGAAATCAGGTATAGCCACCATTTTTTTTATAAAACACAGTGACAGGAGCACCTATCATTAGGTAAAAAAGAGGATTATATAAAATCTTAAAAGTTATTTCTGCAGCAGGAGGGGAGGGGGTGGGCACATGACACAGGAGCAGAAAGCAGAGAGGGGGGAAGAGGACAGAGGGAGACAGAGGAGGACAGGAGAGCTGTGGATGATGGAGGCAGGTAAACTGACCACGGTGTCAGGGCTCAGCAGCCATGATAAATTGTGGTCAGTTTACAGGGGAGAGGGCAGAACCAGGCAGGATCAGTTAGGTATTTTATGTGATACAGGGGGCCAAATGACACAGCACAAGCACTGTGCTGTATAACATACTTTAAAGGAATAGGATCTTTATTTTTATTTTACTTTACTTTTTTTTTGGGGGGGGGGGTAAAAAACGTTTTAAGGGCTTGTCCAGATGTGCAGCAGCCATTGAAGGTGACTAATAGGTGATATGTTGCCTCCTTACTGTCTGTTTTAACCCTTAAAAGGCCAAACCAACGTAATACAACCACGTGCTGAGGATCTAAATGTTTTTGTTCAGGTGTGTGGTCATGGGTGGGGTGGGGGCTGTAAAACAATGGGTCAACCACCACCCCCTGGCTGCATGTCTAAGAAAAACCCTGAATACAATTCTAGACAAGTCATATAAATACATAAAAAAAAAAAAAAAAAAACACTATTTACCTCTGTAGCTATAGGGCACTGTGGAGAAAATTTTCTTCAAATTCTCAAATGAGGTTCAGAAATCTCAGCTATTTTGTATATGTACAGAATCTTGGCAGCCTACCAACCTTCCAAAGTAAGGTTTCTAGGCTGTTATAAACTGACTTTAGAAGAGGTGTTGCTATCTTTCAGGATCTTTGAGAAAGAATTACTTCCCAGTACAAACAGCTAAAGAGATAAGGGATTGCTTGTTAAAAAAATCTTTTTGGCTTGTTAAGAATTTTTAACCACGTTAATATCTAAATTCTAGACACAGATCTGTCTTAATATTTTTTTACCGCTATGTCTCCTATGGGACAAAGTACATGTACTACTTTGCTCCATGTGCTTCCAATCCCTAGTTGTGAGGTCTAACCTGAACCCCCTCTCCTTAGCTTGTCTCAGCTCTGAGCACTTTCCCCAGATAAGCAATGGCAAGAGGAATGCTGAGGGAGGAGTGTGCCAGCCTATGCATTCTTCTTACCAATGGCTGTCTCAGGAAAGCATTTAGAGCTAAGACAAGCTGCCACTATGCAGCATCTGTCTCCTTCCTAGATGTTGTTAGATTGGCCGCGGCAGGAGGGGAAGGGGTGCAGATCAGACCTCCTAACTATGTATGTGAAACATGGCAACGTGGGACACAGTATGACTATATATAGGTTTATGGGATTTCTTCTTTAGGTACACCATAATGATGTCTGTGGTTGTTTCTGTAGGTTGAGGCCCATGTGCAGAAGTCCATGTGAGGAAGAAGTCATGCTCCCATTGGCTAGCTTTACATCTGTTTGTAGAGATGACAGCACTGATTGGCTCTCCATTGTTGCTACAAACATGCAGACTATTCCTCCCATCCAGTATAATGCGGACACCAGGGAATGTGAACATGCAAGCAGCTCGCTGGGGTACAGTATTTCAGTAATGTGAAGGACGGAAGAGGAAGTATATGTAGTAAACACTTGGCAGTCCTGTGTTGTATGCAATGTACGGTTGTATTTGACTGTGTTTATGATATTATAGCACAAGCAAGCATTATCATCATTCCTCTTCCAAGAACGAACATTCTTATATATTTCTCGAATGCAAAGCACTTCTTTTGAAAAGCAGTATGATTGCAGCATATTTTCTATGTAACTCCAACAGTATATAAACTAATGAGGCCAATTAAATGTTATTGATGAACTCAATAAATAACAAACAGCTGATGAGTCTTTATTCCCATTTAGTTATGACAGTGATGTTTATAAAATGGCTAAAACCATATCCACCCTCTGTATAGAAGTCAGTTATGTTGTAGTGTCAGCTCTTTCAACCTCTATGGACTGTATAGTATCTTTTATATATTCTCTTATTTCTTAAAATGCTGACATGCTTTGTGTCTTCTTGGATAGAAGCAAAATGTAATCCTAACTTAAAAAGCCCTCACTGGACTCAAGCAATCTTAACAACCTAAGCCCCATTTCCTTGCACCCCTTTTTATCCAAACTCCTTGAACGTCTGGTCTACAACCGACTGAACGACCACCTTGCGAGAACAGCCTTCTTGATCCCCTTCAGTCTGGATTTCATCCTCAATACTCCACAGAAACTGCTCTCCTAAAACTAATAAACAACCTAATAACGGCCAAAACCAATGGACACTTTTCTGTTCTCCCGCACCTGGACCTTTCTGCTGCCTTTGGTACGATTAACCACCCCTTCTTCTCAAAAAAACTCCACGCCGTTGGTGTCCGTGACTAATCTTTGCTGGTTCTCTTCCTACCTATGCAACCGCACCTTTTGCATTACTAACAGTTCTACTTCCTCCTCTCCTCTTCCTTTCTCTGTTGGGGTCCCCCAAGGTTCTGTTCTTGGACCCCTCCGATTTTCAATCTAAACCTCCTCCCTGGGTCAGTTGATAGCATCCCATGGCTTCCAATACCATCTGACGACACCCAATTCTATTTCACTACCCCTCAGCTCACTCCCTCAGTATCACTAATTTACTAGCAGATGTATCAGTCTGGATGTCACACCACTTCCTCAAACTCAATCTATCCAAAACTGAAATTAAAATTTTTCCTCTACCACATGCCCCTTCCCCTGTTCTCTCTGTCAAAATTGATGGCACAATTATCAGCCCATTCCCACATGCCAAGGTCCTAGTTGTAGTCCTGGACTCTGAACTCTCCTTTAAGCCCAACTGCCAATGGCTATCCAAATCTTGCCACCTCAACCTCTGCAACATCTCCAAAATATGCCCCTTTCTAACCAATGACACAACAAAGCTCTTAATTCACTCCCTGGTCATCTCTCACCTCGACTACTGCAATTCCCTTCTCATTGGCTTACCTCTACATAGGCTATCCCCATTCAATCCATCATGAATCCATCATGAAAGCTGCCGCCAGACTCATCCACCTTACCAATCGCTCAGTGTCCACTACTCCTCTCTGTCAAGCCCTCCACTGGCTTCCGCTCACCCAACGAATCAAATTCAAAATACTAACAACAGCTTACAAAGCCATCCACAGCTTAGCCCCCAGCTACATCACTAGCCTCGTCTCAAAATACCAACCTAATCGTCCTCTTAGTTTCTCTCAAGACCTCCTGCTCTCTAGCCCCCTCGTCACCTCCTCCCTTGCTCCGGATCTCCAATCCTATTGAACTCCTTACCCCAATCTGTCTTATTATCTCCTACTCTATTAGATTTTAGATGATCCCTGAAATCCCTCCTCTTCAGAGAAGCCTATCCTACCAACAACCAACAACTGTATTTTCATTTTCTCCATCAGCTCATCCCCCACAGTTATTGCCTTTTGTTTTACTTGACTCTCCCTTCTAGATTGTGAGCTCTAACAAGCAGGGCCCTCTAATTCCTCCTGTATTGAATTGTGCTGTAACTGTACTGTCTGCCCTCATGTTGTAAAGCGCTGTGCAAACTGTTGGCGCTATATAAATCCTTTATAATACAAATAATAATCTTTTCAAGCTATCGTCTACAAACTACCAGCGCAACTATGGCTTCCCCCATAGATACAGTAAAGTGAGCAAAGCCACCCTAGTACAGTTAATTTGCTATGCACAGGATTACCAGATAAAAATTAAAGGCAAAAAGCCTGAAAAAAGATAACTAATGCAGCCACATCTGAGGAGTGGTAAGCTTCTTTTGGGATAAAAATCTGTACAAAATCATTATACAATCGCCTTTAGTAATATGGATGAAAAAGTCTTTTGATTTCAATGATATGGCATTTACCCCCCCTTCACATAGCAGTGATTTGTCATGCAATTTGACAGGTGAAATCACATGACAACTTGCATCCTATTGCCGGCAATGGCAGTGTTCAAATTGATGCGATACCGACTGTGATGCTGCATCGATTTGAAAAAGTAGCACCTGCATAACTTTTGGCGATTTTGGGTGTGACTTTTAACCGGTTGCCGACCGCCGCACGACTATATACGGTGGCGGTCAGTCCCGGCCAGGCAAATTGACGTATATATACGTCACTAGCCTGTCACTTCCTTGTGAACCAATAGCGGGCGAGCGCGCGCCCGCCCCGGCTTGTTCCCTGGGAAGTCAGTGCGTGTGACCGGCAGACCCGATGTCCGCCGGTCACTCGCGATCGTCCTCCGTGAAGGGAGAAAGGCAGGCGGCTGATGTAAACAAGCCGCCTGTCATTCTCCTCTGTGTAGGAATGGTGATCATACGGTTCTACTATGTAGGACCGCTGATCACTGTTCCTACGCTAGTAGCCATGTCCAATCACAGTAAAAAGCACGCCCCTAGGGACACACTTAACCCCTCCTTCCCCAATAAAGTTAACCCCTTCCCTGCCAGTGTCATTTTGCAGTAACAGTGCATATGTATAGCACTGATTACTGTAGTAATGTCACTGGTAACCCCCAAAGTGTCAAAAATGTCAGTCAAGGGTCTGATCTGTCCGCCGCAATGTCGCAGTACTGCAAAAAAAAATAAAAAAAATCGCAGATCGCCGCCATTACGCGTTAAAAAAAAAAAAAACACCAAAAATGACAGAAATCTTTCCCTTAGTTAGTAAACGCAATAACTTTTGCGCAAACCAATCAAAATACGCTTTTTGCGATTTTTTTTTACCAAACATGTAGCAGAAAACAAATTGGCCAAAAATGTTAAAAAATTTAGATTTTTACATTTTTTTGGGGGGAATTTCATATAAAAAAAATGTGAAAAATATTATTTTTGCAAAATGTACGCTCTTTTTTTGTTTATAGCGCAAAAAGTAAAAATCGCACAGGTGATCAAATACCACCAAAAGAAAGCTCTGTTTGTGGGAAAAAAAGGACGTCAAATTCGTTTAGGTACAGCATCGCACTACCGCGCAATTGTCCGTTAAAGTCACGCAGTGCCGAATCGCAAAAAAAGCCCTGGTCAGGAAGGGGGTAAAATCTTCCGGGGCTTAAGTGGTTAATAGACATCTGTGCACAGATGTCTTCAAAGTCGCACTCAATGTGAATGGGGGCTTACTGTTAAAACTGCAAGTCATCCAATCAACATTTTGGTGATGAAACTGTTCTGCACAGTGAATTTGGAGAACTTTAAAATATATATTTACTCAGTGGCCACTTCATCAGGAAAACCTTTCTAAAATCAAGCAACAACCCCTTTTGTCTTCATTACAGCTAGATTCCTTCACATTATGGATTGAGCAAGGTGCTGGAAACCTTTCTCAGAGTTTCTGGACTCTACTGAATAATGTCACATTAAATAAAGCATATTAGTTGGCCTTGTTGTTGAATTTATTCTATGTGCTCCAGATTCTGACACTCTCATCTGTATGTTGCAGCTGAAACTGAAAATGATCAGGCCACATTTCTGTAATCATAAGGCCCCTTTCACACCCGGAGTCCGTTCAGATCCGCCTGTCAGTTTTTTTGGCGGATCTGAACGGACGCCCCATGCATCTCTATGGGGCATCGGATGTCAGCGGAGACATGTCCACTGACATCCGATCTGTCAAAACTGGACGCATGGAAAACCTATTTTTCATCCATCTGGCAGATCGGATGAGAACGGACAGACGGTCCGTTCCCATCTCATTCCCCCATAGAGAAGAATGGGGACCTGACAGCTGTTTCTCCGCACACAGCGCTGAGACACAGCTGTCATCCGCCTGCTCAGCAGGGGATTGGTGGATCGATCCCCCACTGAGAAAAACGGAGTCTGCCTGACGGACTCCGTGTGAAAGGGGCCTTATGCCCCGTACACACGTTCAGATAATCGTATGATAAAACTTGCTTTCGACCTGATCGCATGATAATCTGATCGTTAGTACACAGCTTTCGACAGCCGATCACGACAGTTGGTCCAACAAAATGAGAATGGACAAACAGGAAAACTTCTGTTGTATGATAGCCCCGCTAATGACAATCATTTCATCAGTACACTATGCGTCCGATATAAATCGATCAACATAGACCGCGCATGATCAGAAACACTAAAATAGCATGGAAAAAGCCTGGCTGCCATTGTTTTTGTTTTGCACCATCTGATATGTAGCTAAGCAACCAGGAAGCTTTTCCCGAATCGTACGACAAAAATCATACGGTTTGTACGCATTGTTGAATTCGATGTTAGCATCATTCAACAAAATGCGAACGATAAGTTGTCCGAATATCTGAACGTGTGTACGGGGCATTAGTGTCCAGCTTTGGTGATCATGTGCCCACTTTACTCTCCTTAGCTGCTCTTAGCCAACAGGAGTGGAAGGTAGCCTGACCTAAAGCCCAACTTCAATGGGAAACAGGTTCTAGGTCCAAAGATTCCCATTGTGCCTTTCATTATGTTATAGATCCGTTATGAGAGCAGGCATAGACTTCCCATCAGCTTGAACAAGTCCCGCTTTTCTCCTCCGGCCAGTCGGACTAAAGCAGAACTAAACCCTCCTATCCATTACAGCCAAAGAACATGCCATCTTTCTTGGAACATGTTTAACCAACAGTTGCCATGGTGCTGCACATATGATCCGTTATGACACCAGCCATTTGATGGATTGATCGTTCAGTTGAGAGCACAAGCAAATGTGTGAGAGATAACTCATGGCATGCCTTGAATGTAACAGTTTGGGAAACATAAATCAATAGGATTAGTTACTTGCTTTTTTTTTTTTTTCTTCAGTCCAAAGATAACTGCAGCTCCTTAACTATTTTTTTTTTTTTAATCACTGTAGTGCATGAAAATCAAAATTCAAAATATACTCTGGGCCATAGAACTAAGGCAAAACAAACATAAAAAATGTGGGACCGTGCAAGACTTTTGATGATATGATATCATGATAGCTTGCTACTGCAGTTAACAAAATGTGCTAACTTAATGACATAAGTATCAATCAATTAACATATATAGCAAGCAAACTTGCTTGCTGCCAAATGTTGCAGTGCTCTTGAAATGTAATTTCAACCCAATCACCAAGGCTAATTTATCTGGCAGAACTTAGTGACCAGTAGAAAGGTTATTTCACTTGCGACTCATCCGATTATCAAGCAAGCAGAACAACCTTGAATTCTCATAAAGTGGTTAGGTGACAGACAACAGCACAAGCATAATGCAGGGCAGAGGAGGTGTTTGAGACAAAGGCTATCCCCAGTGTGGATGGTGGTACCTACCCTAAAAGGCAGATAGTGACCCAACAAGCCACAGCTTGTCCACACCATCTGGTTAATGGCTATCCATGTGGGGATTTGAAGCACTTTTGACTTACCGTTATAAACAGCATTAGCAATTGGTCCATAAAACATACTAACACTGTTCACAGTGGGAATATTAGTGGATTTTATTATTGAATGGGCATTGTCATTTTGTATGTGTACCATCCCATAATTTGTACATTGCAGCGAGGTTTCTATTCAACACGTCATGCATCATTCAACTATTGCTGGTACCAACAACGGTCAGATAATCAAATTGGCTTATGTAGATCATCCATTTTCACCATTCAAAATCGGTTTAAGCAACTTTAAGCCCAACTCAATAACTCCCTGTACGTAACAAAGTGGCCACTGACTACATTATTACTATTTAAGTGGCAAACCGTCCGAGTATGGCTAAATACAGCCCACATATAAAAACTAGAAAAATAACTCCAAAGAGAACTGTGAGTGTACTCCCTCAAGTCTGACTGTGCTACTATAAGCTCTTGGTATACAATTGTGCTCATAAGTTTACATACCCTGGCAGAATTTATGATTTATTGGCCATTTTTCCGAGAATATGAATGATAACACAAAAACTTTTCTTTCACTCATGGTTAGTGTTTGGCTGAAGCCATTTATTATCAATCAACGGTGTTTACTCTTTTTAAATCATAATGACAACAGAAACTACCCAAATGACCCTGATCAAAAGTTTACATACCCTGGTGATTTTGGCCTGATAACATGCACACAGGTTGACACAAAGGAGTTTGAATGGCTAATAAAGGTAGCAATCCTCACCTGTGATCTGTTTGCTTGTAATTAGTGTTTATGTATAAAAGGGCAATGAGTTTCTGGACTCCTGACAGACCCTTGCATCTTTCATCCAGTGCTGCACTGAGGTTTCTGGATTCTGAGTTATGGGGAAAGCAAAAGAATTGTCAAAGGATCTGCAGGAAAAGGTAGTTGGACTGTATAAAACAGGAAAGGGATATAAAAAGATATCCAAGGAATTGGGAAAGCCAATCAGCAGTGTTCAAACTCTAATCAAAAAGTGGAAAATGAGGGGTTCTGTTGAAACCAAACACGGTCAAGCTAAAATTTCAGCCACAACTGCCAGGAAAATTGTCCGGGATGCAAAGAAAACCCACAAATAACTTCAGGTGAAAAACATGTGGTGTGTCTGTTTCAAGATGCACAATAAGGAGGCACTTAAAGAAAGATGGGCTGCAAGGTCGAATCTCCAGAAGAAAGCCATTACTACGCAAATGCCACAAAGTATCCCGCTTACAATACGCCAAAGAGCCCAGAGACAAGCCTCAAACCTGGCACAAAGTCATTTGGAGTGATGAGACCAAAATTGAGCTTTTTGGCCACAACCATAAACGCTACATTTGGAGAGGAGTCAGCAAGGCCTATGATGAAAGGTACACCATTCCTACTGTGAAACATGGAGGTGGATCGCTGATGTCTTGCTGGGATGTGTGAGCTACAAAGGCACAGGAATTTTGGTCAGAATTGATGGCAAGATGAATGCAATATGCTATAAAAATACTGGAGGAAAATTTGCCTTCTTCAGCCTGGAAGCTGCGTATGGGACGTACTTGGACATTCCAACATGACAATGATCCTAAACACAAGGCCAAGTCGACCTGTCATTGGCTACAGCAGAATAAATTGAAGGTTCAGGAGTGGCCATCTCAGTCTCCTGACCTCAATATCATTGAGCCACTCTGGGGAGATCTCAAACGTGCAGCTCATGCAAGACAGCCCAATAATTTACAGGAACTGGAGGCTTTTTGCCAGGAAGAATGGGCAGCTTTACCATCTGAGAAGATAAAGAGCCTCATCCACAAATACCACAAAATACTTCAAGCTGTCATTGATGTTAAAGGGGGCAATACACGGTATTAGGAACTGGGGTATGTAAACTTTTGATCAGGGTCATTTGGGTAGTTTCTGATGTAATTCTGATTTAAAAAGAGTAAACACAGTTGATTGATAATAAATGGCTTCAGCCAAACACTAACCATGAGTGAAAGAACATTTTTTGTGTTATCATTCATATTCTCTAACAAATGGCCAAAAAATCATAAATTCTACCAGGGTATGTAAACTTATGAGCAGAACTGTATACTGTATGTTTTTGGAAAAATGCACTTACACCTACATAGAAAATCATGCATTGTGTCCCATTAAAGTAAGAGGCTGATTGACAAGCAGGTTACCAAGCTATAAAATAAGAAAAGTGTCAGAGGTATTTCACCAAAAGATAACAAAACATGGAGATGCTAGACAACACTGAACTGATGCTTTCATTTTAACACTGCACTAGAAGGCTAGATTGGCTGACATGGCCAACAACGTAAGGCCTATTTACTAAAAGTGTTGAGGATGTTCACACTTGAAACTAAAATCCCAATTCACCTATTTCATCTGCACACGATTAGATAGTTGAATTGAATATTCACACAATTTATTGAGTGAACGCACATAGCATGGGTCTCTATCCCACCAAGGGCTTCAAATTCAATCACCAACACAACGTGATTAAAGCTGGCCATACATTATACAATTTTCTTGTTCAATTTCCTTTAGATTTACCTTCAACTATGTAGTACAAGGACCTGCCTGATTGCATACAAAATTGAAAGTATTTAGGTGTGACCTCATATTATATGGTTTTGGTAAATCTAAAGGGAAGTTGTAGAAGAAAATTGTATAATTTATGGGCAGCCTAACAATGCATAGAACACTGATGTGCAGTAACCCAAAGCAAGCAACCTAAAATGTGTTTTTAACCACTTGCCGACCGCCGCCCGACTATATACGGCGGCGTCAGCCCCTCCCAGGCAAAGTGACGTACCGGTACGTCACTAGCCTGGGAGCGAACAGGGGGTGAGCGCGCGCCGCTCGTACTCGAAGAAGCCGGCGCGTGTGACCGGCGGACCCAATGTCAGCCGGGCACTCGCGATCGTCGGGTGGAGAGGGAGAAAGGCAGGCGGCTAATGTAAACAAAGCCGCCTGTCATTCTCCCCTGTGTAAAAGCACTGATCACTCGGTCCTGCTATGTAGGACCATTGAAGCCACATCCAATCACAGTAAGAAACACGCCTCTAGGGACACACTTAACCCCTCCCTCTCCAATCAAGTTAACCCCTTCCCCCCAGTGTCATTTTTACAGTAACAGTGCATATGTATAGCACTGATTACTGTAGTAATGTCACTGGTACCCCCAAAAGTGTCAAAAATGTCAGTCAAGGGTCCGATCTGTCCGCCGCAATGTCGCAGTACCGCAAAAAAAAAAAAAAAATCGCAGATCGCCGCCATTACTCGTTAAAAAAAAGACAATAAAAATGACAAAAATCTTTCCCTTAGTTAGTAAATGCAATAACTTTTGTGCAAACCAATCAAATTAAGTTTTTTGCGAATTTTTTTACCAAACATATGTAGCAGAAAACAAATTGGCCTGAAATGTTAAAAAATTTAGATTTTTACATTTTTTTTGGGGAATTTCATATAAAAAAAATGTGAAAAATATTGTTATTTTTGCAAAATTGTCGCTCTTTTTTTGTTTATAGCGCATGATCAAAAAAATCGCACAGGTGATCAAATACCACCAAAAGAAAGCTCTGTTTGTGGGAAAAAAAGCACGTCAATTTCATTTGGGTACAGCGTCGCACGACCGCGCAATTGTCGGTTAAAGTCATGCAGTGCCGAATCGCAAAATAGGCCCTGGTCAGGAAGGGGGTAAAATCTTCCGGGGCTTAAGTGGTTAACAGTTTCACTTCATTCCTGATTTGTCCCTATAAATGACTAAACATCAGTGTTCTATTCACAGTATAAGTTCACTTTCCCTAGATATAATGGATTTATTTTTGTCCTTGTATCCTGTGGGAAATAATATAGGATATGATCACTGACCTTGTCTATAGAAAAATCCCCCTTTCAAACAGCCCAGTTTTTACTCTTGACTGATTTCATTTTAGTCTACTGTAAGCAGGCTGCTCCTTGGTGTCAGACTACTTATGAAGTCCAATGTAGAGCAGAGCTTACCAGTCAACGCCCTCTAGTGGTCACCATCAGCAGCTTGTTCACCTGAAAGCAGAATGTAGTAGCTAGGTGGCTACAGGCTCACACCAAACTAATTGTATCTTTAAATAAAGATGAGTTGTCACTTTATTCTTGAGAAGGGAATCAGCAGTCCAAGATCCATAGTTAAAGCACTCTTTTTCTGTAAATAAGCCTGTTATTTACTCAGCTCTGCCCTTAGTCCATCTTACAGCTGACCAGCGAGTTTTGGGAATATGTATTATACATTTTAGAAATACAGACACACATATAGGGGTTGGTTTACTAAAGGCAAATAGACTGCTTACCTTGCAAGGGATTTTTCCCCAAAGCTTAGTACATGAGGCTTTGCTGACTTCCATCCACCAATCATGTGCAAGCAAAAATTATTATTTATTTTTTTTTCTGAATGTGGTTAGGTATTCTTTGCAAAGTAAAATGTCATCAGAATCATCCACTGGGAAAATTCTCTTGCCCCTTTTGCCTTTGGTAAAGCAACCCCATAGGCATAGTGTGTGTGATGTTTGACAAGTGTTAATGAAACCATCACTTTGATTTTGTACTGCTCAGCCTGGTGACAGTAGAAGCCTGGACTGAGCACACCATGAAGAAATATGCAGCACAGGTTTGTAATAAGGTGACACAGTTTTTCTTACTACCATGCAGGTTTAGCAATGTCTTCTTACATTGTGCTTTAATAATTATCAGGGTGGTGCATCTGAACATAGGGTTCATCTCCAGTGAGCCATAGTCATATGGTGTTCTAGCTTACAACAGTGAGTTCACCAATCATCTGATGTGTATTTAATTGCTGCCATTAGTATTTGCACTGCTATGCAGGCACCCCACCCAGCTTAAAACATGGAAGTGACGCTCCAACCTGCAGATGAAAGTTTATAACAGAACAAATAAAATATTTAAGTTGCAATTACTGTGCAGATACAATGCACCCTGAAAGTATTTACAGCGCTTCACTTTTTCCACATTTTGTTATGTTTACAGCCTTATTCCAAAATAAAATAAATTCAATATTTTCCTCAAAATTCTACAAACAATACCCCATAATGACAACGTGAAAGAAGTTTTTTTGAAATCTTTTCAAATTTATCAAAAATGAAAAAAAAAAAATCACATGTACATAAGTATTTACAGCCTTTGCCATGACACCTAAAATTGATCTCAGGTGCATCCGGTTTCCACTAATCATCCTTGATTGGACATGATTTGGAAAGGTGCACACCTGTCTATATAAGGTCTCATAGTTCACAGTGCATGTCAAAGCACAAACCAAGCCATGAAGTCTAAGGACATGTCTGTAGACCTCAGAGACAGGATTGTATAGAGGCACAGTTCTGGGGAAAGATTTCTGTAGCAATGAAGGTCCCAATGAGCACAGTGGCCTCCATCATCTGTAAATGGAAGAGGTTTGCAACCACCAGGACTCATTCTAGAGTGGGCCATCCAGCAAAACTGAGCGATTGGGAGAGAAGGGACTTTGTCAGGGAGGTGACCAATACCCTGATGGTCATTCTGACAGAGCGCCAGTGTTTCTCTGGAGAGAGGAGAACCTTGCAGAGGAACAACCATCTCTGCAGCACAGGCCTGATTGGTAGAGTGGCCAGATAGAAGCCAAAAGGCACCTGAAGGACTCTAAGACCATGAGAAACAAAATTCTTTGGTCTAATGAAACAAAGATTGAACTCTTTGGCCTGAATGGCAAGCATCATATCTGGAGGAAACCAGGCAACGCTCAATACCTGGCCAATACCATCTTTACAGTGAAGCATGGTGGTGGCAGCATCATGCTGTGGGAATATTTTTCAGCGGCAGGAACTGGGAGACTAGTCAGGATTGAGGGAAAGAGGAATGCAGCAATGTAAAGAGACATCTTTGATGAAAACCTGCTCCAGAGCGCTCTGGACTTCAGACTGAGGTAAAGGTTCATCTTCTAACAAGACAATGACTCTAAGCACACAGCCAAGACAACAAAGAAGTGGCTCTGTGACAATACTGTGAATGTCCTTGAGTTGTCCAGCGAAAGCCCAGGTTTGAACCCGATTGAACATCCCTGGAGAGATCTGAAAATAGCTGTGCACTGACGCTCCCCATCCAACTTGAGGGGTCCTGCAACGAATGGGAGAAACTGCCCAAAAATAGGTGTGCTTGGGTTGTAGCATAATACTCAAAAAGACTTGGGACTGTAATTGGTGCCAAAGATGCTTCAACAAAGTATTATATTGAGCAAAGGCTGTGAATACTTAATTAAATAGGTTTTTTTTTTTGTTTCTTATTTTTAATACATTTGTAAAGATTTCAAAAAACTTCTTTCATGTTGTCATTATGGGGTATTGTTTGTAGAATTTTGAGGAAAATAATGAATTTAATTCATAAGACTGTAACACAACAAAATGTGGAAAAAGTGAAGCGCTGTGAATTATTTCCAGATGCACTGTATACCAACAGGTAATAAACAAAGTCTTTGCTTCTGCAATTTGAGCCCTGCTAAAAATGGCGGTGCTGGTCCCGGTTACAGTGGAAGTCCATAATCTACAGGCTTGGGTTAAAACAGAAGATTGCATATTGGAAAAAATTGATTGTGTTATTGAATCATGGTTTTCTTTATAAACTAAAAAGGAGAGGCATGTGGATTTACCTTATGAAGGCATTGGAAACTGGCACTTCATTTATGGCTTGGGGATGGGGGGATAATTTTTATTGGCAGGGAATCAATATGAAGAAAAATTGTATAAATAGTTCAACTCCTGTTTTGTTTTTGGGGGAAAAAAATTCAGGTCTGCCTGCAATACTTATCTCCTGGCCAGGTGCTCAGTTGGCCAGCAAGGCTGCACTTTATTCAAATTCCTGTGAGTGCAGCATTAACCAGCACCCTGCGCTCACAGGTCAATGATGCAGGGACAGGGGAAGGTTGTAATGGGGTTTTACATTACATGTCTGTATATTATGAAATATTTTTGGCTTAGAGTGGTTGTAAACTCTCATATATACCCAGTGAAGTGAACAGCCTCAGATGATACATAGAGATGAAACAAATCCTCGTACGTAGGTTTTACTTGTTTATTTGCAGTCTTCTCTTCCCTACACCTCTCTTCAAACAAGCAGAAAAGTGTTAACATCCTTCTCCATCCGTGAGGAGGGCGACGAGGCTGCAGTTACAGTGTGTGAGAGTTGATTGGAGGAAAGGAACACAGCAGAAGAACTGTGTTGTGACTAGGCAAGCTCCATGCTATGCTACCTCCCCGACACAAATTTTAGCTCATGTGTTGGAAAAACTTCTTAAAAGTGACTCATTCTGATAACAGAGGAACGAAGCACCAGAGACAGACGACACTTTGAGCTTTGGAGAGAGAGATAAGTAAACACTACAGATATATGTGCTTAGCTCATATTTTATAACTGAGGTTTACAACCACTTTACCTGTAAAACCCTTTTCTTCGAGTACAGTATAGAACACAAGTTAATGAGGAGCTCCAGGAATTCAGCCAACCTGTAAAATGTGAATGCATACTTATTAGTTAACTCAAACAAGGTGCACGCCCCTTGTGGACTTATCTGTTATTTACATCTGACAGTTTTCTGGAGCCCCAGGAGCACAGCTATTACTACACACCAGGAAGCTCTGACAAGAAAGATGATTTGTTCTCACACACAGCATATCTGCCTGCCCCTCCCCTCTGCTGCCCATTCACAGAAGGCTTAACATTTTGTGAATGGGTTTGCATTACACAAAGCGCTCTGTGATTGGGCAGGAGGAGGGAAGGGGTGGGCACAGTGGCTGCAGGTGACTCTGCAGCTGCTGGAGCAGAGACCAGGAGGTCCAGTGTTGAAGCACCAGAAGTAAAGCAATAGCTATATTCCTGGTGCTTTGTAAAAAATGTCAATAGTAAGTTAAAGTGATTAGTCCATGAGGTGGCATGCACTTTGCTGGACTTTACTTCTAGTAATCCAGAAAATTTTCCAAAGTGGCTGAATTCCCTGAGTTTTGACCATAGGTTATCTTCTGCCAACTTTGGGTGAGGACACTGGTAAACAGAGTTGTTAGGACAGCAAATGTAACTTCTATCACTCCCAGCAAACCTCAGGTTTTAGCAAGCAATCTGAGGAAAACTTCAAGAATAGAAGTTTACAGACAAGACAAAAATCCTTATTTCTTAATCATACAGTAAAGGGCACAGGTTCATTTAGGTTTTGACCATGGGATATCTCCAAACAATACAGCTGAAGAGTGGGCAACACAGCAAAGAATGCCAACAGGCCAGAAACAACAGAATTAGGTTCCCAGCAGCTTAAAGCAGATTACGGCTGAAGCCAATGTCAGCAGTAGCCTGAACATTTACATGGTAAAATCTCATAAACCTGAGTAGAAGACCAAGTGGTGGCCTTGCAAAAGTGAGAAACAGACACCTAGTGCTGGAAAGGCCATGAGGCTGGACAGTCCTTGGGGACAAACAGAAAATCTGAGGTTCGTATGGAGGCATTGGTGGATAGATAACTCACAATGTGCTTACTACATTTAAACAATGTAGATTGTAACCCGATTAGGTGGAAGGAGTAAACAGCTTAGGGAGAAATGAGGCTTGAGGCCTCAAAACCACCTTGGCTTTATGAAGGACAAGGAAGGGATTTTTTTTACTGGCTGCTAGTTCCATTGATGTGACAGCCACAAGAAAAAAAACCTTACAAGTAAAGCAGGCTAAGGGAATATACAGAATTGACTCAAATGGAGGTTCATGGGGAGTCAACAGAACCAAACGGAGATACCAAGGAAAAACGTGTATAAAAACAAAGGGAGCGATGTGAGCCACCCCCTGAACAAATGTTTATCAGCAGTCTCTAATGAAAATGGCAAATGACAAGAATTGACTATTTAGGGTGCTCAAGGCCAAACATTATCCCAGTCTAGATTGAAAAAAGGACAACATACATCCCATAGAGCAGGGCTTGACAAATTTATGGAATCTAGGAGCCAGCTTAAAAAGTTAGAAGCCAGTTTTTTTTTTTTTGCGCATGCCAAATGGCCAGCTTCTGGCGGACCGCCTGCCATACACATGGGTTGAATAGCGCTCAGTTTTTATTGAACTGGCTGATGTTGCCTGGCATTCGGCCCGTGTGTACTTGGCTTAATGGTGTGAGTGGTAGTGGCTCACTAGGGAAGGACAGTGCAGCAAGGTGAGGGTGATAGGAGATCCAGTAATTCATGCCCCCTTAGGCTCCTTTCATACGGGCACCTCCGCTAAGCGAAATCCGCTTGCTCAGCGGGGATTTCTCCGCTAATCCCAGCTGAGCAGGCAAATGACAGGTCCTGTCTGCTCCGCTATGCAGAGCGAACACGAATACAGTCCAGGTCTCCTCTATGGAGCAATCGGATGAAAATGGACTGCGTGACGATTTCCATCCGACACCATCTGATTCGATCCACCAGACGGATGGAAAAAAGGACCACCATCAGTCTGTATTTGGCGGACAGGATTGTATGGCGGTGGTTGTCAGCGGACATCCGCTGCTCCATAGAGGAGACTGAAGGGTCCGATCAGGTCCACCTGAAAAACGGACAGGCGAACCTGATCAGGCAGCCCGTGTGAAAAGGGGCCTTCGACTGTGTGGCAGGACAGGATAGAAAGAAAAATAATAAAAAATGTGTTTTCATGAAAAAAAAAATAATAAAAACCGGTTTCCATCTTTGGGAGGTTGTAAATGGAACCAAGGCTGTTCCAACCAGCTGCCCTACAATTCCTGTACACTCACCAGTAAGGACAGGGTGCCAGATCAAGCCCGCAACACCTTCAACCTCTTCTCTTTGGAAAGGGCAGTGAAAGCAGGCAGGGGAAACCATCAGCGCTGCCAATGACTACTTGTTGCATCCCCGGACACCACAAGAGGGCACCAGTTCCCCAATGCAAGCGTCTCACTCCAGCAGGCCACAAAGCCGCGGCCTCATTTACCGGCTGGCGTGGCATCTTAGTCCAACATCCACAGGCGGGGCCACAGCCATGGGGAGAGGACACGTGCCGCAGTGTAGCCCAGCACCAGGCCGCTAATTCTAGTCGCCAATGCGACCTGGGGTTTGTTGAACCCTGCCATGGAGTATCTTCTAGGGTGAAATTCTGCGGCACACCATGCAAAATAAGCCTTCCAAGTGTGATGATAGATCTCGCGAGAGATCAATTTCCTAGTTTAATCCGCCTAGGAATTTGATTTATCAGGACTTGGATTTCAGCAGCCAAGCCCTCTAAGCCAGCGACTGTGGAGCAGGACAGTGGACTAGTCTTCGAGACAGCAGGCCTAGCCAGTCTGTAAGTGCTCATGGAATATTTCCGAGGAGTTTAAGAATACACAATTATAAAGTATTTCTGCAGACAAAAAGGGAAAGCAAAGCCGCGCTACTCCATAAAGAGAATATGGAAAGATGATCCACCAAAAATCAATAACTTAAACTAATGATGATACATGGCAGCCAGCACAATAGGATAAACCAGATCCACAAGCTAAATTAGAAGAAACAGTGCAGCGCCTATTGATAAAAAAAGTTGCATAAAGGAATATAAATACATTTATTCCTGGTGTAAACAAATGAGAACAATAGCCAAAAAAGAGACTATGTAACAACAGTCTTCTAAGGAAGTCCCCATATGTTTATGCACATAGAGTGTAAATGGTCACTGATGGAGAAATGACATAGTCTTTAAATATCAATTAAATGGAAGGAAGTGATGACAGGAAGCCGCTCCCGAAATAGAATGACTATCACCCACAGTGTATATTGCTGGGGTACTCTTACCAAACAGTGTGGACCCTCAAGTCAATGAGAGGTCAGATAGGCATGAAATATTAGTCCCGTGCCGGGTCAGCAGGTCTCCGGTCAGTTCACCTCCTTATAGCACTCGATAGAAATAAGAAACCTTCCAGCTCTCAATATGTCCCCAGACCTCCAATGTATCTTTCCCACGCTGGAGGTGGATGGAGTTTGTACGTTCACATCCACATTGGCAGTGCCAGTGGAAGATGTAGAAATAACAGCTGCATTTCATTGCTCCCCGGAGTTACCATAGTCCATGATTATTATTATTATTATACAGGATTTATATAGCGCCAACAGTTTGCACAGCACTTAACAAAATGAAGGCAGACATTACAGTTACAATACAATTTGGAACAAAAGGAATCAGAGGGCTGATGGGGTTGATTCACTAAAACTAGGGAGTTCACAATCTGATGCCGCTTTTTTTTTTCTTTTGCCTAGATATAAAAAAAAAAAAAACAACATTCTAAATAACTTTTTTATACGTGATCACATTCCCTCTGTTCCAAGCCACATAATAGCTAGGGGGGAGGAGAAACAGCAGTATACAGAGTTTCCCAGTGAAAAGCTGTGCAGGAGGGAGTGTGTCAGGACAAGTCAGATCATTGGAGGAGAGCAGGCTGAGTTCCCAGCACAGATAGAGAACTGATCACGATGTGGGCTCCTGAAGTTTTTAATAGGAAAACAGAAGGACTGGCAGGAACATCAGGGATTTAACTCATAGGAAGCAATACAAAGAGAACAGGATATTTTCTCATACAGGTACATATCAGGAATATTAAATGTAACAAACGCTTTAAGTCCTCGGATCCCCAGACATTATGCAGCAGGGCCATCAAAAAGAGAAGGGGAAGCTTCTCATAGTGTAATCTTTTTTTTTTTTTTTTATTAAAGCCCACACAATAAAAAGATATGTATTGCACCTTTAGAAGTAAACAGCAAATCAATGTCTCAAAAGTAAAACCGTAAGCACCACTGTGCCCACCAGCGTGCGTTCCAAGAATGAGAAAGTGATGTAATGGAAATCCTGTCCTATGCGTTTCGTCACTAGTGTGCAACATCCTTGTGTGGGGTTTAATTTAAAAAAAAAATGTGTTTTTGATGCTGCATGAAGTCTGGTGGTCTGAGAGGACTTAAAAAGAACAGTGGAGCAATTTGATATCTTGATGGAGGATCGAGCTAACGGTGCAGTATACATTGAGTTAATTTTGATCCAGCTAGTGGAATATCCAGTCTAAGGAAGGGCAGTTTGACTTTCTTGTTATACACAAGGGGTCAATATGATCTGGTGATTGCAGTGTGGTGGAGTGGTACATTTACGATTTTTTCTTCAGAGCAAGTGTGAGTAGATGTAACAAACACACAGAGCACATATATTACATGGACTTTTGAAGAATTTTATTTATTTTGTATTTTGAGATATATATATATATATAATTTTTTTTTTTTTTGTTATGTTTATACTGTGCATTTGAGGTTGTAGTATATAGTAGAAGTCCTGTCCTGCCCTATATCTGTGAAGGCTACAACAAAATGGCGGCCCCGCGCGGCAATCCCACAGGGGGTCCCCCCCCCCCAAAAAAACACATCCACTTCAGAAAAACCCCACCAAGGCCCCCCCCCCCGCATAATCACTGAGCGCCGTGGACAGTGCACTCCGCCGCCCCCCCCCCCCCCCCATGCGGCCTGCACGCGCTCGCTGGCCAGCTGGGGTGACAACTGGATCTAGATTATCCAGCCCGTCGCCCACATCTAGCATAGTTGCTTGTAGATCTCACAGGAAAGAAAAAAGCTAGCCAATAAAAAAACTATCTACATAAAAAAAAAACACTTTTATGCCAGGACCAGAGATCCCAGAAAGGAACAAGGTCCTTACTCCTGACTAGGCAGATTAAAACTGACATCCTATGCAGAAAGAGATAGGGTGTACCCTCCCGGACTGCCCATAGGCGTAGCCAGAACTTTTTTTCTGCCTAGTCTCCTACTCCTGTAGGGGGCAGTATAACTGTACTGATATGCATCAGAGGACTGCGTCCGTCAATGAACGATAAAGTGGAGTACACCCCCTAAGTGAACATGTCCAAATTCGGCCCAATTAGCCATCCCCCCCCCGAGCCATGGAACTCGTTAGTGTTACAATGTCTCAGGTGTGAATAGGGAGCAGGGGTGTTAAATTTGGTGTTATCACTTATACGGTCTCATACTGGTCACTGGAAGTTCAACATGGCATCTTATGTCACTTTCTGAGGATCTGGGAAAAAAAAAAATAGTTGCTCTACCTAAAGATGGCCTAGCCTATAAGAAGATTGCCAAGACCCTGAAACTGAGCTGCAGCAAAAGGTGGCCGTTTAACATACAGCAGTTTAACAGGACAGGTTCCACTCAGAACAGGCCTCGCCATGGTCGACCAAAGAAGTTGAGTGTACATGCTCAGCGTCAAATCCAGAGGTTGTTTTGGGGAAATAGACGTATGAGTGCTGCCAGCTGCAGAGGTTGAGGGGGTGGGGGGGGTGGGGATCAGCCTGCCAGCGCTCAGAACATATGCCGCACACTGCATCAAATTGGTCTGCATGGCTGTCATCCCAGAAGGAAGCCTCTTCTAAAGGTGATGCACAAGAAAGCCCGCAAACAGTTTGCTGAGGACAAGCAGACTAATGATATAGATTACTGGAAACATGTCCTGTGGTCTGATGAGACCAAGATAAACTTATTTGGTTCAGATAGTGTCAAGTGTGTGTGGCGGCAACCAGGTGAGGAGTACAAAGACAAGTGTGTCTTGCCTAGAGTCAAGCATGGTGGTGGGAGTGTCATGGTCTGGAGCTGCATGAGTGCAGCCGGCAGTGGGGAGCTACAGTTCATTGAGGGAACCATGAATGGCAACATGTACTGTGACATACTGAAGCAAAGCATGATCCCCTCCCTTGAGAGACTAGGCCACAGGGCAGTATTCCAACATGATAACGACCCCAAACACACCTCCAAGATGACCACTGCCATGCTAAAGAAGCTGGGGGTAAAGGGGATGGACTGGCCAAGCATGTCTCCAAACCTAAACCCTTTTGAGCATCTGTGGGGGATCCTCAAATGGCAGGCTGAGGAGCGCAAGGTCTCTAACATCCACCAGCTCCGTGGTGTCATCATGGAGGAGTGGAAGAGGACTCCAGTGGCAACCTGTGAAGCTCTGGTGAACTCCATGCCCATGAGGGTTAAGGCAGTGCTGAAAAATAATGGTGGCCACACAAAATATTGACACTTTTGGGTCCAATTTGGACATTTTCACTTAGGGGTGTAATCACTTTTGTTGCCAGTGGTTTAGACATCAATGGCTGTGTGTTGACTTATTTTGAGGGGACAGAAAATGTACACTGTTATACAAGCTGTATACTCCCTACTTTACATTGTAGCAAAGTGTAATTTCTTCAGTGTTGCCACATGAAAAGATATAATAAAATATTTACAAAAATGTGAGAGTGTACTCACTTTTGTGAGATACTGTATAATCTGCCACATATCAGCTACTAGGACGGGGGTTCTTGCACATCCCCCAGTTTCTACCAAATACTTTCCCCATCAGGTGTGCAACAGAGAAAATCTCTCTCTATTTAAAAAGCAGACATGAGGAGACAGGAGTAAGACTCCGTTCACACTGGGGCGACCTGTCAGGCGACCTGGTCGCCTGACAGGTCGCCTGCCATAGAGAAGCTGTGGACCCGTTCTAATAGGAGCGACACAAGTCGCTCCGACTTAGAAAAAGGGTCCGGAGCTTCTTTGGGGCGATCTGGAGCGATCTGCATTGACTTCAATGTTATGAAGTCCGTGCCGGCCGCTCCGAGGTTGCGGGGCGAGCTGCGCGCTGCGACCTGTGAGGTCGCCCCGGCAAGTCGGATCGCCCCAGTGTGAATGGGGTCTTAGGAGGAGACTTCAAAGTGTTGAAACTGAGGTCCAAAGACTAAAAGGTGCAGAGTTTTTCTGTTCCTCATTCAATTTCCCTTCTGTCGGACATCCGTCGTGAGGGTCAGGGGATTCTCAGAGTGGTACTCACAGCCCTAAGTGCTGTGGAGCAGAAAGGGGGACAGCTGTTCTGTGTTTCATGACTTAAGGCTGCTGGATAACTGATTGAAGGCTGATGCAGACACCTGGGCCACAAAATCTGAAGCAGGGTAGCAGCTGGAATAGTAGTTTGCCGGTCTGCAACAAAGCAATGTGCTCAAGATAGCCCCTAGAGTCAGGGTGAGGGTGGAAACCTACTACAGAGGGCTAGACTATGCACAGTTGCTAAAATCACCTTAGCTTACGGAAAGTGACAAACTGTTTTAACGTGGTGAAAGCTAAACAATGGCCCTGACAAACTATTAAGGAGTGTTAAACCCCCCCCTGGGACACACTGCTCCTAACCTAAGGTACTCTCACCACTCACCCCTCTGTACCTGGGGCAGAGGCCTGGTGTCCAGGGACTACCATCAGACTGGACTTACCACACCAGTGTACTTGCTCTTGGGAAGAACCCAACAAATGGTCTATGGAGGGGGTTTTCAGGGATGGAACTACCTGGATGCAGACTGCCACTGCCCTGGGCCTTAGACCTGTAGAGCTAACTGCATTGCTCTGCTGTACGGGTTACAGTGCCAAAGAGAACATTACAGGCCGCTTTGTGTCTTACATGTGGTGGGACCAGGGTACGGTACTCCAAGGCACTGCTAAGGGGTGTCAAACCTGGAAGCTGCGATCATTTTATTTTTTTGTCACAAGTGTTAAAAAAATGACAAAGGGATTTCTGTATGTGAGGAACTAAGCCTGTTCCTCAGTCTTACAGTAATATCAGAATTACAAGCCAGAAACATGCTGTCAGTCATCAATCACCTAAGGACACTTGCAAAAAATTGAGGATTGATGGTTATATGAGCTGTACTAACAACTTTTCCAGTGTTCTCACCTAAAGGTGGCTGAATACAACCTATTGTTCAAAATATAAACATTGACTCCAGAGAAAAAAAATGCTCCCTTGAGGTGGGGCAGCCCACAAAAATGCAAAATGCTAAAATTAAACAGATGGAAAGTACTAACATAAATGTTAGATTTTGCTGGCTAACTGAACACTAATCTCTTTGTGAGTCATGGTGGCATTCAAAAGTCCATCCTGCATCTGCTCATCATCTGCTTTAAAAATAGGGTGCTTGGACATTGGTAGTATTGTGTTAAACCAAAAATGATTCTGATGTGCTAACCATTCTCTATTTTTAGTTAAGGTGTCATATCTGATATACAAGAAAAACAGACTTATTTTTTTATACTCAGACGACTTTCATAAACATCCACATATATTCTGCCAGCATACTGACAACTGCAGAAATTCCTGTTTGGATGGAAAAAGAGAAAGCAGAGCAAACAGATCTAGCACTAGGTACATGGGAGAAGTGTAAGTTAGTAATAAGGAGAATAAACCCCTGCATGACAACATCCAGCAGTCTCTGACCACTGCTCAGTTCAAAGTCAAAAATGGATTCCGACCACATACCAGAAAGGATTTGGACCACATACCAATATCTTTTAAGCCTTTATTTACAAAAGCTCTAAAAACAAATATCCTTTGTTTGCAAACTTTTTTTTTCTTTTTTTTTTATATGCATTAAAAAAGATCACACCGTTACAACAATGTAACTTATCTGGAAAGAAAAAAAATCAAGTTATTACAAAGTATAAAGGTAAGTAGTTGTGAATGACAACTTTCCATGTATTTTACAGAGGTCAACAGTGTGTGGATAAAAACACACATGTAATTTTGTAGGGAAATAAGAATGCATCATTAACCCACTCGAAAAGAAAATATAATGACAGCATTGAATGGGAGGGCCATGAAAGATAATTCCACATCTTCTCTGACAATATAAAAAATATATATTGAAAAGATACTGTCAAAAGGAACGAAAGCATCAACAAGACCTGCAATGCTGATCAGTCACCCTGGGGAGAGGTGAATGCTGGAACTTTTGAGGTTGTCTATTCACCTTCTTCCATAAGGCTAACAATGGACTGAGTAACATCATAGTCCGTATAATTCGTCAACAGCTGATATGCTGATCAATGCCCATCCACAAACAATTTTAGTTTTTTGTTGTTGCAACAAATATATACATTGCTGTAGCAATACAAAAGGTGTATTGTATTTTCCCCATCAAATCCACTGCAGTTAAAGTTTTGTTTTTACTTGCTGAACGGTTCGATTGTACTTTTTCTGAGTATTTCTATCAGGCCATATATTTTTTTCCAGCGATTCATTTTGGAGATCCAAAATTAAGCTCCTAATAAATATAATTTCATAAAAATAAAAATGGTGACTGTAAACACGAATTTAGGGATAAAAGTTGAGTGTTGAGATTCATACAAGTGCAAGAAAAAAAATGGGAGAGGTTGGATTTTTTTTGCTTGAGAAAGCTAGCAGCTTTACATTCAGCTGTCAACCTGAAGGGAGATTCATCTCATGTTTTAGTTTTATGCACTGGTTCCTCATTTGCACTATACATAAACATTTTAGAGCGTTTAATAATGCACCTAATTACGCCCTTCTGATTGTTCCAAAGTTACTCCATAAGACTGGTAGCGAGGGTGCACAAAAATCTAAAGATGTGAAAAGCTGGTAAATTGACATCAAAAGATAAACAAGACCTGCAATGCCCTTCGGCCACCTTAAGCAAAAAGGTGGAAAAATGGTCACCTGACATCTATTACACTGCCTGGAAGTGCTACGAAGATGTTCAGATGGTTGTACCACCCTCAACCCCAAAGGGTAAGATTACCACCTTCATAAAAACTTCTGAAGAAACATCTGGGGCAGGCAGTGGGATAATGATGGCTATGGATCTAATTAAATTAAGCAACCAAGCTGTTTCAGGGCTAGGTGGGTCTGTATGAGTTCAAAAGAGGATAGGAAATACTGTAAATGCTGTTGAGAGATGAGTCAGATGTCCAACCAATGTGCCCAGAGATAAAACATGGAGAAAGGAATAGAACTTGGCAATGAAAAGTGCTAGATGTCCTTTGGAGGTCATGATTGCTTGTTGGCTTCCTCTTCATAAGCATTTCCTGTGCCATTCTGAACATACGATGATCCAGATCCTAGGCCATACAAGTGACCACAATATTTTGCATCATCTATATGATCTTCAAAGAACATCTGGAGGAAAAATTTATAACAACATTTTGATGAATAAGTCCAGAAAATGATTAAACTGCTATGTTAAAATATTATTGCTAATTGTTTTCACTTTGACAGCCTAAATGTAGACCTGAACCAAAAACGTAAAGCTTTACCATGTTATAGGGAACATTTAAAATGTCAATTGTGCCCAAGCAATACCCTGACCAAAAAAAAAACACCTTTGTCCTGAATTCTTCCTAAAATATAGCAGTGCACATTCCGTGTACATTTGCAGTGTAAGACCATTTGGACAAATTCCTGGTTGCCAGGTCGCAACTGTGACATAATATAAAAACTGTATGGTGACCAGGTCATCAAGCTATTGCCATTGGAGAGGCGAGTGCTGAAATGCTGGGACTATTAGGGTAAAGCAGTTGGGAATAGCCTTCCCCTACTTGTCTCTTAAGCTGGCCATAGACTGTTTGAATCTTGGCCGGTTCAGCAAGGACTGGCAGAGATTAGAACCACGTATGGGCAAACTGAATGTACTGTACTCAAGTCGATTTACTTGGGTACAACCAGCCTGTTGGATAATACATGAGATTGTCAGCGGCTATTATAGCCGTTATCAGTAATCACTGTGTTCTCCTGGTGGGGACGGCTCCCCCTGCTGGAAGAACATAATGGCTCTGTGGGAGGGATTCTCCCATCAACACTGAATGTAGTTGATGGGGAAAATCGAGTGAATTGATGAACTCCATCTATGGCCGGCTTTAGAAACAGCTTCTTTTATATATATTTTCATATGGAAACACTAGATCGGGCCACAAACTGGGGGGGGGGGGGTACATTGTTTTGAATAGAAATCCGTTTTACATTTTAAAACTCACCTTCCCCTGCGATCCCCAGCCGCCCCCCACTTGTCTTCCAGTTCCGTTCTCTGCGAGCATTGCAACGCAGGGGGGTGGAACCGGCGGCAAATTCAAAAGTGTAAATACACTAAATGACATGAAACAAAGCTATGATCCTAACCGATTACACTGTATTATACCATTTTACCACAGGATTTCACCTGGTGACTTTTCCAGTGCCCTGCCTGTGCTTTTCCAGTTCTTTGTGCCTGGAAAATAGAGAATGACCATGGTGTCCAAAAAGCATTATTTTTGCGCAAAAGCGCTTTTGGACGAACTGGAAAATGGCGACAGCAAAACTGAGTTACTTGAAGAACTGAGCGATAGCGATTCGTGGGAAAATTCGTCATCAGGTACGGAAAGCGACGACATCGACGATTCTGATGTCTCTTTCTGGCACAAAGCTCCATTGGAAATTGTGAAGAATCATTTGATATACTTCCCAAATTCCACAAGCTTTGTGCCAGAAAGAGACATCAGAATCGTCGCTGTCGTCACTTTCCGTACCTGATGACGAATTTTCCCACTAATCGCTATCGCTTAGTTCTTCAAGTAACTCAGTTTCGCTGTCCCTGTTCTTCAGTTTGTCTAAAAGCGCTTTTGCGCAAAAAAAAACGCTTTTTGGATGCCATGGTCATTCAAAATTTTCCAGGCACAAAGCACTGGAAAGGCACAGCCAGGGCACTGGAAAAGTCACCAGGTGCAATCCTGTGCTGAAATAGCATGATACAGTGTAATCCGTTAGGATCACAACTTTGTATCATGTCATTTAGGGTTTTTACACTTTTGAATTTGCCGCCGGTTCCACCCCCCTGCGTCGCAACGCTCACAGGGAGGGAACCAGAAGACAGGTGCCGGCAATCGGCCGTGCACAGAGCGGGGAGAGACTGTGAGGAGGACGGGGAGGACGGCGGGGGACCGCAGGGAAGGTGAGTAACGTTTTGGGGTAATCCCGAGTGTGGCTCGGGGTTACCGCTTTTGGTACTAAAAGTGAACCCCAAGCTACACTCGGGAATACTACCAGGGAGGTTAAAGAAGAGATCTCTCACTTCTGCCGTACACAGCTGGACTTGGCTCAGGATTTCCCACGGAGCATGTTATATGTTATTTTATGGTATTGGAAAGGGCCGGTTCACACTAGCCTGCATGGTAAAATGCACGGTTTCACTGTGTGGTAGCCATCAGTACAATATCTGTCAGGGAGTCAAACGGTTTACTTTTTTCTTGTTAACATTGTATGACTCACATGAAGGGAGACTTCATTCATGTCTCCGCACAGCAGTGTGCTGCTATTCAGTGTGCTGTAGAGGAATGCAGCATGCCTGTATTTTTATGCACTGCACAACATATCACACAACAGTGTTGTGCTGTGAACTGAGCAGATAGCAAGCAATTGTTTTCTATGTGTCCTAGCAGTAAACTGCCCTGAGCCAGTACAGAAAAATGCTAGTGTAAATAAGGGGGACTGTTTATTTGTATGCAAGATTACATCATGCTGGGACTTTTCATCTTCAGCTGCATCTCATTTGACTTATTATTCTTTATTTTGTTGCACCTTGCCTGATTTTGCCTCAATATATTTCTTAGTCTTCCTCTGTTTTTTTAAAGCTTTTGATCAGTTTCACACATTTGCAGTGCATTAACACAATGCACTTTCAAGGCTCACCACAACGCACTATGGTGCTATATAATGTGGTGTTGTGCGCTATAATACACTTGTTGTATTAGGTACAAGGTGTGTTTGGGTGCCATAAGAATTCCTGCTATGCAAATAAGTAAACCCAGCCATAATGCTGTTATTCTTTAAAGTAATAATCTATATCATAATAAAGTAATAGTTCTGTATATTTATAGTTCATTTAATTGATAAAATAAAGTCTGTTCATAATTAACAGAACAAACGTTTTTCTTTTAACTGTTGCCTAAATTGATTGTAAAGTCTTGTTAAAAAAACAAAAAAAACAAAAACATATTATACTTACCTGCCCTATTCTCGGGTCCCTCTTCTCTCCTGGCCCTCCCTCCTGTTGAGTAACCCCACAGCAAGCAGCTTGCTATGGCGGCACCCAAGCCGAGTCACAGCTCCATGTGTCCATTTAGAAACGGAGCCGCTACCCGACCCTGCCATCTCTGTCTCCTGATTGGTTGAATAATTTTGATTGACAGCAGTGGGAGCCAATCGTTGCTGTCTAAGCCAATGAGGAGGGGAGTCCTAGGCAGTCCTAGGCAGCTGAGAAACTCCTGCAACATCGCTGGATAAAGATGGGCTTGGGTAAGTATTAGAGGGGCTGAGGGGGGCTACTGCACACAGAAGGTTTTTTTCTTTTATTGCAGAGAATGCATTAGGATAAAAAAAACCTTCTGCCTTTACAATCCCTTTAACTATTTATTTCAGGTACTTATATAGCACTGTCAATTTACGCAGCGCTTTACATATACATTGCACATTCACATCAGTCCCTGCCCTCAAGGAGCTTACAATCTAAGGTCCTTAACTCACATTCATACATACATAGTAGGGCCAATTTTTTTTTTTTATATTTTTTAATACATGATCCAATTAACCTATCAGCATGTCTTTGGAGTGTGGGAGGAAACGGGAGTACCCGGAGGAAACCCACACAGGCACAAGAAGAACATGCAAACTCCAGGCAGGTAGTGTCGTGGTTGGGATTTAAACCAGCGACCCTCTTGCTGCTAGGTGAAAGTGCTAACCACTACACCACTGTGCCGCCTATATATCTTTCAGCTGCCTATATAGTCATATTCAAATAGTATAGTGCTATCTACTAATCTGGGTAAGATTTGACCAGAAGGGGAGTAATGGCACCATGAATCATTCAGACCTAATTTTTTACCATGTTTCTGGCTCTGGGTGCTGTAGTTGGGTGATTAGGCAGGCTCATAGGTTGCAGCTCATCAGTGTTGCACTCTTTTAAAATCTGCTAGAAGATAGTCTGGCTATTAAAAGGACAAGGGCTGAACTGAATTAAAAACCGGCCGTTAGACTTACCGGTAACAGTGTTTCTACGAACCTTCCAGGATGGCAAACATATGAGAGATAGGTTCCTCCCTACAGGAAACACAATCAGTTCACAGCTTATTAAAATGCCCCACCCTTCCCCTTATCCCTCAGTTGTAAAAAAGTAGCTTCCACAACCAATTCACAAGGGATGTACAATCACTTAGGTACTTACCACCTATATTATACATTCTTACCACACCCTTTTAACAGGGCGAGAAGTAGGCCTGCCGTCCTATTAGGTTAGTAGAAACACCGTTACCTGCAAGTCTAACGTCCGGTTTTCTCCTCTCACCTTACAGGATGGCAAACATATGAGAGGATAATAGAGTAACCATAGGCCTACCTTAGGGTGGGACCACTGCCTGCAGTACCTTTCGGCAAAATGCTAGGTCTTGCTGAGACAGCACCTCCACTTGGTAGTGCTTCAGAAACGTGTCATGGCTGGACCAGGTGGCTGCATTGCGGATCTGTTCCCAGCAAGCTCCAGCTTTTTCGGCCAAGGATGTTGCCAGGGCTCTTGTTGAATGTGCTTTCAGCTTTGCTAGAGCAGGAACACCTGAAACCTCAGACATGGCAATGGCTTGTCTAATCCACCTAGAGACTGAAGGTTTTGAAGCCTGCAGTCCTTTTCTTGGTCCAGGGTAGAGGATCAGAAGAGGATTAGATCTCAAACTCCCTGGTCCTCTCTAAATAAGTGAGGAGGCCCCTCCTCATATCTAAACAGTGAGATTTCATTTATTTTTAATTCTTCGGATTACCACAAAAGGATAATAAAATTATTTCCTGCTTCCTGTGAAAGGAAGATGCCACCTTGGGCAGATATAAGGGATCTGGCCTGAGAATAATCCTATCTGGGAAGATCAACATAAATGGTTCTTTAATAAAAAGACCTTGTAAATCTCCTACTCTCCTGGCTGTAGTGACAGCTAACAGTAGTTCGATATCAGTTTTTGCTGATGACACAAAATTAGGCAGGGCAATAACTGCACAGCAAGAAGCAGATATCCTACAGAATGACCTGGACAAAATAACGGAGTGGGCAACGACTTGGCAAATGAGGTTTAACGTGGAGAAGTGTAAGGTGCACTTGGGGACTAGAAACATAAAAGCACAATACACGTTAGGAGGGGAACCCTTGGGGGAATCAAAAATGGAGAAGGATCTGGGAGTCTTGGTTGATGATAGACTAGGCAACAGCATGCAATGTCAAGCGGCGGCTACCAAGGCTAGCAGAATATTAGCATGCATAAAGAAAGG
The DNA here is from genome assembly GCF_965119305.1 of Pelophylax lessonae. Taxonomy (NCBI): domain Eukaryota; kingdom Metazoa; phylum Chordata; class Amphibia; order Anura; family Ranidae; genus Pelophylax; species Pelophylax lessonae. Next base: position 729,312,102 of record NC_138768.1, on the reverse strand, counting down.
GATGTTTTCCAGAGATAAGACTATAATCCTTCCACTTTATAAAACTCTGGGCCAACCTCATCTGGAGTATTCTGTCCAGTTCTGGTCGCCAGTCCTCAGAAGAGATGTGTTGGAGCTGGAGATAGTACAGAGAAGGGCAACTAAATTAATTAGGGGATTGGAGGACCTTGATTATGAAGAGCGTCTCCAATCACTTGATTTATTCTCCCTGGAGAAGAGACGCCTGAGGGGGGACATGATAGCAATTTTTAAATATCTCAATGGGGATCTCAGCTTAGAAAAAAAGCTGTTCAGTCGAAGGGATTGCATGAGGACTCGGGGGCACACAATGCGATTAGAGGAGAAGCGTTTTAACCTCAGGCAACGTGGGGGGTTCTTTACTGTTAGGGCTACAAGACTGTGGAATTCTCTACCACAAGAAGTGGTTTCTGCGGGTAGTATGGTGGCTTTCAAAAGACTATTAGATGTACATCTCAAGGATCAGAACATTCAGGGGTATGTGAGATGATTACAGCCACACACACCTACACAGGTTGAACTGGATGGACTATTGTCTTTATTCAATCTCACCAACTATGTAACTATGTAACAGGAAGGCAAGTTTTAGGGACAAAAACTTAATGGGAACCTCTTCTATGGGTTAAAAAGGGTTTCCAGAGAACACCTCTAGAACCCTATATACGTTAAGTGAGAGATGTTGGCTCACATTACCAGCCAGTCACATCCACATCCCTAGATAATTGGGAAAAGTAAATAAAATTAGTCAGGGGTAGTCTCGGTAATAACCCAGATCAGAGAACTGGAGGGATACCAGACTTCCACCTTGCTAAATATTTGGCATTTTCAAGGGTTTTGATATGGTCTGTAAGGCTATAGAGAAATAGAAAACTGCATTTGTATAAAAATAGAACAGCTTTATTTGAAGTGCAAAAACATACATTTTAAAAGACGTAATTGACAAAGAATTACATGTCCAAACATTGTTCGAAAGATAGGCAGTAGTACAGATCACAGAGGTCCTACATGTTTCGTCGAGGTAGAAGTCCTCATATAATGGCTTCTTCAGGGACCAAATGCTTGTAATCATATTACTGATTCTAGATGGTAAAACATGTAAGTCATTACAGAAACACAAAGGGTACAGGAGAGTCATATGTACAAACAGACACTGTTAAGTACAACAAAAATAACCCCCATATGATAGCCAGTGTTCCTACTCCTAGACCTAAATATAGTGCTTGCCATTTCATAAACAATGTGACATCTGCTGAAAGAGATGGCAACCCATGGTGTAAAGGCACGGCCTGGATGCTGACCCGGTGAAAGCCAGATGGTAAGGTCTGGCAAAAACCGGGGTACCCAAAGATGGTGGGAACTGGACCGGGCTACAGTCCGCAGGTGGAGAAAGTAAGTCCAGGGGATAAGGGAATAAATTTGCCTATAAAATACAAAGAGAGAATGGGGGCAAAATATGCACCCTGATCAATGGGCGTTGCTGTAATCATTTTGGCACTCAGAGAAAAGGGGGTGTAATCCATCACCGGGAAAAAGGAGACATATAATATAGTATCCTCACCAGCAAGTGGAAAGGAAAACAAAGGTGGTCTATAGAAGCAATCAGTTAGTGAAAAGAACATAAGGAGGCGGAAAACATACCCCCCAAAGTAATAATCACCGCCGAAACACACGATACATAAAAAAGTCCAAAAGATCTCAAACCGGCATGGAACCAGTACTATTAAGTGAGTGCTTACAGCAGAGTGCCAAA